>NW_006793997.1:3098981-3117460 GCF_000442215.2 Lipotes vexillifer | reverse complement strand
GTGTGTGTGTGTGTGTGTGTGTGTGTGTGTGTGTGTGTGTGTGTGTGTGTGTGTGTGTGTGTGTGTGTAATGGAAACCATACATCAGGCAGGGGATTAAGGAGGAAAGCTTTGACTCCCAGGCCCAGCTTCTGTCACTGGCTGCCTGTGTATTAAAAAGAGACAGTATGGCAAGATGGTTAGCATTATAGATTCCTCCCTTCCTGATCAGTCAGCTTGGATTCAAAGTTCGGTTCAGCCACTTACGGTCTACATAAACCCTGACAAAGTACTCTGCCTCAGTGGGCCTCAGTCTCCTCAACTGCAAGATGGGGATAATAATAGTACTTACCTCTTGGGGTTCTTGTGAGCATTACACATGTTAATTCATGTTCATTGCTAACAACTCAGCCTTGGGAAGCCCCATGACTGTGAATGCTTGTTAATTATTACTGTATCTCTAGTCCTCAGTTTCTTTACCTCAAAGGTAAGGATCAGTAACCTGGTTATTTCCTAAGTGCTGCAAAAAAGGTGGAGAAAATGTCAAAGCTGCTTGCACACAGCTGTTTGGGTTGGAGATTGGAGCCTTCAGGCTATGAGTGCTCTGGAGTCAGACTGGTCATGGGTTCCAATCCCACTTTTGCCAATTGCCAGCTGTGTGAGCTTGGGCAAGTCGCTTCACCTCTCTGAGCCTCAGTTTCTCCACTTGTAAAGCATAGATTAAATAGAGTATCCACCTCCTAATGTTTCTGCGTCAGCGCTGGAGTCAGCAGGCTGGATAAGCCCGGGGACCCTGGAGAAGTCACTCAAACCTCTCTGCCTCTTGTTTTCTTCCTTCATGAAAAGGGAGTCATAACAGTGAGGGTGCAGTGAGGACGCACCTACGGTGTCTGGCACTCTCCTGGCTCATAGATGGATAAATACACTCTATTTCCCCCGGTTGTTTCTATTACTATTGCTGTCGTCGTCGTTGTTGTTACAGCAGGATTTGAAAACTGGTCGCGGGGTCTGGGCGCAAAGGTCGCGGCCGCATCTACAGCGGCCTTCCCCTGGCCTCCTATGAGGGGTTAAGATCGGGCGCCCGAGGGTCCGGGTCCAACCGGCCGGACCAGCGATGGTACAGCCTCCCGCCGCGGCCCAAGCGGGCCGGACGAGGTGAGCGGGGCGGGGCCGTGCGGGGCGGGGCCGCCGCATCCCCGTGACGCGCCGGCCAACCAGGCGGCGTTGCGGCCCCGGCTCCCTCCGCCGCTGCCTCCCGCCCTCGCCGCCGCCGCCGCCGCCGCCGCCGCCGCCAGCAGCCGGGCCAGTCTGTCCTCCGCTGCCCGCCGTGCCCGAGCCGGCCGCATGGCGCTCCGCGGCTTCTGCAGCGTCGATGGCTCAGACCCCTTCTGGGTAAGTGCTCGGCGGCCGCCTGGGCCGCGTGGGGCCGGCGGCGGGGAGCGGGAGGGAGGGAGGCCGGCGGGCGGGGAGGCAGGCGGTTGGGGGGAAGCGCCGGGAAGGGCGGGCCGGGCCCGCAGCCCCGGGGACCCCTGCCGCCCCGAGCGCCCCTGCCGCCCCGAGCGCCGGGCTCCCCACCCAGCAGCTGGCCTGGGGGCTCCGCTCCCCAACCCGCCCGCGGCCGGCCCCTTCGGGAGTGCTGCTGATGGGGGAAAACTTGGGTGACTCGGCTCCGGGGAAGCAGGGCGTTGGGGAGGGGTTGCCTGTGCCCGGCTCTGGGGCTTTTGGGGAAAGGTGAGGGGCCAGAGCCTGGGGGATGGGGCTGAAAAGAGGGGCCCTATCCGCTCTGGGGTTCCCTTTTCGATTAAAAATACCCTGCCGGGGAAGGAGGCGCCAGAGGTGGGGGGTGTCTCGCTGCTTAAGTTCCCCCATCTCCTTTGTGGGTTGGAGCCCCCTTTTCGCAAACACCTCGTTACCAAAGGGCTGAGCTGGGGAAGGGCTCAGGCTATGGAAAGGGGCTTCCAGCGGTTGGGTTGAGGTTTTCCCCCTCCCCACTTGTTTTGCATCCATATTAGTCTCTTGTGGTTACAGTTTTTTTGGTCATCTTTTACTTTCCTTTTGCTTATACTTTGAGGGGAGTTTGGGGGAACAAGGGGAAAATTAGGGAAGTTTGAGGAACAGCCAGGAAAGAAGGTAGGGCTGCTCACCCCTGCTCTGACTTGCCTGACCCTGGGGTCAGGTTTGGGGTGCAGCTGAGGATGCCCAGTATCCTGGTACCAGTGGGCGTGCCATTCCACCCCCTGAAACGTGAGGCTCGTCTCTGTGGGGACCCCCACCTCCAGGTTTCTTCTGAATGTCCATTGCTGAGCCTGCTGAGTCTTCGGAGTCCATTCTCTGTGGTTTAATCCCCAGTGTCTTGGGCTTTAGTTTCCCAGTAATGTTATTTGCCTCTTTGTTACAGGAAGCACTCTTGTGTCCCACCATCTTGATTATTGGTAAACACGGAATGCAGTTCTGGACAGGATAGTTTTCCCACTTTTGTTTAGGAATCAGGAGAGGGAAACACCCTTGGTTCTTTGGAGCCAGTGATTAGCATCCAAAAATACCTTCTTGTTCTGTTTTGTGGTCCTCTCCTTGATGGCTGCATTTGGAGTGTTGAAAAGTCATTCTTGAGGGCCCCGTGGGAAAGGCTTTATTTTGGGGAGGTATCACTTGGTAGAATAACAAAACACTTGTGGGTATGTCTCACATTATCAGGCCAGTGGGATCAGAGATTTACTCTGGGGCTGGAAATAGTCCAGAGCTTTGCACCCAAGGTCCAGGACTAATTGGAGAGCAGACTTATTTGCAAAGTAGTGTTGTACTTAGTAGAGAGAGGAAAATCTGAGGAGTCCTTGCTCCCCGTACCTGGTGTAAGCAACAGCAAGATGATTTCTGCAAGAATCAGATGGGGATCTGGTCTAGTGTCGGCTGTGAATACTGGAGTATTTCCTTGTTTATTTTCTTCTCATAAATTACAGAGGGGAAAAAATAGGCGACCGTAAATTAGATTCTGCACCAGGGTGTATTTTATTGATGGCAACTGGCAATTGATGTCTAGTCAGGTTTTCCAAAGTCGATGGGTTTGGGGGTGTCCTCCATTTATTTAGCTAAAGAAGCTCATCCGGGGAAACAGTTGTGTTTTTTCTCCTGCAAGGACTTTTGCTACAGAAGTTGCCAGGTGGTTGGCTTTCCCTTCTGCCAGGCCCTGCGTCTTTCCCCAGTCTTTGGCCTTGCAGACTTTCCTCTGCGCTCCCTCCCTCTGGATTTCTGGACTTGCTGGATGTCCCAATTTCTGGAGGTGCCCTGGAACCAGAGTTTGAGAGTAGGCAGCTGGGGCATGAGAACTTCCAGGTAGCAGGAGAAACCAAATGTAATTGAAAGCAGGTGACTTCTGTGTTTTCCAGGGCACACACTCAAGGCCAGGAGAGACTCTGTGACCTTGGGCAAGCCAGTGTGCCTCTGTGTGCCTCAGTTTCCTCATCTGTAAAGTGGGGGTGGGGGCCCCCAAAGTCTCAACCTCCTGCGGTTGTTTTGAAAAGTAAATGAGTCCATCTGTGCAAGTGGCTCAGCCTGTGCTCTGCACAGAGTTAAGCAGAGGTTATTATTCTTCTTTCCAAAGATGAAGTTGTGTGTTTCGAGTTGCTTGTCCTTCCTTTGGACCCACTTTTTCTTCACCTGGGGCATGGGATTGGGCCACCCACCCAGTCATGCCTGCCTCCTCCCTTGACCAAGGTCATGTGTTTAGAAATCAAGGTGACTAGCCCACCTGAGACTCTAGTCAGAGCTTTGTTCCTGGGCCAGTGCCTGCCTCTGAGCCCCAGGAAATGGCCAGAAAAACCAGCACGTGGAAATATCCCGTGGTGAGTGTTTGGCTGACTTCCCACCTTCACCCAGGCAAATGCTCTGGGATGGAAAAAGAGGAACTTGGTTATCTAAATGGAAAATAGGGGCTGAGTTCCCCAGTGCTGGGTTTGCCTTTATTTTTTTTTTTTTGAGGGTGGTTGTAGGGGGGCGGGTAGGAAGGACTGTTTTGTGTCTGATGTTTAAATGATGGTTGGGAAAATGGGCACGGGCCTCCCCTTGCGAGTTAATTTTTTTAAAAAATTCATTAATGTGTTGCATGTCCAGTGTAGAAAAATCAGAAAATGTTGAAAAGTAAGCGACAAGTCAGTAAGCAGTGGAGTATGGCGGCTCTGAGCAGTGCTCCCATCCCTGGGGTTCAAATCCTGGCTCTGCAGCTTGGGCGAGTTACTTCCCCCTCCATGCCTCAGTTTCCCCATGTGTATAATGAGGATGGTAATTCGGTACCAAGAGAATCCTTGGCAGGTGCTTAGAATGTTGCTGCTTGGTATACAGTTAGCACTTAGTACATGTGAGTGGTGCAGCAACTGGAATTTTCTAGTTAATTTTTGCTGCTGTACCTGCTGCTGCTGGGGATGAACAGAAGTGGCGGATCTGTGTCATGGTTCATGGAGTCCTGCTAATATTTGGTCCTGGTGCTGATACTTGCCACGGAGCTGCCCTGAACCATCTTCCACCCGAGTAACCCCCTGAATATTCAGTTTAGCTGCTAAAGGGTGGGAGAAAAGGAGTATTTTAGAAACCATTTGAAATTCTTCTTGGGGTAAGGTCTGACCTTGGGGTCACTCTAATTAGCTCCCTTAGTCTTTACAACAATGTAGAATGAGTGGATTTATTTTTCCCCCATCCTTCAAATTTTCTTTGGGTTTTTAGACGCATCCTTCCTCCACCTTCCTCTCTGCCCCTCCTTCCAGTCTCCTCTCTCCCTTGCAGATTAGAGCCAAAGGGCCCCTGGAACTGATGGGGTCTTCCCCTCCGTCCACCCCACTTCACGCATGTTGAATCTGAGGCCCAGAATGGCAGCGTGACAAGGCGGATGGCTTTGGGAGGAGAAAAGCCATTTGAGAGGCTAGGGCAGGGCAAGGGCTAGTTCAGGGTTCCTGGGTTCCCCTCCAGCCTTGCAGAACGAAGCCCCAGCGGCCCAACAACAAGGAGCAGTGATCTTCTCCCAGCTGGACCGGCTCTGTTTGTGATGGTCTTGGAGGAGCCTCATGTTTGGAACGCAGCGGTGGCTGGAAGATCTCTCTTTCCATTCGTGTTCTCAACTTTTTGGAACTAATGTCTCCACCTGGGTGGCTCCAGTTTACCGCGTCCCACATGGAACTCGGAGCCCCCTCACCCCAGCCCTCCCCATCTCAGCTGATGGCAGCCCTGTCCCCAGAGGCTCAGGCCCAAACCCTGCGTCATCCCTGACTCCCCACCTTTGCCTCCCGTTGCACAGCTGATCTGTCAGGAAATCCTGTTGCCCGTTCCTTCAGAATGCCTACTTCTCACTGCCTCTCCAGCTACTGCTCTGGCCAGAGCCACCATGGACTCAATCCTGCATTTGGATGTTCCCGCCTCAGTGCGTTCCCTGCTGCCCTCCTTGGCCCCTACAGTCTGGTCTCAACCCCGCAGCCAGAGGGCTCCTGTTAAAGACAGAGGTCAGATCCTCTCCCCCTTCTGCCCAAGACCCTGCAGCGATGCCCCACTTCCCTCAGGGAAAAAGCCAGAGGGCTTAGAGAGGCTTACAAGGCCTGACAGTATCTGGTCCCCTCACCTCTCTGACCACATCACCTGGTACTTTCTGTCTCCCTCACACTGCCTCAGGGCCTTTGCAAGTGCTGTTTCTCCTGCCCAGAATGCTCCTGCACTTTCAAATCCTTGTTCAGATGTCACCCCAGACAGCCTTTCCCTGACTCCCTGCTGCTTCCTTGTATTCCCAGTCCTCTGGCTCCTCCCAACCCCCCCACCCCAACCCAGTACGTACTGCCATCTATTTGTGGTACGCGGGCCTCTCACTGCTGTGGCCTCTCCTGTTGCAGGGCACAGGCTCTGGACGCGCAGGCTCAGCGGCCATGGCTCACGGGCCCAGCCGCTCCGCGGCATGTGAGATCTTCCGGGACCGGGGCACGAACCCGTGTCCCTTGCATCGGCAGGCGGACTCTCAACCACTGCACCACAAGGGAAGCCCTACATCAAATCTTTTACTTATTTATTTTGTTTACTCCCTGTAAACTCTCACCAAAAGGTCAACTTCACAGGGGCAGGGGTTTTGCCTGTGCTGTGTAATCCCAACACCTGGAACAGTGCCTAGAACATAGTAGGTGCTTAGTAAATATTTATTGAAGGAATGAATGACATAAAGCTTTGGAATGGCTTGTGAGCTGGGTTGGAATCTCTTTCCAGAGCCCTCTAAGGATGAAATAGTCCCTTACCTGTTTGGAGTGGATTCTCAGGTAGAACAAGCCTTCCAGCTTCCACATCCAACTGCTTATATTTTGTCTTGCAAAGGTCAGAACTGAGTCTGGTCTGTCTCTTTTTCCAGGACTTAGAGCCTGGCATACTGTAGGCGCAATTAACATTTGAATTTGAGTGTCTGAGGTACAAGTTCCTTGGGGGGAGTTAGATCTAGCCCACTAGTGTGCTGCTTTGGCTTTATTTTAATGTTGAATTACTGTGATTGCTAATATTTACAGATGGGAAGAATTCACAGAAAAATCTGCATTTCTGACTTTTGAAAAATCATTGCATGAGGGCCCGTGTTTGTACGTGGTGGTGGTCAGCTGGGGCTGCCCCCTCCAGAAGAGGCCTGCTGGCCCCAGATTGCCGCAGTCCACGCTCCTCCTTATTGTAGCTTTAATTCGTAGGCCTCGTGTCCGTTGCCTTTTTTCTTCGTGTTTTCTTACCTGGTCTGCTTCCCTCACTGATGGGATCCCACCTGGCACCCATAGGCATTTGAGTTGGCACCTCCTGCTTTGAAGCCTTTTGGTGAGGTGACTGGGGCCGCTCTGGCTCACTGGTTTGGTGCTGCTCTAGCTTGGTCATGTTGGCAGGAGGGAGATGGATAAACAAATTATCAATGCCCGGGGAATTTGAAGCAAGCATCTAGTTTGTGATGTTGGCTGCAGATTTTCATGGTGGGATAAGGTCTAGATTTCATCAGCTCTTAATGGTCAGTAAAACTCTAGCCCATAAAAACTTACCTGAACGTTTTGCCAAAAGAAATAAAGGGCTAATGAAATGGATTGAGACAATGACAAGGACTTGAACATCCTGAGGCGAGTGTTTCCCCCAACCTGGCATGGTAACTGAGACAGCGTCTCTTCCGGTGGAGCTGTGGAACCCCTGCTTCCCTCTTGAAGGCTGAGCAGTGAGGAAGCCAGCGTGGGGGAGGGGTGGTAGGTGTGGAGCAGTTTCTCATCCTGGGCACTCTTGACCTTTTGGGCCAGATAACTCCGTTGTGGGTCTGCCCTGTGCACTGTGGGCTGTTTGGCAGCATCCCTGGCCTCTACCCACTAAATGCCAGTAGCACCTCCCCGCTGTTGTGACAACAAAAATGTCTTTAGACTTTGTCAGACGTCCCCTGGGTGGTGAAGTCCCACAGCCGTTCGTGGAGGAGGAATCTGGAGGAGAAATCTGGGGCAAGACCTTTGCCTCACCCCTCCTGCATTTCCTTAAGTTTTTTTCTTTTTTTTTTTTTTGCAGTACGTGGGCCTCTCATGTGGGATCTTCCCAGACCGGGGCACGAACCCGTGTCCCCTGCCTTGGCAGGTGGACTCTCAACCACTGCGCCACCAGGGAAGCCCTCCTTAAGTTTTTAGGCTGTTGAACATCTCCCGTAATTGGCTTATTGGGGTTGCTGTGGAGAAGCTTAAAGACATGTTAAGGAGGTTAAACTCCAATTAGCTAGAGAAGCGATTGCAGATGTTTCCATGCTGTTGCCACTTTCCACCCAGGGCTTTTCTCCCCGAATCCATTTGGGTTGGGAGTGGGGTTTCTGACGGCTCAGTCCCAGGGTGAAGTCCTTGTCCTTAGATGTCAGCTTTGAAGCGCTGTTCCTTCATCTTAAACTGCCCCAGGATAGGTGGACAATTACAAAGTCGAGATTCTACTTAAGTTTCCCCTTGGTTTAATTGTGGGGTTTCATCTCCTGGAGGAGGTTGCCAAGTTCTGGAAAATGGGTTCTAGGTGACCCGGGGAGGGCGGCATCCGGTACCCTCGGGGAATAATTCAGGTTTTTGGAGGCTTTTTCCTTCCCTCTCAGTGAGTGGTCTTTCTGAGAACCTCCGTTTACCTTTTATTGGCCTCTTGGGTAACTACTGATACTTGCTTGGGGATACCTTCCTCTCTGGAGAGCAGTTATCAAGTGCCTGCGTTTCCCCGGCACGGACAGCTTGAGAGTGGTTTTTACAACACTGGATTTGTTCTCCTGTTCTTCCCGCAACCTTTTCTCACTCGTTCATTTATTCAGTCTTTTATTATTAATTGAGCACTTACAGTGTGCTGACACTGTTCTAGACGCTGGGAATACAGCCATGAACAAGGCAGACGAGGTCCACGTTCTCATGGAGCTTACGCTGGGGATGACCAAAATGATTTTGGGTGGCGGCAAGTGCCTCAAAGACGTGAACTGGGAAGAACTGGGGTGCAAGCTATGATAGGGGCATGTCCAGGGAAGGCTTTTTGGAGGAGGTGACATTTGACCTTTGACCTGAATGGCAAAGCTGGCTGCACAAGGGCTGGGGGAAGGGAGTCTCAGATAGAGGGAACAGCAGATGCAAAGACCCAGAGGTGCAGAGCCCGTCTCATGAAAATCTTGCCTGGAGCATTCTGCAAAAATCCATAAAGCACTAATAAAATGGCTTGTGGTAATAATAAGGGCTTGGAAATTCCAAGGAAGAAGCTCACTGCAGCTTAGCGAGGAGATGGAGCGTTGCTTGCTCCCCGATAGTCATGGGCTTTTGATCCATTTAGGTTTGAATGAGTCTCAGGTTTATGTTTTTCAGTGAGTTTCATCTGTTTCAGAACCTTAGCTGCACCGTTCAGGGTCAGTTCAGGTTGGGATTCCCCACTTGATTCCCCTCCAAAGCCTTTTTAGGACCCATTAAGATGATGAGGTGCTTTTCTTGCACGATTAAGATGACTTTCTATAGATTGCTAGAAAACTCTTCTTTTAAAACTAGATGTTGGAGTGAAGTAAGTCAGAAAGAGAAAAACAAATACCGTATGCTAACACATATATATGGAATCTAAAAAAAAAAAGGTTCTGGAGAACCTAGGGGCAGGACAGGAATAAAGATGCAGATGTAGAGTATAGACTTGAGGATATGGGGAGGGGGAAGGGTAAGCTGGGACACGAAGTGAGAGAGTGGCATGGACATATACACACTACCAAATGTAAAACAGATAGCTAGTGGGAAGCAGCCGCATAGCACAGGGAGATCAGCTCAGTGCTTTGTGACCACCTAGCGGGGTGGGAGGGAGACACAAGAGGGAAGAGATTGGGGCATATATGTATACATATAGCTGATTCACTTTGTTATAAAACAGAAACTAACACACCATTGTAAAGTAATTATACTGCAATAAAGATGTTAAAAACAAAACAAGACTAGATGTTGAATTGGCCTGGAAGATCTTGCACAGTAACTTTTTTGATTGTGCTTTTACTTTCAAAAAATTATCTTTTTAAAAAAGTTATAGCTTTTAAAAAAAGTTATAAAAATCCAGGAATAAAACTATATTCTAGAAGAATATAAAGGGAAAGTAAAAGTTTCAGTACTTCCTCTCCCTGTGCTCTGTTTGCAGAAGTCGCCATTCATGGTAGTTTCTTGGGTGTCCTTCTAGAAAATTTCAAGCCTATGCAAATATGTATGAAGGGTGAGGGGGTGGGGAGAGATTGAAAATGAGTATCTTTTTTTCCTCCCCAAATAGTTTCATATTCTAATTAATGTTCTGTATCTGGCTCCTTTCACTAAGAAACCAGTGTTGATTTTCTTTACGCGTTAAGTCCGTGCAAATTGAAAGAAAAAGGGAATAATACTTTACAGGCCACACTTTCTTCTGTTAAGGACTGTGCTGTGTATTCACCCAGTCCTCCCTCGGTTGCTGTCAGGGTCCTTGGTTCCAGTTTTCAGTGTGATGAATGGTGCTGCCACGAGCACTCATCTTGGTACTGTATGCAAATAGATGTAAATGACAAAGCAGAGTAAATCCCTCCCCCCCCGCCCCCCCCCGCAGAAATTGCTGGGTTGGGGGATATGTGCATTTTGAAATCTGACAGTTCTAATTGTCAGGTGGAGCTGTAGTTTATACTCCCACTAATGGACTCACCGACATTTATTAAGCACCTGCTATGTTTGTGGCATTTGAGAGCATTGATCAGGCTGGGAATTGACGAGGCTCATGTTGCTTCCCTGTGTATGAGAGGGTTTTGCCCAGCGGAGTTAAACCTTACGTTCCAGTGGATTTGGTCCAGAGAATGATTGGTTTTGTTCTAATTTTAAAACGGTATGTTTAGGGGCTGCCCTGGTGGCGCAGTGGTTGAGAGTCCGCCTGCCGATGCAGGGGACGAGGGCTCGTGCCCCGGTCGGGGAAGATCCCACGTGCCGCGGAGCGGCTGAGCCCGTGAGCGCTGGCCCCTGAGCCTGCGCGTTGGGAGCCTGTGCTCCGCAACGGGAGAGGCCCGCGTACCGCAAAAAAAAAAAAAAAAAGTTTAAATTTTAAACGTTCTTTGACGTCTTTGTTGTTTAAAAAGTGCTTTTACATCAACAATTTAACAACAGGTAAAAGTTTTACTCATAATCTAATGCTAATACATGCTAATACAACTAATACATGTGAATACAACTAATGCATGCTAATACAACTAATACATGCTAATACAAGCTAATACAACTCGGATTTAATTTTTACATGTAAACTTTCTAGTTTCATTGTAGAGTTTTTTTGTTCCCAAAGTGATACTCCTTGTGAGAAAACAACATAGAAATATTTAAATAAAGCGTTAACACTCTCTCTAATCAATAACCAAGCTATACTTCCTATCCTTTCTCTGTAATCATGGAAATGTTTATAAACATAAATAATATTCTTAAAAATAAAATGGATTATGTTATAATCATCACTTTATTTTTGCTTAACATATGATACATGGCAATACATAGAATCTCACTAGTAATTCCTTAGTGAATTGTATAATATAGATTTGCTATAATTAATTCAGCCATTTCCCAGCTAATAACATCGCTTGTGTGATTCCCCATTTTTTGTTTCTGTAAACAATGCTCCAGTGAACATTCTTGTACATGGGTTAAAATTATGTAAATTTTAGTTTTTAATGGGTATTGGCTGGTTATTTTCCAGAAAAGTTGTAGCAAGTCCACTCCTAGTGACAGGGACTGAGAATTCCTATTTCTCTGCATCCTTCCTGGCACTGGACATGGCTGAATTCTGTAATTTGATGGACAAAAAAGATATCTTTTTTCACCCACGTTTCCCTTAGAAGTTAGAAGCTGAGCCTCCTACAACATATTCCCTGGTAATTTGCGTGTTCTTTTCTGTGCATGTCTTTCTTTCAGTGCCCTTTTTGTGCATCTTTACTCTGGTTTACTTTTTCCTGTTAATTTGCGGGGCCTCTCAGTATGTTGAGAATCTTGCCCCTTTGTCTATCATGTGTGTCGCACATATTTTTCCATTGGCCATTATTTGTTGGTGTGTTAACATCCGATTCTTGTCCAGATTTTTATGTGGTTTTGCAGGTTGCACTTGTAGAGTGTGTACTATTTTCTATTCCACATTTTCATTTATTCTTGTAAGAATTTTCCCATGTTCCTGCACAACTTTTGTAATTATACCTTTAAATGTCCAAGCAGTAGTTCCTAGTATTGGTAGACTGTAATTTATATAATTATTGCCTGTGGTTTGACATTTAGGTTGCTGTTTCCCCCCTTCTTTTTTTTTTTTCTTTCACAGAGAACATTGTAATGAATATCATATGGGTAGTGCCTGTTGACTTACTTTCTTAGAACATACTCTTAGGAGTGGAGTGAATATCTCAAATCATCGAAAAGGTTTTGTCCTATCTACAGCCTGGCTTGTGTTTAAAAAAGTGGTGGCTCAATTCTAGCAGGGTCTCTCTAAGGGTGCCCATCATTATTGTTGTTGTTTTTATGATTGTTAATAGCAGATGACAAGTGCATATTAATGGCAATACCTTCTGCAGTCCCTCTAATCAGCTTTATAAGGCTGGAGACCAGTGGCCCAGGGGAAAGCTGGAGCTTTAGGGTGCTGGGGAAGGTGACCTGGTAGTTATAATTTAGATTACCCAGGAGCCCTATGATAAGGCTTCTTCCTCAAAAACAGTTTCACTCACTCAGGGTCGCGGAGCAGACACGTGGTAGTTTAGGCTCTGAGGACTGCAGTTGTAGTGTAATGGGGCTCTCCCTTCTTTTACTTTTGTCCACTGAGATCCTTGAGGTCTAGGTGGACCACTTCACACTTGGTGCTGGGGTCAGGGCTGGCCCACTTCCAGCTCATTTGCATATTTGGTGGGGAGGGGTTGGAGAAATGGCCCACCCACTCAGTCAGACCCTCTTTATTCCCAAAGAGGATCTTAGTTGGGGGTGGGGTGGGGGTGGGCCCAAGCATTGGCAGCTGAAGGCATGGGGATACTTAGGCGAGGAGAAGGTGTAGCTCCAAAGAAAGCCAGGGACATATACGGCTGGGGACACGAGGCCAGCTTCAGGGGCCTGGGTGCGAAAATCGGTCCTGCCAGTTCCTGGTGTGCGACCTTGGGCCAGTCACTTCACTTCTGGGAGCCTCAGTGTCCTCATCTGTAAAGTGGGGATCATGATCATGCCGTGTATCTCACAGAGTTGGAAAGAAAAGAGGCAAGATATAGAGGATGCTTAGCTAAGCGTGGCAGGCACTCGCTATGGGGCTGCAGGAGGCTGGACAGGAGGGGACAGTGATGGACAGTTGGGGGCAGTGGAGTGGGTATTTCTGGTGTGGCAATTCTCTTCTGGTTTATCACCGCCTTGTAACCTCTGGGCCCACACAGGCCTTGACAAAATCAGGATGGAGCCCAGCTCAATTTCAGGGGTTCAGACTACCGGTCCCCAGCATCTGAGGATTTGGGCTAATTCGCCCAGTTGTTATGGGGTGTCTGTAGGGTGCCCGGGTCTGGGTGAGGCATGCCAGGGTGTTGGGTGTCAGCTCTGAAATTGGTATGATGGGGGGGGAAATTCATTCTGCAGATTTTCTTTGTAGTTGAGGATTGAGAAGACTTGCTTAAGTACTTAAATCCATGGCACAGGAGTGAAGGTGGGCTGTGACAGCTGAGACTGCTGACAGATGCATACTTGGGAAGTTCCAGGTTTTCAGTTACTGTAAAGATGGTCACGATTGAGTTACTTAAAGGGACTTCTTTTCTCTTATGCTCTTCTTTGTCTGACATTATAAGAGGTCCAGTATAAAACGAAACAGTACAGGAACCAGTAGAGTAGAATGTGAAAATCCTCCATAATTATGCTCTTCTAGAGATAACCTCTTATTGGCATTTTAATTTTCAGTCTCTTTTCTCCGCACATCCCAAATATAAGATATTTTTTTAAAAGCAGGAACGGGATTTTCTGAAAACATTCTTTATGTTTCAGTAACTGTGCGTCTTGGATTCGACCCATTTTTAACTAACGTATTTACTCGAAGGTGAAATGTCCACATGAGCCTAATTAAGTAATTTGCTAATAATTGTTTCCTCTCCAGGAGGTTGGATAGCCTTGTTTTTTAACTTCTATGTAAGGGAGATTTGGGAAAGATGTGAAGCAAGGTTGGGTGGGTGTCAGAGGGGCATGTTTTCCACCCTCTTAGATGCCCCTTGCAGGAGACAGAGCCTCCGAGGGTCAGTGCGCCAAGACCGTGAGCTGTGCTCAGAGGACAGAGCTCTCACCCCTTGGTCCCGTAGCCTGGGCCCATTCAGTCGACATTCTCTGGGTGCTCTTGATTATCCTTGCACTGAACTTGATGCCGGGAGTCAAAGATGTGCAGAGCAGAGCTCCCTGCCACCTTTGAGTTCCAGTCTTGTCTGGGGATTGAACAAATGAGTGGAAAATCATAGCTGTGCAGTGCTACGAAAGGGAGCTCTGTGATGTAGTAGGGGGTTTGATCTGATCCAACGAAGGAAAGGAGAGACTTCCTGAGCCTATATGATGTTATAGGTTTGGCTGTATGTGGCATAGACCCTAAACACGGTGGCTTAAGATAGAAGCTAAATTCTCTCTGGTGTAAAAGTCCCAGTTTGGTGTGGCAGCTCTGTCCCTGAGGGCATCAGGGGCCCAGGCCCCTCCTGTCTTGTTGCTTTGCTGTCCCCAGGTGCTGCCCACATTGTTGACCCAAGAATGTGTACCCCTGAGACTTCCTTGGTGGGCCAGTGGTTAAGAATCTGCCTTCCAGTGCAGGGGATGAGGGTTTGATCCCTGGCCGGGGAACTAAGATCCCACAGGTCGCGGGGCAACTAAGCCGGTGCACCACAACTACTAAGCCTGTGCACTCTGGAGCCCGCGTGCCACAACTAAGACCCGACACAGCCAAAACTAAAATAAATAAATATTAAAAAAAAAAAAAAGAATGTGCACCCCCATGTCCACATTCCAGCCAGAGCGAAGGGGGCAGAAGGGTGCAACCCAGAAGTCACCCACATCACTCTGTTCACATCCCACTGGCCAATACCTAGTCATGTGACCACATCTAGCTACAAGGGAGTCCGGGAAATGTAGTTTATTTTCTGGACAGGCATGTGCCCAGCTGAAGATTAATTACTAGGGATTCAGGAAGAGTGGGTATTGGAGTACAGCTAGCAGTTTGCTACAAAGACAAAAGCAGAAGATAAGAGTGTTCTAGGCAGTGGAAAAAGCATGTACAAAAGCCCCAGCTTAACAAGGAAGGCCAGTGTGGAGCTTGGAGAAAAGGGGGGCTGGCGTGAGGAGACGGACATGGACCTCTAGACTTGGATCCTCCAGAAAGCCTTGGTTGCTTGATTTTCTGTCTTTAGCACCAAGGCAGGGGTTTTACATACAATCCTTACAGGCAGCTTCCTTTCTAGGTGTTGCAAAGAACCAATGACTGAATCAATTCTAGTCTTATTTATTGGCTGTGGTGCACAGGATCTTTGTTGCTGAGCTCTGGCTTCTCTCTAGTTGTGGCGCGCAGGCTCCAGAGTATGTGGGCTCTGTAGCTGCTTCATGTGGGCTCAGTAGTTGTGGCACATGGGCTTAGTTGCCCCACTGCATGTGGGATCTTAGTTCCCCGACCAGGGATCGAACCGGCGTCCCCTGCATTGCAAGATGGCTTCTTAACCACTGGACCACCCGCGAAGTCCCCAATTTTAGCCTTTAGTCCTATTTTACTGGGTGACTTTGGTGGGAATTTATTTTTGTAAGTAAAATAACATGCAGGATTATTCTACGTCAAGTAGTGCCTTCTTTGTAAATACTTTGTTTGGGGCTCATGGTAATGCTGGGTGTGTGCTCTTAAGATCCTTTATTTAGATGTGGAAACTGAGGGCACAGTTAAACTTGCCCATGTTCACACAGCTGGCAAGGGTTGTAGACAGTGTTCAAAGCTTCCAGTTTGACGTCAGTGCCTGCCCTCTTCTCCACTGTCTCACCCTCAGTCCCTTGTGTGTAGTCTTCATGATTTTGACATTTATATCTCACTTCATACCTATTAGGATTGCATTTGGCTCTAAGGAACAGAAAGCATAACTCCAGTGGCCTAGACCTAAAAGTATTTATTTTTTTACACATCAGGAGGTCTAGTACCTCTGGCGGTTGCTGGCATTGGATTAGTGACCTAGTGGTGTCAGGGCTGACACCATTTTCTTTGTCTTACCCTCAAGGCCTCAGAATGGCTGCCATCACGTGTAGGTTCAAGGGAGGGAGAGAGAAGGACCACACCAGCCTCATTTATCTCTTTCTATTCAGGAGAGTAAAAAATCTTCCCTCAAAGCCCCTCTCCTGGTGCTATAGACTTCTGCTCATGTCTCCTTGGCTGGAGCTGGATCACATGACCCGCTCTACTAGGGAGGCAGGAAAAGTGAGCATTTGGTTTTACGCTTCTTTAGCGGGAGACAGCGAGAGAGAAGGAGGTTGGGGAATGCTGTCGAGGAGGCTCACCAGTAGTGTCTGCCACCTACTTATTTAGTAACTATTCTTTAAATAAGTTCACTTTTGTTTTTAAAACCTAAATTTTACCCCCAAAGGAAGTTTCATGTCACTTTTGAATTTCTGTGAGGTTGCAGGTTGGTCATATTCTTGTATTTACCTAATAGCTGTTAAATATGTCACCACTAAATGAAAAAATAGGATATTCTGCAAACTGCCTAGATCAGTGCTTCTCTCCTCCAGGCAGTTTTGGCCCCAGGGGACATTTGTCAACATCTGGAAACATTTCTGGATGTCACGACTGGAAGGAGGGTGCTCCTGGCGTCCAGTGGGTAGAGGCCAGGGATGCTGCTAACATTGTACAATGCATAGGGAAGCCCCCCAATAACAAAGAATTGTCGGGGCCCAAGTGTCAAGAGTGTGAAGATTGAGAAACCCTTGCCCAGACTCAGTCCACATGCTGCCATGTTTTGGGCAAGGCCATGATTTGCTAGTCACTTATCCCTGTCTGTGTGATTCTGTTTTCTCCCGGGTGACGGTATATCGGTAACACTTTACATCTGTAGCCTGTTTGTACTTTTCAGGCCTCTTCCCACAGCTAATCAGATCTCCGGCAAACCTGAGAAGTATACATGTGGATGTGAATTCAGCATGTTGCTGCTCCCCAAGTACCTTATAGAAATTGAGGAGAAGGGAGCTCATGGACCCAGAAGTGGTTGAAATAAAAACGCTTTTCTGAGGCAGATCCTATCTGAGTGTGTGTTTCGGAAAGAACACTGTGCTGGCAGAGAGGATTTCTCTCGTGGGGCCAGGCAGAAACCATGGCCCTTGGGAAAGGGCTGTACGTCCTTTGTTGAGTAGGAGGTTTTATTGCCTCCTCTCTGCCTGGGTTTGGCAAAAACAACCTGGCCTGGGCAAGGGCCTGGGGAAGGAACTGTGGAGACAAGAACGCAGCTGGCAGGTGGAGATTATCAGATGAGGCTGCTGGCAGTTTTGCCCTAGGTGGCCTGGTCAGGTAGCTTGACAGTTACACTCATCCTCCCGCACCCCCATTAAAGTTACTCGAGATGTTATGGAGCCGTGCTGAAGAGGTGGGGCAGGGTGGTGATTGCCTCTCTCCTAGGGTTAGCTTGGCTAAGAAGTAAGGGCAGTTTTCATTTCTCCTTCTTGATTCTGGAAACTTAGGAAAAAGCCTCTTGCCATCCTTCATGGTGCAATAAGATTAGAGAAGAGGCTGGGGTGTTGAGAGAGGCACACCACATCTCATCGAATTCAGGAGGCCGGCAGTTGTGACATGCATCCCAATTTCAGGGATGCTAGGCTATGAAAACGTGGCCAGCAGAGATTGTAGGATGCACTGATCTCGAGATGCAGACAGATGTCACGTGACGAAACATGGGCCTTTGAATTGATGCAATAAGATAATAGTTTTATTTTCTTTTTGGCTGCGCAGCATGCGGGATCTTAGTTGCCCGACCAGGTATCGAACCCGTGCCCCCTGCAGTGAAAGCGTGGAGTCTTAACCACTGGACCGCCAGGGAAGTCCCAAGATAATAGTTTCTGATCCCTCCCTCTTCTGTGTGTTATTGCTGTAGGTCCAGTGCTAAGTACAAGTGAAACCACAGCCTCCCTGCCTCATGGAGGCCAGTGGGGAAGATGTTTAGAGGAAAATAGCAACACAGGGAGCCAGTGTAGCCTCCGCTCAGATCCTGGTTCTGCTGCTTGCCAGCAGTGTGACCTCAGTAAAGTGACTTTACCTCTCTCTGCCTGTGTTTTCTCATGTGTGCATAATGGTAGCGCCTGCCTCATAGAGTGCTAAAATTAAATGAGTTAACATACAGTTATGGTTCCAGTCCTATCACTGCGAAGTGCTGTTATTATTACTATTGCTCTCCATCGTTGTTATTACCATCATCTTCATCATCATCATCGTTACACAGCAGTCCCTGCTCTGGTCCAAAGTGAAATCTGCGGATCTGGGAGGAAGCAGAGGTGGAAAAAGTACAGGGCAGCGATGTAGGCCCCTCGATTGGCCCCTAAGTTAGCCACAGTTGACTTCTGGCCTTCCGGGTAACACGGTCTCCTTGGCCCAGGTCAGGGAGCGTTTTCTGTGCCTCAGTTTCCACATCCGTAAAATGGAGACTAGTGATAGGACCTGTCTCCTCATAGGTTTGCTTCAGGGATTAGACAGGTTGAGACTGTGCCTGGGGCTATTTAAGGACTTTCTATGAGGGTACCTAAACCTCTCCAGAAAAACAAGACCTCCCTTCCACCTTCAGCACCAAGCATTTCTGTGATGTGGGACCCTCCCCTAACCCTTAATCACAGCTCTTAGGTGGTTGCAGATGGTGTCACAGCTCTTGTTCTTGGTCTGCTTTCACATGCAGGTTAAAAACCCTCATCAGAGGGCGTGAGCCTGGGTGGCCAATGCCTGCCCCTCTCTGTTGGTGGCCTCTCCAGGGCCGGAGGTGGCCCCGGCTTCGGTTCGTGACAGCTGGGTCATTTTCAGCAGGGGCCC
>NW_006793997.1:3083620-3098886 GCF_000442215.2 Lipotes vexillifer | reverse complement strand
CCCCCTGCCACTGTTTGCTCAGCTCTTGCGTGCCTGGGAGCTTCCTGGTTGTCACTGAGAATGGCCCAGCCTGTGAAAATTGTTCCTTTTCTTGCTGTTTGAGTTATTTCCTTTGGGCTTGTGCCCATAACTATGACTGTTGGGTCACAGGCGGGGACAGTCTCTGGCTTTTCTTTGCCCGTTTCTGGGTTTCCCTTCAGATAGATTTATTCACCCCTTCTTTCATTTGTTGAACAAGTCTTTAATGAGCACCTGCTGTATGCAGGTGATAAAGGACATGATCCTGCTTTGGGGAGATTACAGGTAGGAGGGGAAGAGAGGCACTTAGAACTCAAACGGGAAGTAGCTTATAGTGCAGACGTGCAGGGCATTTGCAGAGCTCTGGGGACTGTGCTAAGCTCTTTATAAGTCCTAATGATTCCGTCCCACAGTAGTGGAGTAGAGACTGATGGGGAAACGGAGGCAGAGAGAGGTGACGTCATCCAGCTAGTAGATGGCAGAGCTGGTTTCAAACCCAGGCCATCTGGCTTGAGTCTGGTTGGTAACCCCTGTCCTGTGCTGCCCCGTAAGCATAGGGGCACTGAAGGAAATACACGGGGTTTGGTCCTTGTGAAGAACCCGGGAGGGGGGCGCTTTAGACGGGTAGGCCTCTCTCCTCCGGCATCGCTGGAAGGATGTGAAGGAGCTGGCCTGGCCAAGGGCATTCCAGGGCCAGAACAGGAGGTGGGAGCCCCCGAGGTGGGGAAAAACCTGGGTGAAATTGAAGGACAGTGGGGAGGCCATCACAGCTAGAGCATCAGAGGTCAGGGGGAGAGTATCATGGGCCAAAGTAGGGGCACGACCATGCCTTACAGGACCCGGTAAGACTGATGTTCATAGCTAACAGTCATGGTGCTCGTTAGTCCCAGGCCCTGGACAAAACACTTTCCATTTAATCCTTAAAAACAGCCCTATGAGGTTAATAGACTGTTATCATCCCCATTTTACAGATGCGGAAACTGAGGCCCAGGGTGGTTATGTGACTTGCCCAAGGTAATACAGCTCATATGTAGCAGAGCTGGGATGGGACCCCAGCTGTTTGGCCCAGAGCCTAGGCTCTCAGGGGTGGCACCGTCTCCACCGTGATGGGAGTGTCCCTGGTTGTCACAGTAGTGGTCTGTTTGACAGTAGCCATTGTGGGTGCTTCCAGGTCAGTGGCCATGGTAGGAGGACTCAGGTGGGCCAGAGTGAAGTCTTTTCTGACAGACTGTGTCAAATGACTTTGACTAAGCCTGGAGCAAGACAGATGAAAGAAAGTCTCCTTGGGGAGGCTTCAGCATTCCCGCACATGGCTTTATGAGCTGTTATCCTCACTCAAACAATGATAATGACAACAACAGCAGTAATAGTGGCAATAATAGTATAGTAGAAGTAAGCAGCAGCAAGTTCAACCCCCAGTGGCCACTCCCTCCCCTAACACTGGGTTTTTTTGTTTGTTTATTTATTTTTTGGCCATGCTGCACAGCATGTGGGATCTTAGTTCCCCAACCAGGGATTCAACCCGTGCCCCCTGTAGTGGAAGTGCGGAGTCTTAACCACTGGATCACCAGGGAAGTCCTGTAATGTTGAGTGTTTAGTCCAATGAGAGATGAGTGGCTCAAAGTCAGAGGGGTGGAGTGACTCCCCCAAGGCCACACAGCCAGGAAGCGGTGGTGATAGGATTCAAGGCCTTCAGCTCCAAAGCTTGTGCTTTTGGCCATCGAGTTCTGGTCCTCTTCAACAGTGCCCGTGATGCTTCTTGGCACGGATGCGGAGCACAGAGTTCAGATTTCAGTTGGGAGTAGAGACCTTGGGACATGGAGATGGGTGAGCCGGGACACTCGTTGCGTTGGAAGGCTCTGGGGTGGGGGACCGTGACAGGGTGTCTCCAAGGGATTGTTTTGAGGATGAGGTGGCTTTCCCAGTTTCCTGTTCTTGGCCCTGTTCAAGAGAAGGGAATGAAAAGAGTAAGCCAGGAATTTTCTCTCTCGGTTTCACAATTCCTTGGAGCTTTTGCAGCGTATAGGTGATGCAGCACTTTCTTGGTGGGAACCCTAAGTGAACCTCCCCTTTGCTTTGCTTAATTTGTTTAGGCCCTGGCCTGTCCTCCCAGCCCTGTTTGTCACCCAGTCCCCTCCTGGCACTTTGTTCCACTTCTTTGTTCCACTCACATGCCCTAAGCTTGTCCAGCAACTGCCTTCCATCCTGCCATGCCCCCCCTCTTAGAACACCGTTCCCTCCTGTCTCCATATTGGCAAATCTGGGCCCCCTCCCCTTAGATTTTACCTACTTCAAGAAGACTGCTGAGTTCTCAAGTGGAAATAACAACAATGACAATAACTTCCACTAATAGAGTGGTCACTGGGTATCCGTCTGTTGTCACATGTGTATTTTCTCACGGAGGCAGGACCTGTAGCAGTGAACCAGCCTGCCTGCATTGAAGTCTGCTTTGGCCACAAGGCTGTGCCGCCTTGGGCAAGTTCCTTTACCTCTCTGTGCCTTGGTTGGTTCCTCTGCAAAATGGGAACAATAGTAGCCACTTCAGAGGGTTGGGGGCGAAGATGAAATAAGGTGATGTGTGGATTCACTCTTCATGATGACTGTGAAAAGCAGGTATTATTGTCCTTGCCATGTGGAAGAGGAAGCTGAGTGTTCTTCCCATTCGCTTTGTGAATTAACCCTTCTCTCTTTTCTGGAAGTGTCTTGCCATTTATGTGTATGTCTTCGATGGCACTTAGTGCTTTCAAAATCCTTTAGCCATTTATGTACCCGTCCTACCTTCTGGACAAAGTTCTAAGCTCCTTGAGGGCAGGATAGGATGTGGATGTTTCTGGTTCACCCCTGTTACAAAGTGGGGCTTAGGAAATGTGTTAAATGAATGGATGGCAGGTGGGTGGGTCTTGAGAGTCACTAAGTGTTTGGCAGGAGTGGGGCCAGATGGAAAAACTGTTAAGACAGTGGATCAAAACTGGGGCAGTTTAGCCTCTAGGGGACATTGACAAGATCTAGAGACATTTTTATTGTCATGACTGGGGGCGGGGCAGAGGATGCTACTGGCTTCTAGTGGGTAGAGGCCAGGAATGCTGCCAAACATCCCACAGTGCACAGGGCAGCCCCACAGCAGAGAATTACATGGCCCCAAATGTCACTAGTGTGAAGGTGAGAAACCTAGGTTAGGGGAACAGGTCAAATCTAGGTATAAGCAAGATACCTCTCACTGTTGTGGCCTCTCCCGTTGCGGAGCACAGGCTCCGGACGCGCAGGCTCAGCGGCCATGGCTCACGGGCCCAGACGCCCTGCGGTATGTGGGATCTTCCCGGACCGGGGCATGAACCCGTGTCCCCTGCATCGGCAGGCGGACTCTCAACCACTGCGCCACCAGGGAAGCCCAATTCTTTGTTTTAGACAAGTGCAAACAAGTCCCGTCTAGATGTATCCTCTTCCTGAGGTGATGAAGTGGGGGTCTTTGTATATTTACTAATTTTTTTGAAGAGTGTTAGGTTCTAAGGACAGCATATATAAGGTGAAAACTTCACAGAATTAAAATGACGCTGGGTCTTATTCATCTTTTTAAAATAGCTTTATTGAGATATAATTCACATGCCAGGTAATTTGCCCACATTCAAAATGGACAATTCGGCAGCTGCTAGTATAGTCACAGAGCTGTACATCCATCACCACGACGTCTTTGGGGGGAGAGCGGGATGCAGAAGAAATAATGTATAAAATTAACAGCATCGGAAATTGCTGGCATTCAGTGATTCTTGACCTATATCCAGGATTGGCAAACTTTTTCTGTAAAGGACCAAGTTGTAAATATTTTAGGCTTTGCAGGCCAAGAGGCAAAATTGAGCCACGCCGTTGGCAGAGGCCAATTGTTATTTTTTACATTTTAAATTAAAAAGAAATGTGGAATCCATTCCTAGTTTGGGGGCTGTACAGAAGCAGGCAGTGGGGCAGATTTGGCACATGTGTTGTAGTTTGCCAACCCTTGTCCTGCGCAAATGGCAATTCATATGGTTCATCTTAGTCATATATTATACATAATATATACTATATTGCATATTCCATAACAAATGTAATATAAAGTATTAAGGTAATATATGACATCGACAAATAAATAATATCTGAAAGAAACATGTAGTGACAGAGTGTGGTGAGTGCCTGAAGGAAGCATACAGAGTTCCATGAGGTGGTTAAATGAGGGATTTGTTTGAGCAGGGCTTGGGGGTTGGACAGGACCCCCTGAGGAAGGGATCTTTCGGCTGAGAATGGAAGGATACCCCTGAGTTGAAGTCAGGGCCGAACGAACTGGCCGTGTAAAACATGGCATAGGGTGGTCCAAGAACAGCAAGCCAGGGCTAGACCCAGAGGCTGCAGTGAGGAGTTTTAGGCACAGTGTGATGGGATCGGGGTTGCAGATTGAAGCTCTCCCCTTGGCTACTGTGTGGAGGATGGACTGGAGGAGGATCTGGCCACCTGTTAGGAGACGGGGATGGAATAAACATTTATCAGGTATGGGATAAATCGAAGCAATCACGTACCTTCTAGCGGTGCGTCACTTTTTTGTTTTATTATTTCAAGTTAGGATTCAGAAGGATTTCTCATTTATCAAAAGGTCGTGGCTAGGGACTTCCCTGGTGGTGCAGTGGTTAGGACTGCACACTCTCACTGCCGGGGCCTGGGTTTGAGGCCTGGTGGGAGAACTAAGATCCCACGAGCCACTCTGCAGAGCCAAAAAAAAAGCCTAAAATCATGGCTGTGTCTTATTCCAGCAAATCCATACGCTATCATTTCCTTGATGATCTCTCTACCTTTCAGTGGCTAGCTGAGCACTGCCCAATAGAAATATAACACAGGCCACATATAGAATGTTATTTGTCTGGTAGCCACATTTAAAAAAAACAGGTGAAATGATTGTAATAATATATTTTATTTAACCCAATGTATACAAAATATTATCATTTCAACATGTAATTAATGAGATATTTTGTATTCTTTTTTTTCATCCTGTCTTTTAAATCCGGTGTGTGTGTTTTTTTTTAGCACATCTCAATTTGGACTAGCCTCATCTTAAGGGCCCAATAGCCCCAGGAAGCTGGGGGTTACTGTATTGGACACTGAAGGTGTCGGTGTTTCCTCTTATTTTGTTAAAAATTAAACATTATATAATAATATTATAATACTTATAGAGCTATATATACCTCCAGGAATTACATACTACTTTATGATTTCCCCCCCAGGTTTATTGAGATATTATTGACGTACAACATATGTAAGTTTAGGCTGTAAAGCATTTAATACACATGTATATTGTGAAATGATTACTACAGTACGGTTAGTTACCACCTCCATCCCTTCACATTAATTACTTTCTTTGTTTTCATTTTGTGGTGATAATTGTTAAGACCTACTCTCTTAACCATTTTCAAGCATACAATACAGTATCTCATCTTACAACTGGAAGTTTGTACCCTTTGACCAGCATCTCCTCACTTCCCCCACCCCCAGCCCCTGGCAGCCACCATTCTCTCTAGTTGAGTTCAGCTTTTTTGGATTACACATGTGAGTGAGAACATAACACTATTTTGTCTCTCTCTGTCTGACATTTCACTCAGCATGATGCCCTCAAGGTTTGTCTGTGTTGTCACAAACGGCAAGATTTTCTTCATTTATGGTTGAATAATATTTCACTGTGTATATGTATGTGTGTGTGTGTATCACATTTTCTTTACCCTTTCATCCACTGATGGGCACTTAGCTTGTGTCCACATCCTGGCTGTTGTGAATAATGCTGCAGTGAACATGGGGTATGGATATCTCTTGGTGAGTGATTGCATTTCCTTCGGGTGTATTTCGTCCTGTTTTAAGGACTACATTCCCACAGGAATCCCTGGGTCAGCGTTTATCTTTAGTTTGGTGACTCTCATTGTGTATCTCCAGGTTATCACACTTAACCTGGGCCACCTTGTTTTCCGCCCGCGTGGCTTACGAGCGATTAAGTGAAGCCCTGTTGGTCTTGGGGTCAGGCTGTCCGTGTTTTCTTTAGCTTAAGGAGTAATTTCTAAGGGAATTCATTGTGTCATTGTTTGGAATAGCAAAAGCTTGGCAGCCACCCAAGTGGCGGGCAGTAGGGACTGTGCAGAGGGGATGGGCTTATGGGGAAGAGGGAGACTGAGTAACTTTTTACTGTTTGCCCTTGTATATTACACACATACGTACATAACATATACATAGTTAAATTTGAGTCATGAGTTGCCTGTTAAAGTGAAATTTAAAGATGGATTAATATTTTCCATCATTCCCTGCTCCCCAAATCATACAAAAATGTTTCCTAAGCAGCTCCCCTGTAGGGGGAGGCAAGGATGAGCCAGCCCGTCCTTCAGGAAGATGTCAGAAGTGCCCCTCGGGCTAGCAGAACCCAGGGCGTCAGGGAGCATGTGCTGTGGAGGCCGAGTTTGGTTCAGAGCAGGACCAGGTCAGGATGAGGTGGGGACCAGGGCCTGCCCGAGCGCATGGAGGCCTGCAGGAGCGTCTGCTCGCTGGGGGCACCGCTGGTCCTTGTGCCCTGCCAGCTCTGTGCTGTATGAGTTTCCCATGGCTGCTGTAACAAATCACTGTAAACTTCTGGCTTAAAGCAACACAGATTTATTCTCTTCTAGTTCTGGAGGTCAGAGGCTGGGGTGCTGTGTTCCTTCTGGAGGGCTCTTGCGGGGAATCCATTTCCTTGCCTTTTCTAGCTTCTAGAGGCCACCCATGTTCCTTGAGTCGTGGCACCGCCTCACTTTGACCCCTCTGCTTTGGTCATCACATCTCCTTGTCTGACACCCCCCCCGCCCCCCCGCATTTCCCTTGTAATTCCCTTGTGAGTCCATGGGGCCCACCTGGATAATCAGGATCCTCTCCCATCTCAAGATCCTCAACTTAATTACATCTGCAAAGTCCCTTTTTGTCATGTAAGGCAAAACACCCACTCATTCTGGGGATTGGGATGTGGACATTTTGGGGGGCTCTGGCCAGCACAGTTCCTGGCACATTGTAAGGGCTCAGAACATCTCTGTTGGGTGAAAGAATCATTTGGTAAGGCTGGAAATGTGGAAGGGACATAACAAGAGGTGGATCTGGCAGTGACATTTGTTGACCACCTACTGTGGACTCTGGCTCATGGTTAATTGAGTGCATGATCTCATTAGTATTTCCACTTTACAGGTGTGGAAACTGAGGCTTAGTGGCTTGCCCAGTGTCACATGGTGAGGAGCTGAAACTCCATCTGCCTGATAAGGGGTGTGTTTGGGGAATAGGGCCTCTAACCTTGGTACGGGCAGGGATTCTCTTAAAATGGGGTTTCTCAGCCTCAGCATTATTGACATTTGGGGCCGAGTCATCCTCCAATGGGCAGCTGTCCTGTGCATTGCGGACGTTTAGCAGCAGCCTCGGCCCCTACCTGCAAAATGCTCATAGCCTACCCCGCAGCCCCACTCCAGGAGTGACACCAAAAATGTCTCCAGACCTTGTCAGATGTCCCCTGGGGGAAAACTTGCCTCTGGTTGAGAACCACTATCTGAAAACATAAAGCAGATGATGACGCATCAGATCCACAGTCTCCATGCCATTCAGAGTGAAAGTCAGAATCGCGACAATGGCCTGTGAGTCCTGCACAGTCTGTCCTTCCCCAGCTCCCACCTTCCTCCCTGACTGCATCTCTCATTTTTCTTGAATCATATTGGCCTCTCTATTATTGCTCCCAAATGCCAGACGTATTCCCACGTCAGGGCCTTTGCACTGGCTGTTTCCTCTGCTTGGAGCGCTTTTCTCCCAGATTCTTTTGCCAGATGGCCAGTCGGCTTACTTGTTTCTTTCAAGCCTTTACACACATACGCCTTCTCAGCAAGGCCTTCCCCCTTCTCTGAGTCCTTTTGTTGTTGTTTTTTTGTTTTGTTTGGTTTGGTTTTGGCTGCACTACTCGCTCAACTTGCAGGACCTTAGTTCCCAGACCAGAGATCGAACCTGCGCCCTCTGCAGCGGGAGCGCAGAGTCCTAACCACTGGACCGCCAGGGAATTCCCTCCCTGAGTCCTTTTATTATTTTTTAAAATAAATTCTGTTTAATTTTATTATCTCATCCTTTTATTTTTTAAAAATATTTATTTATTTATTTGGTTGTGCCAGGTCGTAGTTGCAGCATGTGGGCTCCTTAGTTGTGGCATGCCAACTCTTAGTTGCGGCATATGGGATCTAGTTCCCTGACCAGGGATCGAACCCGGGCCCCCTGCATTGGGAGCGTGGAGTCTTAACCACTGGACCACCAGGGAAGTCCCGCCTCTCTGAGTCCTTTTAATCATCACTCACACACACTATATTTTATATAAACATAGTTTGTGTGTATATATATTTCCTCTAGTTGACGCTCTGTCTTCTCTCATCAGACTAGACTGTCAGATCCAGGAGGGCAGCCCTTTGTCCTGCTGTTCACTGCTGGGTCCTCAGCACCTACAAGGGTGCTCAGTGGATGGATAGATGCTATCCCTCCTGTTTACTGCTGTGTCCCCCGACATGTTCCTGTGCCTGGCACATGCCTGACCCCTGACAGGTCCCTGGAACGTGACCAAATGGAGGATTTGGTGAAGCTCCAGAGTCTGATAAGAGGAGAGGAGTCGGCAAAGGGGTCAGGGCTGGATGGAGAGTGCAAGGACAAGTGTGTAATTTGCCCATGTGCTCACTGGGCGGGCTGGGGTCAAGGCAGGTCGGAGCAGACTGCCTGCTGCTGACATTCAAAACACCTATGATGGGCAGCCGTGGCTGTTTTCTTCTTGGCGCTCGAAGTCCTGTTCAGGCAGAGTCTCACTTTTGCGTGTCTCTCCTGTCCCTGTCTCGCCAAAGTATCCAAATCTGCAACTTGGGCAGGAGGGTGCGGTGAGGATATGGGGCTCTTGCCTGGGCATGGCCAGGGCCTTCTTGGACGCTGGGGCTAAGACCTGGATGCTGCCCCGCCCCTCCCCCCAGGTTTCTGGGCTTTATTCTTAGCTCTGGTGAGTCAGAGGGGGAAGGAGGGCCACGGCTCTGCCCGCAGCGTGATGCTGGCACCACTGCCTTCTCCACCGCTGTGTGGGGGCTGTGGCCTCAGGCCTCTCCCAGATCTCTTCCAGGACTGTGTGGGGCAGTGGAGGCCCCCTGCCGCCTCTGTAAACAGGATTAATGTCCAGAAGCCCAGCAGGTCCCCTGACCTAACTTGGGCCTCCCAGCATTCTTTTTCTCGGCTTCCCTTTGCTCCAGAGCGGCCCCTTTGCCAGGGATCTCGCACCCGGGATGGTTCTGCATATGGACTTTATAGATGGCCTGTTGCCTCCACGTCCGCCCCTGCCCCTCCACCGTGGGCCCAGTCGTTGGCTGTGTCCTGCAGATCTCCTTCTTTCCTTTGCTGGGGGTGTTGACCCTGGCTCTGGAACCAGCCTCTCTGGGTTTGAATCCAGGCTCTGCCAGGTGCTGCCCAGGTACCTTATGACAAGTCTTCTCACCTCCAGTTGCCTCTGTGTCCCTCCCTGTCAAGTGGGAATAAGACAGAAGCTACCTCATAGGGTGGTGATGATGATGAAATGGAACGATGCACACTGAATCCAGAACACGGAGCCTGTCGTTACAGTCAGGGCTTGGTAAGAGCTGCCGTCTTATTGCTGTTATTGTTAGTCTGAGTTTCAGCCCCCTGGGTTTGCACCTTCTACCCTCCCAATCCCAGCCCCTGCCGCCGATGAGGCTGCCCCAGGCAAGCTGAGCACTCACCCCCGCAGTATTGGTGCCATTCTTAATCCTGTTTTGCAGATGAGCGGTCAGGGTGGGAGAGAGGAGCTAATTTTCTGAAGGTCAAGAGCCAAGTGAGCAGCAGCGACTAGATTCAAACCCAGGCCCAGCGGTTCCAGCGTCCCCACTCTTGTGGCTATTGCTGTTGTTTGCATTCCTTTTATCCCCTTTCTCCTTTCTCTCCCTCCCTCTCTTACTTCTCCGTTTCTGAAAAGGTGGACAGGCGCCTGGGTCCCTTCCACCTTCCTTGGACACGTTTCCTCCGACCTCTGCCTGCTTCTGATCCTCTCAGATCCTCACCTGGTACTTTCTGTCCCATCGCTCTTCCCCTTCATAGCAAGTGTTGTCCTTTGTAATTATGTTTTGATTTGTGACCTTATGTCTTTAATGGACTGTGAGTCTTAAGAGGGCAGGGTCTGTGCCTGCTTTGTTCCCATACCCCCATGATTAGCCCAGAGCTTGGCATGGAGTAGGCACTCAGTACATATTCATTGCATGATGGAATGAATGAATGAACGAATGAATGAAAGCTTGCACTTGTGTTTGTTGATTAGTCTCTTGGCCAGGAACTGAAACTGGAACCTTTTGGGTCATCTCATTTAACCCTCCCGATCACTCTACCATAGGTGGGTCCTGGAATTAGTCTCATTTCACAGATGAAGAAACCAGGGCCTGGCAAGGCCTCTGCATTAGGGTAGTGGGGGCAGTTTTGCCCCCCAGGGGCACATTTAGCAGTCTCTGGAGACATTTTAACTGTCACAGCTGGCTGTGTATGTCACTTGCAGGTTATGTGACCTCAGTTTCTTACTGTGTAAGAAAACTGTAAAATGGGTTTAAGTATAGTACCTGCCTCCTAAGGTGGTTTGTGAGGATTAAACCTGATGTGTGCTATTGGCATCTATTGGGTGGAGGTCAGGGATGCTGTTCAACGTCCTACAGTGCACAGGAAAGCCCCTCAAAGAATGTTCTGGCCCCAAATGTAAGTAGTGCTGAGCTTGAGAATCCTTGTTTTGGGGCACGTATCTGTGACCCGGAGGAGATTAGAACCCAGACCTTGAACCATCGTTCTTAACCATCAGCCTGCATTGCTCACATTGGGTGGATGGGTAGGGGGACTTGCAGAAGATTCTGTGTCTGAGTCAGCACATTGCTTCTCCATTCTGTGCCCGTGAGCTTGGAATCCCCAAGGCCTGAGGACAGCGTTGCCTTGCAAGCTGCCTCTGGCTGGACGGTGGGGCCGCTGGCCTCGCAAAACGCTTAGCGCTCCAAGCACCTGGCTGACGGGTGGTGGAGCCCGGGAATTAAGAACTCAAGTGTCAGACAGACTCTCTGTGGGTTCAAATCCCCGTGTTGCCTGACTCTTCCTGGCTCTGTGAGCCTGAACCAGTTCTGTAAACTCCCTGGGCCTCAGAGTCCTCACCTGAAAAGGGGGAGGTTTCACATTCCCGACTTTGTAGGGCTGTTGTGAGGTTTAAATGGACTCACGCTTGGAAAACACTTAGCACGGGGCCTGGTGTGGCCACTGTGCTTTTATGATAGGCACCCAGTAAATATGTGCTCTCTCTTTATTCCTAGCCCAGCATTTAGAAATTTCTACTCTTAAACTCCTGCTGCTGCTATTTATTTATTTAAAGTGTGAACTAGTTTTGTTTTTGTTATTTTTTAGAGGTAATACATGTGGAGTAAAAAAATTCAAACAGTACAAAAGATAATAAAACAAAAACTAGTAGTCGCCTTCCTCTCACCAGCTTCAGCCCTACCCCCTGGAGATAATCACTCTTCATGATAACAAAAATGTTAGCTTTTGTTGTTCTTGTCCCCTGCTAAGAAAATTTCCCTGCCTAGGCAAACGTCTATATACTCTTTTATACTAATTTTAAGTGGGAACAGTAGTACATGCATATGATAAAAAATTGCAGACAATACATTTGCTACGTATATAGAGGCATCTGCACTGGGATTCAAATTATTGGCTGTCCGTACTGCTTGCAGGCTGTGTGACTCGGCCTCAGTTTCTGTATCTGTAAAATGGGTTTAGTTATAGCCCTGCCTCCTGGAGTTGTTTGTGATGTAAAGCCCTTAGATCAGTCCTGGCACATGATACTAAGAACTTTACTGACTCTTTCGCTTTCCATAGATACTGGAAGGTAGCACACGTTTCTTCATTTGCTTCACGTCTTCGCTCAGAGGACATCTTGGCTCAGAGGCCTTTCCTGTCCACCTGATATAAAAGTAGCACCCAGTGCCCACCATGATCCTCTGTTTCCTTGATTCTTCGTCAGGTCATTTGTTGCCTAGACATACATAGAGTTGTTTGTTTATTTGTTTAGTATCTACCTCTTGTGATAGGATGAAACTGAGAATGGAAACCTTATTTACCTCCGAATGGTATTGGCACATAGGAATCTCATGACTAATAGCTGTCCATTGAACTTCCCTGGTGATGCAGTGGTTAAGAATCCGCCTGCCAATGCAGGGGACATGGTTCGAGCCCTGGTCCAGGAGAATCCCACATGCCACGGAGCAACTAAGCACGTGCGCCACAACTACTGAGCCTGAGCTCTAGGGCCCGTGAGCCACAGCTACTGAGCCCGTGAGCCACAACTGCTGAGCCCGTGTGCCACAACTACTGAAGCCCGTGCGCCTAGAGCCCGTGCTCCGCAACAAGAGAAGCCACCATAGAGAAGCCTGTGCATCGTAAGGAAGAGTAGCCCCTGCTCGCTGCAACTAGAGAAAGCCCGTGTGCAGCAACGAAGACCCAACGCAGCCAAAAATAAACAAACAAATAAATAAATTGATTAAAAAAAAAATTGTCCACTGAGCCTTAGAAACCTGATGGTTGTAAGTTATTGAGACAGTTGAATGGGAAAAGGGATGTTCAGGCCCCGGGGGAGCAGCCTGGTACTAGTAGGCCCTCATTACTCAATAGTGTCAGAGCAACTCTGCTCACGGATGCTGGTGATGCTGAGCAGCAGTTCAAGTTCATAATCGCATCTCCTGCCCATCCTCCTCTCTGCAGCTTCCCTCCTGTCCTGAGGTCGGCCAGCTGGGTCCAGGCAGGACCGTTTCCATTGTCTCCACAGGCCCCAGCCAAGTGAAGCTGTGTCAGCAGGCCGGGGCTGTAGGGGCAGCCCTGCAGAGACCTTAGGCTCTGGCCTAGGGGACACCTGGTACCTGAGTGCTCCTCTCCAGAAGGATTGCAGCCCTGCAAGCACCTTGATTTTAGCCCAGTCAGACCCATTTCAGATTTCTGACCTCTGAAACTATATGATAAGAAAAAGTCTGTGTCATTTTAAACCACGAAATCTATGGTAATTTGTAACATCAGCTGTAGGAAACTAATACAGGTAATTGGTTCTGAATTTGGGGATTCACATCTTCCTCTTGGCCCAGATTCCCTGCGGGTGAAGGCATGTGCTCCAGAAAGCTCTGCTAGAATTCTTATATTGCCCATCACTAGGAGTTGGCGTCAGGGGTGGGGTGGCTCAGTAGTCAGCCTTCCTAGATTTGAGCCCCAGCCTCATCCCTTACAGGCTGTGTGATCTTAGGCAAGTTATTTGACTTCTCTGTGTCTCAATTTTCTCATCTACCAAATGGGGATCAAAACAGAACCTCCTTTCTGGGTGATCATGAAGATTGAGTTAATTCACATAAAGTGCATGGAAGCAATACCTGGCATACAGTTAGTGCTCAGTTAAAGCTGGGTGTCGTTATTATCGATAACAATATAAGATTGTCGTATTAAGAGTATAATGCTATAAACTTCATTTATTTTTATTACTGATGTAAGAATGAAGATTAGTGACAATAGTCCTTTATTGAGTGTTAAGATATGACACTGAGCTGTATGTATGTAATTTTATTTAAACTGCAGAATAGCTTTAGGAGATAGGTATTCTTAGCTGTTAGTCATAGGTAAGGCTCAAGGAGGTTAAATCTTGTCTAAGGTCACACAGCAAACAGAGAAGGAAATTGGACCTGTAAGAAAAGGGACAAGGGGACAGATAGTCTTTTGGGGAGGGGAGGAGGGGTGATGGGGAAAGAGAATAGGAAGAGAAGTGGGTTCCAAAAAGTCAACTGAGGCAGTTATAAATAATAGCCATAATCAACATTTATTAGGGCTTTTAGGATCTCCTGTGGAGGAGAAGGTAGTAGCTCCATTTTGCCGGTGGGCTTTTTGAGCCTCAGAGAACAGTGACCTATCCAGCAGTATGCTGCTAGTAATGTCTTATCCCTAAATTCATTCGTGTCAAGTTCTGAATCATGTTGTTGTATAAAAGTTGACGTAGTGGATCAGAACTTGTATTACTAGGGTGCTTTGTATTGTATGTGAGAACAAATTTATTTCAAACGTGTGAAAGTGAATTTATTGGAAAAGTCCAGTGGGAGGGTGGGCTGCAGGTGAAGCTTGATCCAGCAGCCCACAAAACACCAAGCATCAGTTTCTTTCATCTCTGCCTTTCACGATGTCAGCTTCATTTTCACACTTGCCCTGGTGGTGCCACCCCTTCCTCTCCACTCCCAACTCTTGGTGCTTCCCTTATAAATGGCTGAGACACCTGTCAACCCCACATCCTCACTCCATGTCACTGGGGACAAGAGAGTATGTGTCCTTGTAGTGATTGGATTGACTGGGATCAAGTGCCCATTCTGGAGCTAATCACTAGCACGTGGGTAAAGGACTCTGCTGACTGGCTGATACTAAAGAGGACCTACCCCTGGAGCTTTGCCCCAAGCATGTGGCTGATGAGAGGATTTGCTTACGACAAGAGCCAGCGGCTGTTGCCAGAGAAGGGAAAATGTGTGTGGGGCTTGGACAACATAAACCCACTGCAGCATGGCCTTTGGGAAGATGCCTTATCTCCTGGTGCCTCGATTTCCTCATCTGTGAAATGGGGATAACAGCAGTGCCTCTTCTGAGGGCTGAGTGATGTGCCTGGCCCATCTGTGCTCAGAACGTGCTGGTTGTCATTATTCCTCTGAGATAGAAGGGTGCGACCTGACACCACACAGTAGAAATTGTATGAACTTCCAAAGCTTGTGGGCCAAGCAGACTTGGACTTGTTCCCCAGATCCTCGAATGTCAGCACTGGAGGGAGAGGGAAATAAATGGATGATGAAGGTGTCCTGAGAAGAAAAGCCTCAACTGGGGGGATCAGGGGATGCCCTTTCTCTAAGATTTCCATGGGCCGGGTTCCCGGAAGTGCAGAGCCTGGGCCAGCGCTGGTGACTGTTTCCCAGACTCCTAGAGCTGAATTTTGTTTCCCAGTAGTTGGGCTGATGGACGCTCCATTAGCAGAAGCAGGGAACGGTGGTCCGACCAGCTTGATTTCTGAAGCTCCCTGCGTTTGGAGGTAGAGCCCCTAAGGAGGAAGACTGTGGTTAGCTGTCGTCTCTGGGGTCAGGGCAGTCTCAGTGAGTCGTTCTTCCTTAAGAGTGGCTTTCGGCATTTCC
>NW_006793997.1:3074702-3083545 GCF_000442215.2 Lipotes vexillifer | reverse complement strand
GGCATTCCCTGTTTCCCCCAGAAACCCCAAATAGAGGGGGCCCCACTGCCTGTCTTCAGGAGTTCTCAAGGGGATTGCACAGAGGATTCATCAAATTCCTGGCAAGTGAGGGACATGCAGGAGGCCTTTGACCCTGTTACGTCACTGCTGTGACAGTGTTGTGGTCAGGACCACTATTGGCGGGCGGTAGTGGCAGCAGGGATGGTGCAAGTTCACGGTCACAATCGGATTTCCTCTTCTCATGGCCCCCTGTCCTTCCACCTCCCTCCCGTCTCTGCCCTCTGTGTCAGGGCTGGCCACCTGGCTTTAGCAGGAAGCCGCTGTCTGAAGAATAAACCCCTTCCTTTGCTAAGCGTTTCTCCAACCTCTCCTTCCCCGGAGTTCCGTGTCCTTAGATGCTCCCCAGTCTCCTCTTGCTCACTTCCTAACTTGAACTTTTCCTTGTCCCTTAAGCTTCCTGACTCTGGGCAGCGCTGGGGTTAGTGGTGGAGATTATTATTAATTATTGGTGTCTGCAACTAATAGCCATCACTTACCAACTCTAGACCATGCCAACTGGTGCAGAGGATGGGCCCATTGGATACTTTTTCCAGGCCTGTGTGTTTTCCTGACCACACTGGTAAGGAGATTGAGGCTTGGAGAAGTTAAGTGACCTGCCCAGGTTCACATGAGGTCAGGGCCTGAATTTTAATCCACATCCATCAGACCAGAAAGCCAGGGTCATAGCCAGGTTCTACCTTGATGGATTGTTTGGTTTTGTTTTTTTTGAATTTTATTTTATTTATTTTTTTATACAGTAGGTTCTTATTAGTTATCTATTTTATACGTATTAGCGTATATATGTCAATCCCAATCTCTCAGTTGGATTGTTTTTTAAATAACAAAGTAGGGGGACTTCCTGGTGACACAGTGGTTAAGAATCTGCCTGCCAATGCAGGGGACGTGAGTTCGAGCCCTGGCCTGGGAAGATGCCACATGCCACAGAGCAGCTAAGCCCATGTGCCACAACTATTGAGCCTGCACTCTAGAGCCTGCGAGCCACAACTACTGAGCCCGTGTGCCACAACTACTGAGCCCACGTGCCTAGAGCCTGTGCTCCGCAACAAGAGAAGCCACTGCAATGAGAAGCCTGCGCACCGCAACAAAGAGTAGCCCCCGCTCACCGCAACTAGAGAAAGTCCACACGCAGCAATGAAGACCCAATGCAGCCAAAAATATATAAATAAATAATAAAAAATAAATTAATTTTAAAAATTATTTTTAAAAAAGTAGGAAATAATGCTCAGGAGGGGAGACATGGTTTGGGCCATTTGTTTACTCAGTAACCTTTGGGTACCTGCTGGGTGAGGAGGAGATGAGTCAAAAGTAAATACCACACAGTCCTGGCGCTGAGGTCCTTGCGTGGTCCTTGCAGGACAGAGGTTTTGACAGACACGTGAGAAAATCATTGCAATGTACAGGGGGTGTCCGGATGGTTTGGGGAGTGAAGAAGAAGGCTTCTTAAAGGAGGTATCTGAGTTGGGTTTTGAAGGATGAATAGGAGTTTGTTACTGTGGAAAGACAGTGCAAGAAGAGCTTCTAGCAAGACATATCCCAAAGAACTATTCATTTGACTAGCAACTGGGGAATGCCTTAAAGTCAGGGACCATGCCCTTCCTGAATCTCCAGTGCCTTGAGCAGTGCCTGACACAGGCTTGATAAATCCTCCTTTGAGTGAATAGTGGATTTGACACATTGGGGAACAGGGCGGGAGAAATTGTAGAAGAAACAGATGGGGCTTGAATGTAGAAGGCCTCATGAACCGCAGCAAGGATCGGCTCTGAAAGGTGATCTGGAGCTATTGGAGGTTGTTACCCAACAGCAACAGTTGTGGTCAGGGCCACTATTGGCAGGCGGGGGTGATCAGATCTGTCCCACTTAATATCACAAGTATTTAAGCCTATAACTTTTCCCCTAAGGAGGAGAACCTGACTGCTTTTAAACGCAACAAATGGCAGGATTTTCAGTTTCACTCATCGTGAAGAGAAAAGGAAGTTAAGCTACAGAGAGATATGTTCCACTATCAGATTGGCAGAGATCGAAAGCTTTTAATATACTGTGGTATGGGAAGTAGTTACCCTTGTACCTTGTTCGGTGCAGTATAAACTGATGGTACCCGTTGGAGGCAGTGTCTGTTTAAATTTTAAATGCATACGCCTTTTGATACAGCAGGTCCACTTCTAGAAAGTTATCTTACAGACATTCTTGCTTTGTGTGCAATGAGGCACTTATTAGGTTATTTATTCACGGCTTCATTGTTTGTAAGAGCAGCCCAGTGCCCAGTCAGCAGGAGGCTGATGATATAAGGTCAAGTCCGTCCATACCATGGAATACAAAGCAGCTGGAACAAAGAATGAGGAAGTATGCAGAGCAGGATGATGTTTCAGATCTGTTATTAAGAGATGAAAGGAAGGTACAGTGCAGGATGTGTGGAGTATGTTTCTCTCCATTTGATAACAGAAAATACGTATTTATTTTTGTTATAGATGCATAAAATATTTTCTGGAAGGATACACAAGAAACCGATACTGTCACTTCCAGAGAGAGGAACTGGGAGGTTAAGGACCAGGAATGGAAGGTGGCTTGTCACTTCTACCCTTTTTTCAAAAGAAATCAAATTAAGCTATCAAGAATAAAGTAGATCTGTGGCACTGATAGAGATCAGTTTCTAATGTTAAGTAAAAAGAGCAAGGCGTGGAACCGTTACGTATTATGGTACCTTTTGGGGAAGCAAAGTAGGTGAGCTATATTTGGAAGAATATACAAGGTGTTAGCCATGATAGTTTTGCCTGTGGGTTAGGAGGGGAGTGCTGTGAGTTCAGGAAGGAGGATTTATGTTTCACAGTGTACCATTTTCTGTAGTTTGGGAAAATTTTAGCATGTAAAGTAAATGTATTACCCATTAAAAGTAAATTAATACAAAGAGAGACATGGATGACTGCCTCGGTGGATGGGTGGGTGGATGGATGGATGGATGAGTCAGTGGGTGGGTAGTTGGGTGGATGGATGGATGGATGGATGAGTCAGTGGGTGGGTAGGTGGGTGGGTGGATGGATGGATGGGTTCATGGCTGAGTGGATAATTATATCTGATGCACGTATGGATGCATAGATAAATAAGATAAATTTGGCTGTAGTGGGGAGGACTAAGTGGGGCCCGGAGGGGCTGGAAGCAGGGAATGGCTAGAAAGCTACTGCAGGAGTCCAGGCGAGGAATAATTGGGATAAGGATCAGATTATTGAATTGATTCACATAGGAACCGAGCTTCCTGTATACCTAACTGTGTATATTAAGTGCCAGCATTCTTTTCTTACTAGAAAGGCAGATGCCTTTGGAATGAGCTTTTTCTGGCAGCTGCCCAGAAACTGCTGTGTATATAATAACCACCAACAGTTTAATCCCCATTTTCACCATCACCTTAAGAATTGTAAGTGGTGTGAAACCAATTAAAATAGTCTTTGATATAAACTACTCTCCATGCTCATTCTTATTTCCAAGGCTGTCTTCCAGTGCCCAAGTCCAGAGGCATGACCTTTGTCCTTTTAAGGGTTTCTTTGTGTCTAGAAGTTTCCTGGCTCAATCCCTTGGTGTATGTTGACCTTTTAAAGTTTACTTTTCAATGATTCCTTGTTCTTTGTTCTGGAAAAATAACCATTTATATCACAGAATAATTAAACCTCTGAAGAACCAGTTTGGGTACTTAATACCTATAGGTCTTTCTCTCTCTCTCCCTCTTTGTCAAGTCAAATCCTTTTTTTAACCATCTTAACCATTTTTAAGTGTACACTTCAGTAGCGTTAAGTATACTCACAGTGTTGTGCACAACTCTTTTGAAAAACTTGGAACGTATATTTTGATTGATCATCAAATGTATCTTTAAGTGAAATGTTCTGCTTGTTCCCATCATTTTCTCTTCTGTAACCTTCTTTGATGTGGCTTTAAAACTTGCATGGGATTGTAAGAATCCAGGTTCCTTGGAGTTCCTTGGTGGTCTCACTTATCTGATTGTGGGAAGGCTGTTGGAACCGGAGCTGTCTGGCGGTGTCTGGAGAGCACATCATCCAGTGGTGGGGAGAGAGTGCTGGGGGGAGAGGGCTGCATGGGGACTGGCCAGCTGGACCGCATGGACCTTATCCAAAGACTGGCTACTTCTAGCTCCTCCCAATGGTTGTAAGGTGGGAATATGGGCCCAGTGCTGCCAGATTTTCTGATTTTTTAAAAGAGACACTGGAAATCCAAGTTTTACATGAAATTTCCTGATTTTTAAATGTTGGCAGCTAACATAAGATTTTTTTTTTTAAAAAAAAGCATGCTTAAAACACCAACAACAGTAATAACAAACAATCTGTGAGCCATATCAGCCTGGGAGCCACCTGTTTCAGACCTCTAATTTCATCCCCCCTAATTATGGTAGAGATAGGAAATTGAGACCCCAAGATAGGGTAATAACTTTCCCCAAAGTTGTATAATGGTTCAGTGGTCAGATCAGGACTTGAATTAAATTTTCCATTACGGAAGTCTGAAGTTTATTCTTGGGCAGATACAGATATACCTGGTCTATGTATGTATGTATCTATCTACTTATCTATTTGGCGTGTCTCTAATGAAGTACAGGTGTCTTGTTACAAAATTAAAAGTAATTAAAACAGATTTGTTTCTGAGGCTGGATAGCTTAGTGGTTAAATGCAGGAACTCCAGAGCTGAATTCCCTGAGTTTGAGTTTGGCTCCAGATCTTACCAACTGTGAGATACTGGGCAGATCACTGAACCTCTCTGTGCCTTAGTGTTCCCTCCTGAAAAAGGAATGATAAAGTAATTATGGAATTAAAGGAGGTAATACATATAAAGGACTTAGAATAGGGCCTAGAACATAGAATTGCAGTTTGGGTGTTATCCATGCTGCTGCTGCTGCTGCTGACGGTGGTGATGACGATGGCCGTGATGGCCTTGCTGTTGGTGCTGATGAAAGTGATCACGATAGTGGTGATGCTGATGACATTGATGGCAGTGATACAGGGGTCATGGTGATGATAATGAAGAAAAAGAATAGAAAGCTCTTGATTCCCAAGACTGTAAAGTAGGAATGATTTATATGACTAAACGACGTGTCAGTTTACAGAGCACCCTTTAGGATTCCTTTAAATGGCAGTCTCCATCTTTTGTACAATAATGGAACTTACCACAGGTCCCAGAACTTGTCCGTTAGTTGAGATGAGATGTTCGTTGTTCCTTGTTTGTAGTCTTTCTGGCTACTAATCTTTCCAGTTTGCCTGTTCTGCCTGGTAGGGCCTCGTTGTTCTTAAACCCCATGACAGCTGGTTTTGAACTCTTCATGGGCCCCTTGTCCAAGCTCTTGGCGACGTCCTGTTGACCTGTGCCTGTTTGTGTCCTCAGGAGTGGAATGTCACGTGGAACACCAGCAGCCCCGACTTCACCAAGTGCTTTCAGAACACCGTCCTCGTGTGGGTGCCTTGCTCTTACCTTTGGGCCTGCTTCCCCTTCTACGTCCTCTATCTCTCCCGCCATGACTGGGGCTACATTCAGATGACACATCTCAACAAAGCCAAAACTGTAAGTCACGTGGGAGTTTATCATGATGTGTGTGTTGTGGGTGTGTGTGTGCTGGGGTGGGGAATATGGTGGTTGTGAAAACTGACATGTTCCTTCTGCTTAATTGGCCCTGAGTTCCTTTTACTGGGAGACAGAATAATAATGTGGCGGGTAAAGGCTGGGGCTCTGAGTTCAGACGTGGGTTCAGATATCGGCTCTGCCACTTACTAGCTGTGTGGCTTTGAGCAAATTTCTTTTTTCCTTCCAGTTTTATTGAGATACAGTAGACATGCAGCACTGTGTACGTTTAAGTGTACAACATAATGATTTGACTTACGTCGTGAAATGATTATCACAGTAAGTTTTGTGAACATCCACCATCTCGTATAGGAACAAAATCAAAGAAATGGAAAGAAAGTTTTTTCTTTGAGCAAATATCTTAACTTCCCTGAGCCTCAGTTCCCCCATGATTATAGTGGGGGTGATAGGATCTATCTCACGAGATTATCTGGAGGTCTTCCTCCCTGACCAAGGATGTCTTTTTATTTTTTTTTAAAGATTTATTATTTACTTATTTATTTATTTAATTTACTTTTGGCTGTGTCAGGTCTTAGTTGCGGAACGCAGGATCTTCGTTGAGGCACGCGGGCTCTTTGTTGTGGTGCGTGGGCTCCAGGGTGCACGGGCTCCGTAGTTGTGTCATGCGGGTTCCAGGGTGCGTGGGCTCTGTAGTTTGTGGCACATGGGTTCTAGTTGTGGCACATGGGCTTAATTGCCCCGTGGCATGTGGGATCTTAGTTCCCTGACCAGGGATCGAACCCGCATCCTCTGCATTGTAAGGCGGATTCTTTATCACTGGACCACCAGGGAAGTCCCAAGGATGTCTTTTTAATTTAAAAAAAGTTTTTATCTTGAAATAGTTTCAAACTATAGAAAAGTTGCAAGGATGATACTAAGCACTCCCCAGCCCTGTATACCCTTTACTCATAGTCACCGATGTTTAACATTTTGCCACATTTAACATTTTAACCTCATCATTCTCTTTTGCTCTCTCCATATACATGTATTATTTATGTTTTTCTGAATCATTTGGGAAAAGCTAGCATCTACAACGCCCTTTTACCTGTGATTCTTCAGTGTATCTTTTCTCAAAACAGGGATATTCTCTTATATAACAATAGTACAGTAAATTCAGGAAATTTAACATGGACACAATACTTAAAAAAAAAACCTACTGTGTGTATTCCAGTTTTGTCACTTGTCTCAATACTGTCCTTTCTAGCACCCCCCTCCCCCTCCCCCCACTTCAAGGTCATGCGTTGCATCTAGTCACACTTTATTTTTCTGTAATTTTGGAAGAACTTTTCACCTTTCTTTGTGTTTTATGACATTGGCATATTTGGAGCGCGTGGGCCAGTTAGTTTAGAGTCAGTTCCTCAACTTGGGCATTGGGACGATGTTCCCTCATGATTAGATTCTGGCTGGAAAACTACAAAAGGGATGTGGGGTCCTTCTCTGGTTACATCTAAGGCCGCATGGCGTCCGTCTGCCCCTCAGTGATCGGCTTAATTTTGTTCCTCTGGTCAGCGTGTCTGGTTTCTCCGCTGTGCAGGTGCTGGTTTTCCCCTCATAAGGATGAGCTTTCTGGGGGAGACACGTGAAGGGCATGTATATACCTGCTCCTCATTCCACTTTCTCCTCTTGACTTAGCATGTGTCTCAGTCCTTTTTTAAGCCACATTTCCCAAAATTTATTTCCATAAGCCCTTGGCAAACAGGAAAACTTGAGTGATTTTACTGAAGCTGTCCCCTTGCCTATAACACCGCCGTCCAAACCTGTCTCGTTCAGACCACAATCCAAGCCTATCTCAACATGCTGTCGGCTCCCCTATCCTCAGCTGGATCTGATGTCTTCCTCTTAGACTTCTGGAAGCGCTTTGTACTTCTCTTGGGGAACAACATCTCCCTTTAAAATGTAAATCAGATTTTATCCGTGCCTTGCTCAAAAAACCTCTAGTGGCATCTCATTATAGGGAATAAAACCTGGACGTCCTCACAGTGGCCCCGCTTAGTCTGGCTCCAGGCTCCTCTTCAGCCATCTCCTGCCACACCCACGGCTCATGCCACAGCAGCTGCAACCTTACTGAGCACATTCCTACCTCAGGACCTTTGCACTTATCCTCTGCCTGAATTGTTCTTTCCCTCAAATAGTCACTGTTGGCTCTTTACCCGGATGTCACCTGATGGGAGAGGCCTTCTCTGACCACCCTATCTAATCTGTTTTATTTCTCCTTATATTACTTCTTGCTGGCATTATAGTATGTATTTTTCAGTTTGTTTCTTGCCTGTTTCCTTCCACTGGAATCACAGCTCCATGAAGGCAGTGACTTCTGTCTGTTTTATTCTGTTGTATCCTTGGCACCTTGGCAAGTATGTGGCCCACAGTAGGACCCCAGTAAATTTTGGTTGGATGAATGGTCATCGTGAGAGGCGTCCTGTGCAGGCTGCTGGGGTTACAGATGTAGATAAGCCAGAGACTTGCGTTTTCAGGTGCTGGGGAGAATAGTGACCACACAGAGTTGTGCCTGTGGTGCAGGAGAGATACAGACCAGTGTGGGACGGCCCAGGTGCTGGCACACCCTACCTAGGGCTTGTCTGTGTTCCAGAGGATACATGCTGTATCTGAAGACCACAGCTGATGGTTTAGGGGGTGGCTGGTGCCCCCAAGGCTGAGATTTTTGCACAGGTGCTGGGGGAAGTTCCGTTGCTGTCCGTTGTAAGATGTGTATGTACTTCTCTTCCAGGCCTTGGGATTTTTGCTATGGATTGTCTGCTGGGCAGACCTCTTCTACTCTTTCTGGGAAAGAAGTTTGGGCAAGCTCCTGGCCCCAGTGTTTCTGGTCAGCCCAACCCTCTTGGGCATCACCATGGTAAGTAGGGGCTGGCACTGTGGAGACCAAAAGTAGTGGCTGGCATTTAGAAATGAAATGATCTCACAGTAGAAATCCAGAAATACAGCTGTGTTAGGTGAATTTGATGTGGTCTTGGGGTGGGGGGTAGGGAGAAAGGGATGATGGGGCTGAGGCCTAAAGGATGAGCAGGATGTTAAAAAGTTGAAGGGGCTGGGGGTAGAGGATGATCCAGTTGGAGAGAATAGCATGTGCAGAAGTCCTGGGGTCGGAGAGAGAGAGTGAGAGTTGGCCTGTGTGGCTGGGGCAGAGACAGTAAGGAGGGGAGAGCAGGGGGGAGGGAAAG
>NW_006793997.1:3045801-3074649 GCF_000442215.2 Lipotes vexillifer | reverse complement strand
GAATGGCAGGAAGGGCAGAGGGCTGACCCCAAAGGACCTCGAGCTTCAGGCTTAGTGGGTTTTATCTTGTTTTTCATTCCCGAAGGTGGGTTCTAAACCTTCGGTGCCATGGACCCCTTTCTTCTTTGCCAATCTGGTATCCTCAGAATAATCATAGAACACATAGGCTTACAAAGGAAACCAATCATACACACATATGTATACATATGAAGATTTTGTGATGTACATTTATATTTTTACTTGAGGTTTAATTTACACAGGGTAAAATTCACTTTTTTCCTTGAACAATTCATGAGTTTTGATAAACAAATATTGTCAGGTGAGTACCATGTCCACAATCAAGATACGGAACAGCTCCATCACCCCCAAAAGTTCCCTGGTGCCGCCCCAGCCCTTCTCTCCACCTCTTTACCCCGCCCCCCCGCCCGGCTACTGCTGCTGTGATTTCTGCCCCTATCGCATTGCCTTTTCTAGAATGTCATGTGAATGGAACCACGAAGGCTGGAGCAGTTTGAGTCTGACTTCTCAGGCCCTGCGGTTCCAAAGATTTTTTTTTTTTAAAGTCACTCAGCGTGTTTGATTGTATGGATTCTGCATGCACTGTTTATCCATTCTTTGGGTGCGGTACATTTGGGCTGGGAAACCAGTTATCTTTAATCACAGTTATGAAAAGATTAAAACACAAAATAAAAATATATGTGCTTCTTTATGAATGCATTTCAAATCAAGACCTACCAGCAGCTGTGACTGACGCCTCCTTAATTTCCAAATAGCGATTGACCATACATGATAGTCAGAGACATCTTCAGGTACCTTTTTTTTTTTTTTGGCTGCCGCCATGCAGCATATAGAATCTTAGTTCCCCAACTGGGGATTGAACCCATGCCCCCTGCAGTGGAAGCACGGAGTCTTAACCACTGGACTGCCAGGGAAGTCCCTTCAGCTATCTATTTTCAGATACGATGACAGGGCCCCAGGCACTGCTGATGCCGTTGTGGTGTGTTGCTTTCACGTGTCATTGGTGGTGCTAATAAGGGAAAGTGAAACTGTAATTGTTTCCCATCTAAGTTCATGGACCCCTGGGTTCTATCCAGAGCCTGTCCTTGGACCCCAGGTTAAAACCCCCCAGTCCTAAAGGCAAAGGTTCTGAGCAAGGGCATGCCAGGCTGTGCATATTTAAGAGCTGACCGTGGCCTCCAAGTGGAGAATGGATTGTGGTGCAGGAGTGGAAGCTGGGAGGCCAGTAGGGGGTCATCTGCCATAAGGGGATGGAGGCTGAGACCAGGGTGAGCAGCAGGTGAGCTGAGGGCAGGCCTTGGTGGCAGAGCCAGTGTGAGTTGCTGATGGATAGATGCAGGGAGTGAGGGAGATGGGGGACTGAGGAGGACAGATGAGGACAGACAGACGTGTCTCTGGCTCAAGCAGCTGGGGGCTGAGGGGAGGTGCCCTGGGTGCCCGTAGCTCCACGGGAGTCAGGAGGGCTGACTCTGGAGTCAGCCCTCCAGAGGGCCGCCTGTCTGGGCAATGGCCGTGGCATTTCCTTCTTTCAAGGAAACACAGTTTCATTGTTTATTTTCTCTTCCTGATCTCTAAGTCACATGTAAAACGGAAGTCATAGCTCCGGGTATCAGAAATGAAATAAAATCCCAATCCACCCACCACGGTTGTTCTAATGAAGTTTCCTGAAGACAGGCGTGTGACAGTAGCAGGTTAAGTAAGTTTCCTGATCTGCAAACTGGGGTTGAAAACAGTTGAAAACAGGCTGCACCGAGTCGGTGCGTGTGAATGCCTCCTGTGTGGCTGAGATAAGAGAAGCTCAATAAAGGGGAGCAGTTACCACTGCTGCCCAAGGCACAAGAACCAGTCAGCGTCAGGGCTGGATTTCCTGATCTAAATCAAGGGTTGGCCTGCCACCTGTTTTTGTAAATAAAGTTTTATTGGCACACAGCTGTGTCCACTCTTTCATGTATCGTGTAAGGCTGCTTTCACACTGCAGTGCAGACTTGAGTAGTTGTGAAAGAAACTCCATGGCCCACAAAGCCTAAAATATTTACTCTCCGGTCGTTTAAGAAAAAGTGTGCCGATCTCTGTCATAAACTGAGCTTTCCCCTGACTTTTCCATCCTGTCCTAGGTCTGTACCTGGTCTGTTAGATTCCCACAGCTCTCGAGTTGGATACTGTTGTCATCCCCATTTTGCAGACAAGGCAGCAGAGGCTCAGAGAGGTTTGGTGACTTGTCCAGGGTCACCCAGCAAGGCGAGAGCAGAGCTGGGACTGGAGCCAGGTCCTTCCCAGGCTGTTCCCAGTGCTTCCCACTGGCCAGACAGCAGCCCTCCTCCAGGCCTTGCATCTGCCAGGCTCTGGACTGTGGGAGCCTTGGGAGCCTGGCCTTCTCCTGACGACTCCTGTTGTATGCTTTTCTCTTCCAGCTGCTTGCTACCTTTTTAATTCAGATCGAGAGAAGGAGGGGAGTTCAGTCCTCAGGGATCATGCTCACTTTCTGGCTTATAGCCCTACTGTGTGCCCTGGCCATCCTGAGATCCAAAATCATGACTGCCTTAAAAGAGGTAAGTGGTGGCCTCATTTTGCGTCTTCTGTCAGCATCTCCTGGAAGATGCTTGTTCCTTCTGGCTTTTGTGGAAACCATGCGTTTCCATGGGAACCAGAGGATGGCTACTGCATGGGCCCAGCTTCTTTCCTGAGGATTTCCCTCGCCTGTGCAACCTTTGTTCTAGAACCTTCTTTCCTCAGGGCCCCATGTGTCTGTGTAGCTCTCAGGCAGGAGCTACGGGCAGATGCACATCACCCTCTGAGCCTCTGTCAGCGGTAACAGCCAGGCAGGTTGGCTCTCAGTGTCTATTGTCTGGAACATAGCAGAGCAGGGAGCAATGTTTGCAGGGTGATGGCTTGGGGACCCTAGACTCGTCTCCACTTTGCCTTGGTGCTGCTCTGGCTGGGAAGTGGCTCTCGTTGGCTGCCATCCGCTGCTCTTAGGGATTCTGAAGAGCGTGCTCTTTCAGACTGTCACGTGGTTCCCTGTCACCTTCAGGCTAATCAGGAACTGGCATCAGGCAAAGGAAGGAAGAGTAACTGAATGTTTGTTGAGCACCTGCAGTGTACATTTCAGGCAGTCTTTAATAGTGATGGCAGCTGACATTTATTGAGTTGGTGTTTACAAAGTGCCAGGCCGGGGACTGAGTCGTTTCCATGAATAAACTTACTGACTTCTCACAATTACCCTGACAGGGTCTCTCAGCTTCAGCACTAATTGACATTTGGGGCCCAAGACATCTTTGTTTTGTGGGACTGTCCTGTGCTTGTCGGATGTTCGGGGCAGTGCCAGTAGCCTCCCACTCCTGAACAGAAGTGTCTCTAGACACTGCCAGATGTTCCCCGGGAGGCAAAATCATGCCCACTTGAGAACCACTGGTCTGTCTGTAGATGGGGAAACTGAGGCACAGAGAGGTTAAGTCCCACGGCCAGAATGAGCAGAGTCAGGCCTTGAAGGTAGGTCTGTTCTACTCCCAAGCCTGGGGCTCCTCCCCCGTGTCGGCTGCCTGGACCAGGCAGTGTGGACCATGCTGTGACGTAAGTGCTTGTCTTCTGTTATCTTGCAGCGGGTAGGGTCAGGGTGGGAAAGCTTGCCGTCAGGCCTGCAGGCTGAGAGAGTGGACCTTCTGCTGTCTGCTCCCCCGGCCTCTGCAGGTTGCTTCCAGAAAGTGATCTTTTCTTCCTCCTTCCCTCCCTCTTGTTCAGGATGCCCAAGTCGACGTCTTTCGCGATGTCACTTTCTACATTTACTTTTCCCTCGTGCTGATCCAGCTTGTGTTGTCCTGCTTCTCAGACCGCTCACCCCTGTTCTCCGAAACCATCCACGATCCCGTAAGTGTGATCACAGATGAGCACAGAGACATGTGTGTGTGCATGTGCGTGTGCAAGAGAGAATACACAGTGCCAGCTAACATTGATTTGAGCCAGTATCGTCCATCCAGGAGCTCCTTCTGTCTTCCCTGAACACCTGGCGATACGTAACATTATCCTCTCCACTTTACCGTTGGAAAAACTGAGCCGTAGACGTGGCTCGGGGGATTTAAGGAGGGAATCTGATTCACAGTTGTTAACTGCTATGGTTTCCATCCCGTTGTCTCATTTGGTTGGCGTAGTGGTTTTAGACAGTGCGAGTGAACTTTTAAAAATCAGGAAATTTCATATAAGTTCAAACTGTCCAGATTTTTTAGAAAAATGAGTAGTTCTGGCAGCAGTAGGGCTGTTATCCCACAGCTGGCAGCTGTTGGCCAGATTTGAGGAGCATTGCCCTGGTTTCCTTCCGCAGTCCTCACCACTCCCTGCTTCATTAGACAGTCTTGCTTCCCTCACCTATGTACGTGCCTGGCCCCTGGGGGGTTTGAGTTTGAGATCCTGGGTCTCTTCCATCCACTTGAGGGAAATCCTGCTTGTGTAGAAGGATCTGAGTGGGCCGGGTGGGGATGGCCGCCCTTCTGCTGGTAGCAGGAAAGTGAACATGGTTATTTATCACCCTTGCCTGTCTTCTTTCTCCCTCTCTGCCTCCGTCCATCCTCTTTGCCTTCCTCATTCCTCCCCTTTCTTCCCTCCCTCCTTCTGTCTAGTGCCGAGTGCCAGGCCCCAATCTGGACACAGGGCTGTAGCAGTGAATAAAGCAGAGTTATTGCCACTTGAGGTTTATGTTTTCACGGGCAGGGGCACAAACAGTAACCCAGGAGCCAAGTATATATCCTATCAGTCAGGTGGTGGTAAAGGCTGGGAAGAAGAAAGCGGGGAAAGGAGGTAGAGATGATGGTTTGGGGTCATGAGTGGTTTTGATAAAAGCCATCAGGGAAGCCCGCCCCCACTCCCCCGGCTCCAGGAAACCTCATTGGAGCAGAGACCTGAAGGAGTGAGGGAGCCAGGCAAGCAGATACCCAGGAAAAGGGGTTCCAGGCAGAGGAGTGGCAAGTGCAAAGACCCTGGGGCAGAGCTGCCGTGAATGTTGCCGGAACAGCAGGAAAGGCTAGTGCGGCTGGAGAAGCGAGAGGCAGGAGGGGGCTGAGGGATGGCCTCTGAGAGCTGGGACAGTCACCTATGGGCCGGGTGGGCCGTTTGGATTTTATTCTGAGAGGGATGGGAAGCCTTTGGAGCGTTCATTTGATGCTTTGTTCATGGTTAGTCAGCTGCTAATGGATGAAATTGCAGTGGGAGCAGTTTTCAGCTGTGCTTCTGCTGGGTTTGGCCTGAACCTCAGCAAAAGGCTGAGGCTGCTTTTGTGGGTGATGAAAGGATCTGTGGGGCATCAGCCTGGAGGAGGTGACAGATGCTCCCAGTGTAAGTAAGCTTCAGAAACCCGTGCCCTAGAGTGTGTTTGGAGAGACCCCATTTTCTCATCTCCCTGCTCTGGGAGGAGCTGGGTTGGAGAAGTTAGAAAAATGTGTATGTGTGTCTGTGAATGTGTGTAGTATATATGTGTGTTTGTGCACACAGGTGTGTGTGCATGTGGTGTGTGTAATGCATGCACATATATTTATGTTTACATGTTTTGCATGTAGATGTGTTATGAGTGTGTGCATGTGTGTGTTTTTGTGTGTTCATGTGAGTGTGTTTTGCATGTGTATAAAGTTCACAAGGGCAGCAGCCATGCGTGAGCCCCCCGGGGAACCAGCCCCCGGCTGGCACAGAGGAGGAGCTAAGATGTCTCCGGCCCTCATGTCTGCTGTTCATAGGTGTTTGTGTGCACGGGTGTGGGTGTGTGACAGTGGAGTGTCGCCATCAGAAACATTAGGTGTCAGGCTGTTCTGTGGAGAAGGGGATCGCACTGAACAAGTCATACCCCCCTGAGTGACTGCAGACCCTGGGGTGCTCTGGGGGTAAACCGAGCCCGGGGGAGGCAGACAGGCCCACATGGGGATCTCCTGACTCTTCAGGCTCCCTGTGGGGCCTGAGAAGCAGCCTCTCCCACTGGACTGTCCCTGATGCTTTATGGGGACTTTCTGATTTCTGGTCCCCTCTGGGATCTGGATAGAATTCCTGTCTCTTCTCTCCTGGGTGTGTGTGCCTCGGGGTGTCTCCAAGAGCTGCCTTCCTCCTCCCATTGTGCTTCCTGCAGTTCTGGGGTGTGGGGCCTTCTCTGCCCAGGTACCCCGATGCTTCTCCCAGCTGTTCTTTTTCTCTTGTGGGAATCGAGGCTCAGAGAGGTTGTCTTGACTTACAGCCTGAATCTGATGATGGAGAACATGGTAATGGAAGGAGAGCCTCATTTTGGAGTCAGGCGGACCCTGGGCTTTAATTTCACCTGCGTCCCATTTATTCTTCCAATAGATATTTATTAAGCACCATTTTTATACTGCGCTTCGTTCTGGGTACACAGCAGTATGTGAAAAAGTGTGGTCCATGCCCTGCTACGCTTATCTGTTTGTTACTCCATAACAAACCACCCTGGATTTAGTGACATAAAACCGCAACAGTACTTTGTTATGTTTCACAGGCCCGGGTGCTGGCTGGGCTCAGCTGGGTGGTTTTCGCTCAGGGTCCTTGCTCACGTGTCGGGTGGTTAGCGCGTTGGCCTCTGGCTGGAGCCTCAGCCAGGGTTGACAGCCCCACCTGGTCTCCCCGTGCTGCCTGGGCTTCCTCACAGCGTGACGGCTGGTCTCTAAGAGTGAGTGCGCATGAGGTGGAAGCTGTGTCACCTTTTAGGACCCAGTCCCGGAGTCACATAGAGTCACTCCTGCCATCCTCTTCTGATTGAGGGAACCACGAACGTCTTCTGGGTGCGAGGGGTGGGCGCACACAGGCCCCCACCCTAGATGGGGGAGCGGCCAGGTCTCATTGTAAGAAGAGCATGTGAGATGGCAGGTGATCCCTGGCCAACTTTGGAAAATACCATCTTCTGCATGCCCCCAGGAAGCTATCGTCCTGTTAAGCAGGTCAGCAGACTGTGTGACTACAGCTGAGATGAAGGCTGGGAATCAGGTTATGTGACTTTTGGATCTGACTTTGGGCAAGTCGCTCCTCCTTTCAAGACCTCACTGTCCTGTTCTTGAAAATGGGCTGAGGCTCGATTTGATGCTGGCTGCACCCGCCTCCCTGCCCGGGAACTGAGGCCTGTGATCTGGGGAGGAGGACACTGCTCGGTGTCACCTCTACTGTCTCCCGGTCACCCTCAGGGCTCACATCACAGTGGAGCCTGGAAGAGGGGGTGAGTCCAGTCCCTGTCGCTGTCCCACCCTCAGAGCAGCAGTCACATGTCACCTGTCCTCAGAGAGAGCAGTCAGCCAAGCCCAGGGTCAGGCGGGGCCGGCGTGGGGGCCGGCAGTGCTGACCTCCGCCCTGCTGAGCCACCAAGCTGTCGCCCTCCCCAGCTGGCCCCGCCTGATGTATGACTCAGAGCTGTGTCCTGGCCCTGCTTCCTGGCAGGGCTGCTCCCCGCTGTGCATCATGTGGGGCCTGGCTGAGTAGGCCTCTCAGGCTTTCTGAGGCTGTCACCTGTCCCCAGCCTCTAGTCCTTTTATCTTGCTGGCCCTGAGGCTACTGCTTAGGATGCAGGGAGGGGTTGCCATTGGCAGTTGGGGGCATCAGGGGCAGATGTGGCAGATAGTAGACCCTCAGTTCTCAAAGTGTGGTCCTCAGACCGGCAGCATCAGCATCCCTCAGGTGCCCATTAGAAATGCAGAGTTTCAGGCCTGCCAAGTCCTGTTGAGTCAGGGTCTCATTTTCACAAGATCCCTGGGTGGTTCATGGTTGAAAAGCACTGGTTTAGCAAATTCTTAAAAGTTGCTCAGCTCATTTGGTGTAAGAGGTATTTTTAATCCTGTTCATATTTTACTGCGAACATTTCAAATCTACAAAGTTGAAAGACACAGCGAGTACTCCCCATCTACCCACCAACTATATTTTACAAGTTAACATTTTGCTAAATTTGCTTTATCACAAATCTATCTAGTCAGCCAGCTGGCTAAGATTTTTGGTATTCAAAAGTGACCTTGAAATACATTAGTATCCTTCATTCACACACTTCACTGTGCAAATCATTAGCCAGAGCTCAATATCTCTTTATGGTTCTTTTTTTTTTTTTTTAAGTAAATTTACATAGTGACATTCCTGAATCTTAAGTTACCATTTGATGAGTTCTGACAAATGAGTAACTCAAACCCCTATTGAGATACAGAACATTCCCAGGACCCTAGAAAGTCCCCTCCTGCCCCTTCATGGTCAATCTCTACCCCTTGCAGCCCAGAGGCAACTGCTGGGCCTAGACTGTTAATGAGAGCATTGAAAACTCCATTTTTTTTTTTTTTTTTTTTTGCTGTACGCGGGCCTCTCACTGTTGTGGCCTCTCCCGTTGCAGAGCACAGGCTCCGGACGCGCAGGCTCAGCGGCCATGGCTCACGGGCCCAGCCGCTCCGCGGCACGTGGGATCTTCCTGGACCGGGGCACGAACCCATATCCCCTGCATTGGCAGGCGGACTCTTAACCACTGCGCCACCAGGGAAGCCTGAAAACTCCATTTTTAATTCCTTTCTTCGTTATGCTTTCTGCCATTTAGTATTAGGTGTTGTGCCGGGGGCTCCGCTGGGCTCGGAGTACCTAGAAACGAACCGACATTGACCACCCCTTAGGAAAGATGGAGGAGGCGGCGGGCAAATAGGCTGCTGCTGTGGGATGGACAGTGGGGTTCCAAGACAGGGGAGTGCTGGGGGCTGCAGGTGCCCGAGGAGCAGTCCTGCACTCAGCCTGGGGTGCCAGAGCCAGCATCCGGACGAGGGGATGCCTCCATCCCCTCCCGTAAGGTCGAAGGCTGGAGGGGGGATGGGAAGGTGCTCCTGGTGGTGGAAGCAGCATGTCCAGAGGTCCAGCGGTATATGATGGAACTTGTGGGTGTTTGGGTACTGTGTGGACTTCTGTTTGGTTGGGTCTCTTGCTGAAAGGAGGATGCATGAGGCTGGTGACACTTAGGAAAGCCATTACCAGGGTCCAGGCAGGTTGAGAGGAAGGCTGGCCTGAACAGTGACCCTGTGTGTAGCAGAGCATCAAAAACCAGGAAGGGAAATCGGACAAGTTCATGGGCAAAGCACACATCGTGTGTGCTGCAGTAGAAGAAATTGTGGTCCTGTGCCTGGAGGAGCTTTACACAGCTGAGAAGTGGCAGAGCCAACAAAGGACACCAGTGTAACATGCTGTACCAAAGGATTGCTTATTGTCGGACGTTTAGGTGGTTCCAGCCAATAATAACAATAGCAGCCTTGTGTTAATAAATAAAATTAACTTATTTAATCCTCACAGCAACCAAACTTTGAGGCGGAACTGTGAGTCTCCCCCCATTTTACAGATGAGGACACCGAGGTTCAGGGTGGTGTAGGGTCACCTGAGTTCACAAGGCTGGACTGGGAGCCCTTCCACCAGGTGAGCCCTTCACATCTGAGCCTGCATCAGCATCACCTGGAGGGCTTGTTAAAACACAGATCATTGCTGGGTCCCACCCCCAGAGCTTCTGAGTCAGTCGGTTTGGGTGGGGCCTAAGCCTTTCTGTTTTTAACAAACCCCCAGGCACCGTGGATGCTGGTGATGGGGCCAGGTTTCAGAACCCCTGGTCTGAGCTACACTGCTGCTTACGCGTCCCTTACTGCTGGAGTAACTGGCAGAAAACTGACCTAAAAGTAGAATCAAAACCAGAAAAGGTGGGTGGGGACCCAGAGAGTTTCTGACAGAAAGGCCAGAATGCTGAGGGCCCAGACAAAGGTCCTCAGAGTGCCTCGTGCGAGGTCACTCAGAGAACCAGTGCCTGGGGACTGTGTACCAAATTAGTTTAAACCTCATAGTTTCAGGCCAAATTACCTGCACCAGGTAGAGATGCCAAAGAATGCAGCTCTCTGCATGAACCTCCCTGCTCCTCTTCCTCCGCCTTCAGCCAGGGCCTGTCTGAATTATTCTTGTTTCTTTTTGCTGTATGCGGGCCTCTCACCGTTGTGGCCTCTCCCGTTGTGGAGCACAGGCTCCGGACGCACAGGCTCAGCGGCCATGGCTCATGGGTCCAGCCGCTCCGCAGCATGTGGGATCTTCCCGGACCGGGACACGAACCTGTGTCCCCTGCATCAGCAGGCGGACTCTCAACCACTGCGCCACCAGGGAAGCCCTCAATTATTCTTGTTTCTAACCAAATGGGGGATCAGTTAATAATCCTCCTTCCTCCTGGGAAAGGAGTTACTCCATTTCAGTCTCAGAGGCCGGGAAGCCCCCAGCCAGCAGCCCTGTCTTTTCCACCTCGAGAAGTTCTGCTTGGTTTTGGTTGAATGGAACGCTGCCTGGATCCTTGTCCAGCGGCCTCCTTTTTTTTTTTTTTTTTTCCTTCTTTCTTATTTTATTAATTTATTTTTGGCTGCGTTGAGTCTTCATTGCTGTGCGGAGGCTTTCTCTAGTTGCGGCGAGCGGAGGCTACTCTTCGTAGCGGTGTGTGGGCTTCTGATTGCAGTGGCTTCTCCTGTTGTGGAGCACGGGCTCTAAGGTGCGCGGGCTTCAGTAGTTGCGGCACGTGGGCTCAGTAGTTGTGGCTCAAGGACTCTAGAGCACAGGCTCAGCAGTTGTGACGTGTGGGCTTAGTTGCTCCACAACGTGTGGGATCTTCCTGGACCTGGGCTCGCACCCGTGTCCCCTGCATTGGCAGGCGGATTCTTAACCACTGTGCCATCAGGGAAGTCCCTTTCCTTCTTTCTTTATCAGTTCTTGACTACTTCAGAACTCTAATTGTCTGTTATCACATGAGGCCTCTCATGTCAGATAGGGACTTCCAGAAACCAGCTCCCAAACTGATGTAATTTCTTATCTGTGCTGGTGACAGGACCCGATGTCTGCCCAATGTGACTTCTGATAATCTGAACATCTGTATCTGGATCCAGAGGAGGGAGGCGAGCTGGGGAGACGAACTTAAGGAGGCCCCTGGATTGTGCACATTAGAAACTGAAGTATTCATGTTGCTGATCCAGCCTTGCTGCATCTGGAGGGTGCATTTTCTCGCAGGGGCTGGGATTTTTACTAGCCAGAGTGAGGATTAGTCTCTCCCCGCTGGGCCGTCATTTCTTATGGTCTTAGGGGTAGGACTCCATTTGGGTACAATTGGGTATAAAGGGAATGAATTCACCTTCAGTTATGTAGCTGACAGGTTGCTTTGTTCTTTTCCTTCAGTTTTATTGAGAAATAATCGACATACATCACTGATTAAGTTTAAGGTATAACAGCATTGATGGTTTCATTTACATATATTGTGAAACGATTACTACAGTAGGTTTAGTTAATAACATCTGTTGTCTCGAATAGAAGGAAAAGAAAAAAGCAGTTTTGTTTTGTTTTTTTTTTTGGTGGCGCTGCATGGCTTGTGAGATCTTAGTTCCCCGACCAGGGATTGAACCCTGGCCCTTAGCAGTGAAAGTATGGAGTCCTAACCACTGGACCTCCAGGGAATGCCCAAAAGAGCAGTTTTTAACTTTATAAATGTTGAGATGAAGATTGAATAACTCCACCTCTCCTTCCTCATCCTCTCCCCCCAATTTTATCATACTTTAAATTACATCAGTAATTAGCGTTTGCATCATTATAACATTGTAAATATTGTTCACTGCAGACCTGTTCGAATTCTGTGTTTACATGTCCTTTTTTTTTTTTTTTTAATGGAAGTATAATTGGCCTACAATGCTGTTAGTTCCAGGTACACACCATAGTGATTCGCCATTTCTGTACATTTACAAAATGATCATGATAAGTCTAGGTTGCTTTGTTCTAGACCCACAGCTGGGCTTGCCTGATTTTGAAACAATGCCAGGGTTTGTGAGGCCCCTGTGTGTATAAGCCTGGCACCCTGACAGTTTGCACCGGGCCTCTGTGCAGGTTAGAAAAAGGCATCTGGCCTGCTCTAGGTGAATGAGTTTGAGAAAGGCCCTGCGTCCCTTCAGCCAATGCAGTCCTGCCGCCCCCAGGCCCAGGACCAGCTGCACTTCAGCCCCCACTCGCCCCCTCGGCTGGGCATCTTTGTGCAGGGTTGACTCTGTGTTGATGCCAAGACTGAAAGAAGGCTGGATTTGGAGGCAGAAGGCCCGCGTTTGAGTTCTAGTTCCTCCCCTTAAGAATCGCCATCTTTGGTGTCGTGAGGTCTGATGTAAGCAGGCGTCAGCCAACTTTTTCTGTAAAGAGGCAGATAGTAGATATTTTAGTCTTTGTAGAGCACATGGTCTCGGTCACAAGTACTCAGCTCTGCCACTGTAGCTCAAAAGCAGATGTGGACAGTATGGAAATGAATGGGCATCTCCATGTCCAAATAAAACTGTTTTCATGTGGCCAGACTGTGGGCCTGACTTTGCCAGCCCTGATGTGAAGCGTCTGGTACAGTTCTTGGTGTGTCACGGTCTGCAGGAAATGGCGGACTTGTTACTGTGTTTACCATTAGTATTCATGTTAATACTGCTAATGTCATTGCTTGAGCTTTTACTCTGTGCCAGGAAGTGTCGTGTAAGTACTTCACAGGTTTTATCTCATTTAATCTCATCATCACCAAGTAACTTGGCCCAGGCCAGTCAGTAAGTGGCAGGGCTGGGATTCAAACCTCCCTCTAACCACCTTGCTTCACCCATGGACGCCCCCCAGCCTGGCTCCCACCCCCGCCGGGACCCTGTTTTGTTGTTGTTGTTGTCGTCACAGCTCTCACCATGTATAGTTGTATATTTATTTGCATCTTGGTTTACTTACTGTCCCTCTCTTCCGAGGCGAGAGGCAGTACGGGGCCGGGGACCTCACTGTCTCTCCTGCTGTGGCTCAGTCTTGGATGTATTTAGCCACCTCCTGGCATACAAGCAGATCCTCCCTCATTATTTGCTTAAGAAATAAATGAGTCATTGCCAGCTGTGTCCCACCCCATCCCCTTCTCTGCCAGCACCTTAGCTTTTCACAGTGGGTGGGAACTGGGCTGTAGTTGAAGTGTATTTGCGATTCCCTGACAGCCCACCCACTTCCAGAAGGAAAGCCAGCCTACAAAGCAAATACCACCACCTGCTCCAGGAATAATGCTGCGGCCTTAGGTTGGAAAAATGAGGTCCCACGGACCTCATTCCACTTGTCCCTCCTTGCAGTCCCATGAGGTAGGCTGAGCAGTGGGACTGACTGCTTCCAGTTCCCAGATGCGAAAACTGAGACTTTGGGGTGAAAGGACTTGCCCAAAGTCATTCAGCTAGAAAATTGCATAGCTGGGATTTGAACCCAGGGCCATCTGGCTTTAGGTTGGTTTAGAATGTAGGTCTGTGGGCCACCTGCATCTGATAAAGACATACTGATGCCAGGGCCCCAGCCCCAGAGAGAGTGATCTAGTTGGTCTGGGCTGGGACTCTCGGCACCTGTGTTTACTAAGCTCCCCAGATGATTCCCGGGCTGGTAGGACTGGAACCTCCCCATGCCTCATGGCCCCCAGAGTGAAACCTGGTGGTTCTCAGCCCAGGCTTCTTGTTTGACTCACTGGGGAAGACTTTCATGATGGAAACTTTCAAATGTGTACAAATGTGGACAACATGGTATAACGACTGCCATGGACTATTTACCCTGCATCGCATTGAAATGTAAACATTTCAATATGTATCTCTGAAAGATAAGGAATTAAAAAATTTTAATAACATTTTATTTTGAAATAACTTGACTTGCAAAACGTTACAAAAATGGTAGAGTTCTTGTATGCCCTTCTCCAGCTTTCCGCAATAATATCTCAGAGATAAGGATTTTAAGCAGTGCAACAATAATACCATTATATGGCCTAAAAACATACTAATTCTTTAATATCATCAAGTATTCCAGAAATCCACCGTGGTTGCAAAGTGGTGCAACCTCTTTTTTTTTTTCTTTTTCTTTTTTTTTTCAGAGACTAAGTTAAGAGGAGCCATTTCCTGTGTCTTTATTTATTTAATTATTTATTTATTTATTTATTTTATTTATTTTTGGCTATGTTGGGTCTTCGTTGCTGCGCGTGGGCTTTCTCTAGTTGTGGTGAGCGAGGGCCACTCTTCGTTGTGGTGTGCAGGCTTCTCGTTGTGGGGCTTGTCTTGTTGCAGAGCACGGGCTCTAGGCGCACGGGCCTTAGTAGTTGCAGCACGCAGGCTCGGTAGTTATGGCTCACGGGCTGTAGAGCACAGGCTCAATAGTTGTGGCACACGGGCTCAGTTGCTCCACGGCATGTGGGATCTTCCTGGACCAGGGCTCAAATCCGTGTGCCCTGCATTGGCAGGCAGATTCTTAACCACTGCGCCACCAGGGAAGCCCGGTGCAACCTCTTACATGATATCATTCCTTCAATTGTTAGCGGGACCATTTTATGCAAAGACACTTCCTCATCTCTTTAGTCACCCTGTGATGTCATAGACAAATGCTTGTTTCTTTCTTTTTTCTGTTTTCAAAACAACGACTTGGTTCACTACCATCTTTTCATCAGCGTCACCAAGAGGTTTTTCTTCTTTTCCAGTATCAAGATGAACTTGTGTATTTAAACATTTGTGATGTGTCTCAGTCCTTTTGACTTACTGTCTGCAGTGCAGCTCAAATGGTCCCTTTCTGGGCTTGTGGGAGCTAATTCTGGTTGCTTCTGAGGCCTTTTACCAACCCTCCTCCCGTCAGGTGTGACAAGATGTTCTGGGCTTATCTTATACATTTCCTGCCCAGCCACTTGGTCAAGGAGACTCTGGGAGTTGAAAACAAAAACAGAAACTCAAGTGCCTAGACCCACCCCAAACCAGCTAAATCAGAATCTCTGGGGGGTGGGGCAGATATGGTATTTTTTTTGCGAGTGCCCCCAGCCAGGGTTGACAACCACTTGGGTAGAGTGTGTTTGTTCCCTCATGGGGCTCCCCAGCATCTTATCTCTGCAAAATGGAGGAACACAGAGCAACATCCTCGGCTAATGATCTCATCACTGCCTGGTGACCCCATCTACACTAACACTTGTGTTTCAGGATTTAGACCTGAACATATTTGGCCCTTGTGTGCAGTCTCAAAGGCTCTGTGCTGATTACCCGTTCCTTGCCTGTGTGGCACTGAACTGGAGCTCGTCGTTGTGGCTCTGGAAAAGAGGTTCTTTGAAAGTTTGCTTAGAATCTGTTGATGATTTCCTGTTGCTCTTGGGATGGAGACCAAAATCCCTTATGTGGCCTCCAGCGTAGACTTAGCACAGCCTCCAGTGTAGACTACTCAGGCCCCCTCTTGGTTCCTGAAGCTGGCTATGCTCCCCTCTACCACAGGGCCTTTGCACACACTAGTCACTCTGCTGGGACTGCCTTGCCTTTCCCCTTCACTTAGTTATCCTCTCCTCACTCTTCAGACCCCAGCTTGACCATCTTCCTCAGGGGCGCCTTTCCTGACCTCTGTCAACTAGATCAGCCCAGTGAGATACCAGTGATCTCACTGGTAATATTGACTTGCCTTTGGGGTATGATCCTTGTCACAGTTGTGGTTTTGTATTTGTTCACGTGATCGTTTGATTAATGTCTCTCTCCGGACCCTGACTGATTGGGGCTCACATTCTATCTCCGCTGCTTCTAGCTGTTGGCTCCCCGGGCAAGTCTTTTCATTTCTCTGCCCCTCAGTTTCTTTAACTACAAAATGAGGATGTTGCTTTTACCTACCTCATAGTGTGGTTATGAAGATTAAATGAGTTAATTTGTGTAAAACATTTAAAACAGAGCTAGCTAGCAGAGAGTGTTAGCAGGTGGTGTTATTGCCCTGGTTTAGGGTTATGTCTGTTTCTTCAGATTTGTGTACAGGTGGCAGGCACATAGTAGGTGCTCAGAAAATATTTGTTGAATGAGTGAATGAATGAATGAAAGAAATAGTAATACCACACTTACGGTTCTGTGAGGATATGAGATAATGCTAGTACCTTGTTGAGTGCCTGGCACATTGTAGATGCTCAATAAATATTTGTTGAATGGACAAATGAATGAACTAAAGCAGGGACAACAGTAGGGCCGTGTTTGTTGGGTTGCTGTGGGGATATAAGATAAGGCAGGTATGGGACGCATTGTACCATTTTTACACATAGCAGACACTCAGGAAACAGTTACCGGGTAAAACTGGAGGAGCTGCCAGGTGTTTCTTTCCAGGCCACTGGTGCTCAGGAGGGAAGCCCTTTCAGGGTGAAAATCAGTGGCATGAGAGTGGCCGCTGGTCCACTGGGAGGAAGAGCAGTCAGCTGGCTGCTCCCTGCCTAGAGCTGGCGTAGATGAGGAGTTTAACCATTCATTTCCCCTTTGCTCCCCACCCTGTGCTTTCTCTCCACTAGAATCCTTGCCCAGAATCCAGCGCCTCCTTCCTTTCCAGGATCACCTTCTGGTGGATCACAGGGTAAGTCCTGGTCCCCAAACCTCGGGCGCCTGCTGGGCCATGAGTGTGCCACTAGGGCCCCTGCTCTTCCTCCCTTGCCCTTTCCGATGGGGCTGTGTCCTGAGTGTGCCTTCCCTGGGCCAGGGTCTCAGAGACACTCACCCTGACCCCACATTCATGTGATAAATGCATAAACCTAAACAGCTTGCACCTCTGTGGACGGCTTGGCCTGGGCAAGAAGCTGCACGCTCTTGGCTCAGCTTTGGATTTGGCTGTTTTTTTGCATTAGGTGTAATTATTGTTGTTGGCCTTGTTTCCCCCCATGAGAAAAATAATGCCCGTGCACCGTAGGAAAAGTGGGTAAGAGTGTGGACCAATAGCAACAGAGCACCAGAGGCAGCCGCCGTCCACAGCTCAATACACCCCCTTCTCGCCCTCCTTTTATTTGCACATTTTTTTCTTTACATTGTCAGCATCCTACTGGGGATTATTAAAATCCCTCCCTCAACCCCCAGGCATTTTTCCTTGTCTTTATAAACTTTTTACAAACATTGTGTTTTTTTTTTTTAATTTAATATTTGTCTTACTTAACTATTTTTCAGTTGCTGTTAAAGAACAGCGCTAGGACGGTGTAATTTGAATATGAACTGTAGGTCACGCCAGCCAGGCTCATATTCCTGATTTTGGTCATTGTACTCTGGTTATATCAGAGCACGTCCTTTCTCTTAGGGGGATGCACACTAATATTTAGGGGTAAAGATGTGTAGAGTCTGCAACCTACTATGAAATGGTTCAGAAAAAAGAAATAGTTCTTTTTTTTTTTTTTTTTTTCTTTTTTGGTACGCGGGCTTCTCACCGTTATGGCCTCTCCCGTCGCGGAGCACAGTCTCCGGACGCGCAGGCTCAGCGGCCATGGCTCACGGGCCCAGCCGCTCCGCGGCATGTGGGATCTTCCCGGACCAGGGCACGAACCCGTGTCCCCTGCGTCGGCAGGCGGACTCTCAACCACTGCGCCACCAGGGAAGCCCTGAAATACTTCATTTTATTACGCTTCGCAGACACTGTGTCTTTTACAAATTGAAGGTTGGTGGCAACCCTGCATCAAGCGAGTCTGTTGGCACCATTTTTGGAACAGCATTCACTCACTTTGTGTCTCTGTGTCACATTTTGGTAATTCTCACAATCCTTCAAACTTTTTCATTATTATTATATTTATTATGGTGATCTGTGATCCATGATGTTTGATGTTATTACTAGGATTTGCTGCGGGCACAGATGATGCTTAGCATTCTTTAGCAATAAAGTATTTTTAAGTTAAGCTCTGTATGTTGTTTCTTTTAGACGTAATGCTATTGCACATTTAATAGATTATAGGATAGTGTAAACATAACTTTAATATGGGAAACCAAAAAATTCCTGTGACTTTATTGCAATAGTCACTTTATCACGGTGGTCTGGAACCGAACCCACAGTGTCTCTGAGGTCTGCCTGTATGTGTTTGCATATGTATGTATCTAGAGACAGAGGCAGATACAGCACACTTAAAATGTTAACAGTCGTGAACTAGGTGAAGGGTAGACAGGAATTCTTTGTAAGATTCCTGTGATTTTTCTCTGAGTTTGAAATGTTTCAAAATAACAAGTTAAAATACTAGGTTTGCTTTTTATCATGAAAGTATTCAAACCAGAAAGACTAGTTTAATAAACTTCAATAGGGCTTCCCTGGTGGCGCAGTGGTTGAGAGTCCGACTGCCGATGCAGGGCACACAGGTTCGTGCCCCAGTCCGGGAGGATCCCACATGCCGTGGAGCGGCTGGGTCCGTGAGCCATGGCCGCTGAGCCTGCGCGTCCGGAGCCTGTGCTCTGCAACGGGAGAGGCCACAACAGTGAGAGGCCCGCGTACTGAAAAAAAAATAAAAATAAAAAATAAACCTCAATAAACTCATCACCTGATTTAATGATGGTTAATGCTTTGTCATATTTGCTTTAAAAAAATTTTTTTTAAGTAAATTAGAGCCATCCTGCTATTCCTTCTAAGTATTCTGTATGTATCTCTAAAAATGAGGCTGTTTTTCCTGGGTGACCTAACAGCAAAATTAGCAATAATGATTTAATGTGCCCACATGTCCATTATTCCTTATTGAGATATTCCTCAGTTGTGGCCGCCTTCGGTCACATGGCCGTGGTGGCAGGGAGGGTCGTCGTCCTCCTCCTTCTGACTCTCATCGCCTCCCACCTTGTGTTTCGGCCACAGGATGATGGTCCAGGGCTACCGCCAACCCCTGGAGAGCACTGACCTCTGGTCCCTGAATAAGGAGGACACGTCAGAACAAGTTGTGCCCGTTTTGGTAAAGAACTGGAAGAAGGAATGTGCGAAGTCCAGAAAGTAAGTGCCAGGCATCCTGCCCTGGGGAGGCTGGGCACTCACTGGGGTGACCCCGTAGCTCCATCCTTCCACCTCTTACTAGCTTCATGGCCCTGGGAGGGCTGCTTCCCTCCTCCGAGCCACGGTTTGCTCATCTGCAGAATGGGGTAGAGTCTGACATGTAGCTAAGACAATTTGGGTAGGAAAGAAGAGAGAAAGATGTCAAGTGGGAGAACCATTTTGTTTGCCGTGACCTTGGCGCACGTGTACCTGGCTGTGTGACCCTGCCCTCCCCGAGTCAGTCTCATTTTCCCTGCTTCTCTCCGAGCATCTGGCATCCTGAGTGTTCTTGCTGTTTTTTTTTTTTTTTTTTTTTTTTTTAGTATAGTTTTTAGCACTTGTTATCATTGGTGGATCTGAATCAAAGTTGAAATTTTGAAATCTCTCTATAAAGTCATGCCCAGCATCGTAACTTGGGTTCTCTCAACACTCACTGCTGAAAAATCTTACTAGTTTTTTTTTTGCTGTTTTTTTTTTTTTTTTTGCAATATGTGGACCTCTCACTGTCATGGCCCCTCCCGTTGCCGGACGCACAAGCTCAGCGCCCACGGCTCACGGGCCCAGCCGCTCCGCGGCATGCGGGATCCTCCCGGACCAGGGCACGAACCCGTATCCCCTGCATCGGCAGGCGGACTCTCAACCACTGCGCCACCAGGGAGGCCCCTCTTGCTGTTTTAAATGTTTTGGTTCAACACGCCACGTCAACTGCTTCTTGAGGTGTTCAGCCTAAGAACCCCCATTTGACGGTGGTTTGGGCTGTACTGGATTTTTTTTTTTCCAACAGCCTTTATTTTTTGGAGCAGTTTTAGGTTCACAGCAGTTCTGAGCAGAAGGTGCAGAGACAGGTGCACCCCTCCCCTGCTGTCAGCATCCCCCATCAGAGGGGCACATTGGTGACAACCCATGAGCCCACATTGACGCAGCATTGTCACCCCGAGTCTGTGGTTTACATCAGGGTTCACTCTCGGTGTCCAGGATTTCAGACTCTCGCCGACGAGACCTGCATGCCAACCCCGAGCTCTGTCATCAGGTTATTTGGGGAATCAGGCCAGGGCCTCCCCAGCACATACCTTATTTCATCAAATCTAGGACGTCATCAGTTGTGCGATGCATCATTATTTTATGCACCAGTGAGAAAGAGAAATGGCTGCCGATTAAACCAGGACATGACATTGACATATAAGATGCATCCTGCGTCCAGAGGAGCCGGAAGAGAAATCACGAGGGATTTGGTGGCAGGGGACAGTGTCATTACTTTGGTTGTCGTTATGGGGTTGGGCCTGTTGTCCACCTTGGAGAGCTGGCTGACGAGAGCCCAGCCTGGTGTGTGGCCCCGCAGAGCAGCTGGCCTCCCAGGAGAGAGGCCCAGGATCTAGGTCTGATTCCTCACCCATTGCAGGAGTTCCAGGTCTTCACTCAGGCTGTGGATGGGAATGTGGGACATCTGTGCTTGCCACCAGGACATCAGCAAGAGGACTTGTGAGTCTGTGCCGTGGCCCGTTTGGGGTCAGAGCGGATCCTCACGGACAGAGGAGAAGTTGTCCCTTGGGAGGTGGATTGAGCTTGATCCTCTGTGGTTGGCATTGTGAGGAGACGGCCGGTGCTCTGTGCACACACGGCTCTGGCCGGGTCCCATGTCTGTGACCCAGTTGGAGGTTCTCAGGCAGAAGTAGGGTCTCTGGTTTCCTTCGGCCTGGCCTGCAGCCTCCTTCCTGATGAGATGGCTGCGTCCTCAGCTTGAGTTACCCGAGCCTCGCTGACTGCTTGGCTCCGTCTCCTTCCCACGTTGGGTGGCAGGGGATGCCCACCGTGCTGCCCCATGGGGCTCACCCAGTGAGCCGGTTGCTGCAGATGTTGTAGGAGGGGCTGGCAATGAGGCTTCGTGGGAAGAGGACTGGCCATACAGCATAAAGCTCCATCATGGGCCTGGCCCTCTGTTGGTTCGTTCAGCAGATGCAGTTGATTACTGCTGATATGCTGAGTGCGGTTTAGGCCCTGGGGGTTCAGAGAGTGGAACAAGATAGACAGGCTCCTTGTTTGGTGCCACTTACATTCCGTGTGGGACACAGGGAGTTGGGAGTCAAACACACACTGTTGAGAAACTTTGAAGAGCCTTAGTGTGATGACGAGATTAAATGGGGAAATGAGGGTGAGGGTGACTGTGGGAGCTGATGCAGGTTTGGTGGTAAGGAATGGCCTCTCTGAACAGAGATTCGTGTCAAAGGAGGGAGTGAGCCGCGTGCAAATGTGGAGAAAGGGCTTTCCGTTTCACGGGAACAGCTAGTGCAAAGGTCCTGAGGTAGAGGTGAGTGTGGCATGCTTATGGAGCAGCAAGGGGCCCCGTATGGCTTGAGTGGAGTGAGAGGTGGGGAGAACAGGAGGAGATAAAGTAGGAGAAGTGTTTGCAGGGATCTCATAGGCTATGGTACTGGCTCTGAGGTTGATCCCAAATGCGGTAAGAAGACCGCTGGGTTTTACACAGGGCAGCGGCATGCCCGGAGTTCTATTTTATATCAACCAGTTAGGCTGTGCTGGGGAAGGTGGTTTGTGGGGCGAGAGTAGGGGCAGATGGGTCAGTGGCTCTGTTCCCAGAGGCGTGAGCCACATCCGGCCCTGTGACCCCTGTGGGCATGGGTGGGGAGGGGAGAGTCCTGTGCTCTGGGCTGCTGGGTGCCCCAGGGCTCCCGGGGAACAGGTGACCGCAGCCTGGGCAGGGCTGCCTTGGCTTCTTGGCCTTGGGTCTCAACCTCCCCCCCACCCCCAGTTCTCCTCACCCCTGAGTGACTCCTCTCGGGAGTCAGGTCTGAGCTGCTCCCCTGACCTTTGGGTTTTAAAATCCAGCGCCTCATTGGTTTTCATTAGATGATTTTGAGTTTCACAAAATGGAGTGGAAATTTCTCAACTTATGGCCTCCCATAGGTTAAGGCCATTTTGGACTGTGGTTCCTGCTGGAATGATTATAAAATGGTTTGGCGGCTCTGGAAAAGACTTGGGCAGTTTTTTTAAAAAGTTAGGTAGTTATGATACCACCTAACCGTTCTACTCCTAGGTGTACACCCAAGAGAACTGGAGACATATGTTCATAAACTTGTACAGGGATGTTCATAGCAGCTTTATGTGTGATGGCCAAAGCTGGAAGTAACCCAGACAACCATTAACAAGTGAATAGATGTGCAAATCACAGTGTAGCCATGCAAGGGAACACTTCTGAGCAAAACAACAGAATGAACTGTTGGTACACTGAGCCACATGAAAATCTTTAAATAATTACGCTGAGTGAACGAAGCCAGGCAACAGTACATACTAGGTGATTCCATTTATATACAATTCCAGAAAATGAAAGCAAGTCTGTAGTGATGGAAATCAGATCAGTGGTTGCCTGAGGTAGGGGGAGGTAGTGAGATGGGAGGAGAAATTACAGAGAGGAGAGCTCTTTGGGGGTAATGGGCGTGTTCATTTTCTTGGTTTCCCTGATGGTCTGACAGGTGTGTAAATATGTCAGAACTCATCAAATTGTACACTTCAAATGCGTGAACTTGATTTTACATCAGTTATACTCCAATAAAGCAATATATAAAAAAGCAGTAGTGTTTAAAGAAAGGGTGACCATTTTACTTAATTGTGTCTACTTCATAAAGGAGTGCAAATAACAAACAAAAACAAAGAAAACAAAATGCTCCAAAATACGGGTGTTAAGCTATGGTTCCCAGCCTTTCAGACCCATTACCCCCTTGAGTAATAAAGATATTGTAACACCTCCTTAAATGTACTTTCAGGAAATATATAAAAATAACCCACTCATGTATCTTACTTTAAAAACCAACAAAGTGTTCTTGCTCAACTTTAACAGAAGACTAAAAGGCAAGGGATTTGTAATAAAACGTCATCCATGTATGTCTGTGTGTAAACGCTCAGGCACATGCTAGAATAGAGAATGAAGAATCGCTGAGTGCTCATAAGTGGAGCAGCAAAGTGTGGCAGCAGCAAATCCTGACCGACCCAGTCTTGCAGTTGTGGAGATCAGAACCATTAATCACCCTCATGGACAAGGTTTTGCAAAGTGGTGATTCATGCTTGGCAAATTTCTGAACAGAACTTAATTTGCACACTGACTACATTTCTGAAAAAAATCGAGGTATATTTAAACTTGCAAAAAAACCCCACAAAACACTCTGTGTATGGATTTATGCCAAAGCTGGAGTTAAGAGTGTAGATTTAGGTGATTTGGGGACTTCCCTGTCTGTTCAATTGTTAAGACTCTGCGCTTCCACTGCAGGGGGCGCGGGTTCGATCCCTGGTCGGGGAACTAAGATCCCACAAGCATTCGGTGGTGGCAAAAACAAACAAATAAACAAACAAAACCCCCACAGATTTAGGTGATTTTCGGCAGGCTCTTCACCTACATGGATGCCTGGTAGGATCTTGGTCCTTTGGGATGGTCCTGTACTCAAAGAGGGTCTGGTTTCTGGCCCAGTCATTGTGGCATCAGAGGGTAAGAAACCCCCTTCACAGCCTGTTTTTGTGAAACAAAAAGCACTCTACGACAACAACAACAAAAAGGGAAAGAATTATCTTGAGTCATTTGTATTTGTGCTCAGCACAGTCAAAATCCTGCCGGGGCTATACTTTCCTTGCGGGGCTGGAGGGGTGGGAGTGGGGAGGTGACTGCCATGCCCATCTGTGGTTTCCAAAACCGTTATCCCGTATATTGTGAGCTCTAAGGAGAATGAAAATGTGAGTTAAGGGTGTAAAATCCATTCTCTGCAGTTGTAGGTCAAATCTGCCCTTCTGTGTTATACTGGGTATTATGGATCAAAGACAGTGCTCAGAATACATCCAGAAAATTTAGTTTTAATTGAGCTATGATCTTTATAGGTTTGAAGTTTTTCGCCTTTGCCTCAACATTAGAGATCTTATTGGTTTAACAAATGGCAAACAAAGCCTGCAATAGCTCCTCATGGCCCTTTGGTTGGTTCACGCACCTCCCAGTCTGCTCTCTCAGCCCTGCTCTGGTTACTTGAGGTTCTTGGAAGGGCTGCCTCACCTCTTTTCAAAATCCCTTCGTTCCAGGCCTTGCTCATCCTGTTTCCCCTGCCTAGAGCACCCTTTCCCTCCCCAAGTGGACTCTATCCCTCATCATGCAGGTCTCAGCTTTGATGTCGCCTCCTCCAGGAAGCCCCCATGATAGTCCCCCTCACACGGCTGATCCGTTTCTCTCACAGGGCTGCTCGATGGTGGGGCTCTCCCCAGGGCCTGGCCCAGAGCAGGGCATTCGTGGAGGAGAGAGCAATGGGCACCTTTGCCTGTATCGAAATCCCCTGGGTGAGCAAGTTCCTTTTTCTTCCCAGTCTCCAGCTTCCCCACCCCTCCCTGTTCCCCTGTCCTGAGCAGTTTTCTTCTGACTCAGACCTTCCCTCTCCAACTTTCCTTTCTTTCCCAGCCAGACCATTCAGGTGCCCTGCTTTCTTCCTCACCCTCCAGGAGCGCCAGCTTCCCTTGGAGGGCTCTTGTTCACTGGGTATTTTTTCTCTCCTGACTCGGCCGTAGCTGGTCCCTTCCACTTCTCTAGACCCCTTCCCCCCAGGCCTGAGCCTTCCTCCTCTCTGCCCTCCTGAGACCTTCTCCCTGGCCCTTTGGCCACCCGTCTCCTGGCCACAGAAAACAGCCTGGGTCAGTGGCAGCCCAGGCAGGCCCAGGGCCAGGGCCCAGCTTAGGACGTGGTGCAGAAAATGAATGCGGAGGGGGGAACGACTCAACCACTCCCTGCCCCCGGGTCCTGCCTTCTTGTCCTCCTTTCCAAGAGGGCATGTGTGTGCTGAATGAAATCATACTAAAAATCCCCGCCAGAATCCCAGCTTCAGAGGAAGTCAGTAAAGTGAGCAGGGAAGCTTCCGCAGTGACACTGACAACACGAAAAATAGAAATAATCCTCTGTGGTTGGTGGAATGACCCCCCCACCAAAAAAAAAAGATGTCCACATCCTGATCCCCAGAACCTGTGAATATGTTACATGGCAAAGGGTCTTTGCAGATGTGATTCAGTTCAGGATTTTGAGATGGGAGACTATTCTGGGTTATTGGGGTGGGCCTGATGTCATAATCACGAGGGTCCTTATAAGGAGGAGACAGGAGGTGAGAGAGAGAAGATGCTGTGCGGCTGGCTTGGAAGATGGAGGCAGGGGCCACGTGCCCAGGTGTGTGGGCTGCTTTTTTTTTTTTCTTTTTGGGCTGCGTTGGGTCTTTGTTGCTGTGCGCGGGCTTTCTCTAGTTTTGGTGAGCGGGGGCTACTCTTTGTTGCAGTGCACGAGTTTCTCGTTGCGGTGGATTCTCTTGTTGTGGAGCATGGGCTCTAGGTGCACAGGCTAAGTAGTTGCAGCATGCGGGCTCAGTAGTTGCAGCGCATGGGCTCAGTAGTTGTGGCTTGCGGGCTCTAGAGCACAGGCTCAGTAGTTGTGGCGCATGGGCTTAGTTGCTCCGCGGCACGTGAGATCTTCCCGGACCTGGGACTGAACCCATGTTCCCTGCATTGGCAGGCGGATTCTTAACCATTGCGCTACCAGGGAAGTCCCTGTAAGCATCTTCTAGAAGCTGGAAGAGGAGGAAACAGATTCTCCCATGGAGCCTGCAGGCCCACCTTAGATCTCTTTTTTCTTTTTTTTTTTTTTTAGTCTGTACAAATCAAGCATTTTATTTATATAGCAAGGAAGCACTCCTTTATTCTCCATTTAAATACCATACTTGAGATTTAAAATGACAGTTGGCAGTGTACAACAGGATGCTAAATAAGACTTCGTCCGTATTGCTTTGGATATCTTGATATTTTGTTATATTTTCCATCATCCATTGGAACAATTAGTTCAGCTTCCTAGAAACATTTCAACAGTAGTTAGATGTTTGCCCAATAACCCAGTACCCTCCAGGTTTTTGAAGTGAAGAATGTATTCTGGTATCAGAATCTGATACCAGTTAAATAGTGACAGCTTTGCCAATAAACAAGAATGTGCTCTTCCATGGCTAGGAAGGGAGACTTCCACAGCTGACAGGTCCCAAAGATACATGGAGCCACCTTAGATTTCTGACCTCCACAACTATGAGATGTTAAATTTGTGTTATTTCATGCCATTGAGTTTGTGTTAATTTGTTGCAGCAGCCATAGGAAATTCTGCAACTTCACGCAGAGTTTAGATTTTATTCTGGATGCAGTGGGAGGCCAGCAGTGGCGTTGAGGTTGGGGTGATGCGCTTTAGGAGGATCCCACTGGCTGCTGTGCAGGGACTTGGTTGTTAGGGAACGAGAGTGGAAGGAAATGGGGGGAGTGGGGAGGAGGCCCCAGCGATGGTCACTTGCATGGGTCAGAGGCTGTGGCGATGGAAAGCGTGGATGGATGACTGCACACATCCCGGGAGTGGGATGGACACAACACGTGCCTGACTAGAGCTGGGAGCGTGGAGGAGAAAAGTTCAGGGATGATTCCCATGTTTCTGGTCCTTTCCTGGGGTGAGGAGCATCGAGGGGAAGGATACCGACTTGACAGAGCCCAGACCAGTGCCCACGGTTTGGAGTGGGGACGGAGGAGGGTGTCCCCTCCAAGGCAGGTTGGGAGGCTGTGGTCTCCAGGAGGGCGTTTCACTTGGTCCAAATGGTCAGATGTGGCTTAGATGGGAGAGGCAAGAATCCCCTGTGATTAAACGATGTTCAGAGAGCTCATGCAGTGGACGATTGTGTCGGGTGGACGATGGGGATGAAGCTTGGGTGCACATTTCAGGGATGGATCCCACGTTTGGCCTTTTGAGGATGTTGCTTTGACTGCATTTTGGGAGAGGGAAGCTGTATGTGTTGCTACATAACAGGTCACCCCCAAACGTAGCAGCTTTAAATAAGAATGAACATTTACTATGTCACACAGGGTCTCTGGGTCAGGGGTCTGGGATGGGTCTAGCTGGGTAGTTCTGGCTCAGGGTCTGTCATGGCTGCAGTCCTCTGAAGCCTTGACCGGGGCCGTGGATCTGCTTCCACGTTGCACGTGGTTGGTAAGACTGTGCTGGCTGTTGGCAAGGTCTCACCATGGGGGCTTCTCCAGGAGGCTGGTGGAGTGTCCTCTTGACCCGGCAGTTGGCTTTGCCCAGAGTGAATGATCCATGAGAGGGCAAGAAAGAAGCCACAGTGTTTTCTGCAGCCTAATCTTGGGAATGACACTCTCTCTCCATCATTTCTGCAATATCCTTTTACAAGTGGGAGGGGACTTCACAGGGGCATGTCTGAGGGTTCCGATTTCTCAACATCCTTGCAGACCTTGTTGTTATCTGACTTTTTGATAACCATCCTAGCGGGTGTGAAGCCGTATCTCATCCTGGTGTTGATTTGCATTTCCCTGATGACTTAAGATGTTAAGCAACGTTACATGTGCTTACCCCGTTCGCATGTCTTCTTTGCGCCTTTTATGGTTGCGTTGTCTTTTTCTTATTGATTTGTAAGAGTTCTTTATTTGCTCTAGTTACAGGTCCCTTATCAGAGTTTTGATTTGCAAATATTTCCTCCCATTTTGTGGGTTGTCTTTTCACTTTCTTGGTGGTGTCTTTTGAAGCACAAAAGTTTTTGATTTTGATGAAGTTCAGTTTATTTTTTCTTTTGTTGCTTGTGCCTTTGGGGTCGTATTTAAGAATCCATTGCTAAATCCAAGGTCCTAAAGTTTTGCCCCCTCTGTTGCCTTCCAAGAATTTTATAGTTTTAGCTCTATGTTAGGTCTTTCATCCATTTCGAGTTAATTTTTGTATATGGTGTGAAGTGAGGGTCCAACTCACTCTTTTGCCTGCAACTCTCTAGTTTCCCAACACCATTTGTTGAAAAAACTATTCTTTTCCCGTTGAACGGCCTTGACAACCTCGTCAAAATCAATCAGGTTTATTTCTGGATTTTTAATTCTGTTGCATTGATCTCTGTATATGCTCAACCTCATGCCTGTCTTGATTATGGTTGTTTCATAGTAAGTTTTGAAGTCGGGAAGTGTGAATCCTCCAACTTTGCTTATCTTTTTCAAGATTGTTTTGGCTCTTTTGGATCCCTTGAGTTTCCATATGAATTTTAGGATTAGCTTCTCCATTTCTATAAAGAGCCAGCTGGGATTCTGATAGAGATTGCACTGAATCTGTAGGTCATTTTGGGGTTGGCACTTTTCTCTGCCTTTTACCTATATTAAGTCATGTATAGGTGAGGTAGGTCCTACTATTTCCCCATTGTACAGATGAGGAAACTAAGGCCTAGAGAGGTTAAGGCACTTGCCTAAAGTCACACAGCTGGCCAGGATCCTGAGTCTGTGGTCAGAGTCACCGTGCTAAGCTGCTTTTCTGCAGCGACTGGTTTTCTTTGTCTAGGCCTCCCTGTTGGGGGGGGCCTTCTCCTGCCCTCTCCTGGCCGGTGGGCTGAGTGTCTGGCAGACCCCACAACTGCTCCTTGCTCCTCGTGTTCCAGACAGCCGGTGAAGATCGTGTACTCCTCCAAGGATCCCGCCAAGCCGAAAGGGAGTTCCAAGGTGGATGTGAACGAGGAGGCCGAGGCTTTGATCATCAAGTCCCCCCAGAAGGATTGGAACCCGTCCCTGTTCAAGGTGTTATACAAGACCTTTGGGCCCTACTTCCTCATGAGCTTCTTGTTCAAGGCTGTGCACGACCTGATGATGTTTACCGGCCCAGAGATCTTAAAGTAAGGCCTCTTCCCTCTCAGCCGGGTAGTTCTTCACGTCCTTGACCTTCCACTTGCGACACCCTTCACCCTCCCTTAGGGTCACGTGGCATGCTCCCGAGGGCACGGGGCCAGGCCTCTACATCCTTACCTGCTTTGCCTGATGCTTTGCTTTAATACAGCCATCTTAATTAAGGCCACGTTGGTTGCAAGTAACAGAAACCTTACCAGGCTCCCCTGAAGCCAAAAGGGGGAAGATAGAGGATTCTCTCGGGAAACCAAAAGCAGGGAAATGTCAGATTGCATGAAAGCTGCAACCTAAACCCAGAAAGGAGGTCGCCTCCCTGTTTACCTCCCTCCCTCCCTGCTTCTGTCTGTCTCTTTGGTGCCACATGTTCGT
>NW_006793997.1:3043652-3045317 GCF_000442215.2 Lipotes vexillifer | reverse complement strand
CCCCCCGCCCCTTGTGCTCTCTGCTTGGTCACTTTCGGGTGGTGAGGCAGAGCAATCAATGTGAGAAGCCCGGGGCTGCGCGCCCTGCCGTGATTACTGCCCCCACCCCAGCATGGGCATCGCCACGTGGGTTGGGCTTCCCATCCATAACACTGGCGTTGAGAGTGCCTGCCTTGCCTGGCTCAGGAGAAGGTCACCCGCGGAAGCCAGAGGACTTGTCCCCACGCGCACGCGTTTCGCGGTCTTTGACGTGGGGCTGTGTCCCTGCTGCCCCACAGGTTGCTCATCAGCTTCGTGAACGACAGGAAGGCGCCAGGCTGGCAGGGCTACTTCTACACGGCGCTGCTGTTCGTCAGCGCCTGCCTGCAGACCCTCGTGCTGCACCAGTACTTCCACATCTGCTTCGTCAGCGGCATGCGGATCAAGACCGCCGTCGTCGGGGCTGTGTACCGGAAGGTGGGCCCGCTGCCGCCGCGGAAGCCCTGGGGGTGTGGCCGGCTCACCTCTCAGGCCCAGCTTCTGGGGCAGTGGCACGATGGTGGCCTGGGTGGTCACGGGCGGCAGGGAGCGACCGTCAGGCCTGAGGGCTTAGCAAAGCTGATCCCAAGGACGAGCCTGTGGCATGTCCGGGAGCCCTGGGGTCAGCTGAGGGTAATTGAATTTCTTAGACGGCACTTGATTTGGGGAGATCCAGGTTTGAATCCGTGCTCTGCTGCTAATAGTCTGTGTGTGAGCGTGTTCTAACGCTCCATCTGAACTGAGCAGATGGTATGTTCCTTGGGTGACAGATACTCAGCAGGTATCTGGGCACGGACAGCCTTAAAGGACCTGGATTACCTCCTCGGCCCCTTCATTTCTTAGCCTCTGGGCCACGTGGGTTAAGAAGAGACTATTCAGCAGGCAGTCAGGAAAGATGGACTTGATTGTGGGCTCTCAGCCCTGCCTGCAAGTTAGACTCACCTGGAGAGCCTCAGAAACTTCCAAGGACCAGGCTATACCCCAACCAACTAAGTCATGATCTCTGAGGGTGGGACCCAGGCATCAGTATTTCTGATGACAGCGTGAAACCAGGTGACAGCGTGAAACCATCGAGAGCCAGGATGAATGTGTGTCCCTCCAGGGGATGTTTGGCAATGTCTGGAGACATTTTTGATTGTCATAGCTGGGGGTGGGGGCATCTAGTGGGTGGAGGCCAGGGATGCTGCCGAACATCCTAAAAGGCACAGGACAGGCCCTCAAAGAATTAGCCTCAAATGTCAGTAATGCCAAGGATGAGAAACCCTGGCTGAGATCTTGGTCCTTCAGGGTGATCTGGGGGCCAGCAGCGTCAGCATCTCCTGGGGGCTTGTTAGAAATGCAGAGTCCCTATTCCAGTCCTACGATAACAAACTCCCTGGGGGTGCGTACACACTCAAGTGTGTGAAGCCCTGGTTTAGGCGACCTCTGAGGTCCCTTCCATACTGAAGAGCTCAGGATGGGGAGGCAGTGAGTGCTGTCGATACGAGAGTGGGCTTTGTGATGAGACACATGGGCTGGGAAGGCAGATAAGCCGCCAGGAGAGGAGAAAAGAGCAGTGGCCTCTCGACTGTTGAGCTGTCTCCTTCCTCCACGTGGGCCTGGAGGGAGGGTGCTGGGCTGTTGCCTGTCACACTCACCCTCTTTCCC
>NW_006793997.1:3003612-3043570 GCF_000442215.2 Lipotes vexillifer | reverse complement strand
TCTTTCCCTCTCCTTTGTCTCCAGGCCCTGGTGATCACCAATTCAGCCAGAAAATCGTCCACCGTCGGGGAGATCGTCAACCTCATGTCTGTGGATGCCCAGAGGTTCATGGACCTGGCCACGTACATTAACATGATCTGGTCAGCTCCTCTGCAAGTCATCCTTGCCCTCTACCTCCTGTGGCTGGTGTGTGTTTGATGTCATTCCTGTGGCGCGTGGGGAGGGGCCTCCATGTGTGGGCATTGGGGGCAAGTGAGTGGGTGTCAGTGATAAGAAGCTCTGTAGCTCACTGGCATTTCTTGCCGTCATTCACATTTTATTTTCTGGCCTGTCAGCCAGTTCCTGGATATTTTATTCCTTTCTTCAGTTGTTGGGTTATGTTCTCTAGGGTGGCATGGTATTCATTTGCATTTGTCTCTTCTTGACAGTGTATGTAGTTAACAACCCTATAACATACACATTGTATTTCTCCCTCTGTATCCTCCCAAATGCTAACCAAACTCATTTATTCACAAGTCCCAGGTTATGTTGGTTAAGAGTCTCTTGGTTGCAGGGGATAGAAATGCATCTTAGAGTAATATAAGCAAATAAAGGGAATTTTATGGGTGCATGTAACTGAAAAGTCCGGGGTCTGGCTTCAGGTAGGGATGGATCCAGGAGTTCAAGCAGTGCTGTAAGAATTCAGTCTCATACTCTTATCATTTCTTAGCCTTGTGTTTCTCCGAGTTGACTTCATTCTCAGTGGGATTTCTTCAAATGGCTTCCATAGTGTTGGGCTTATATCATCTTCACAGATAGTGGTGCCAGAGAAAAGAGATTCCTTTTTGCATTCCTCTTTGTCTCAGCCGGGTCCCAGGGGGCACTCTGATTGCCTCGGCACAGTCCTATTCACATCCCTGAACCAATCACTGTGAAATAGGCAGAGTTCTCTGATGGGCCACCCTGGGTCACATACTCTCTCTCACTGTGGAAGGGGTGGAGGTGTGATTGACAGCCCTTCCACACGGGGAAGGGCAGTTCCCAAAAGATAAAGATGACAAGCAAAGATGTTTACAGCCTAATATGTGCCTTATTCTGTTCTACCCTTGGGCCTTTGCACGTGTCTTTCCTTCCACCAGGAATTCCCTTTCCTCTTTCCTCCCTACTGATGGAATCCCACCCAAACTTCAAGGCTGTGACAAATGCAACTTCCACTGATTCTTTTTCCCTCTCAGTTAGATGGACTTCTTCCATCTATAGCAGATGTCTTGGGGCATCTCCTTCCCCAGAAAGTGCTGCCATAGAACACTTCTTTTAGAATTGCCTTCAGGGTTGATTTGTGACCCAGTACAAAATTGCTTTATTTTAGATGACAGTTGCTGAATGTGTTACTGATAATCTGGGGCCGGATAATTCTTCCTTGTTGAGGGCTGTCCTCTGCATTGTAGGATGTTTAGCCGCATCCCTGGCCTCTCTCCGTTAGATCCCAGTAACACCCCACCTCCCCTCCCCCACACTCCCACCACTGCTTGTGACAGTCTCCAGATGTTGCCAGATGTCCCCTGGGGGAATAGTCCTCCCTGGTTGGGAACCGCTGCTTTAGACCAAAACCAGGGTTTCTCTCTCTGACAATCAAAAACACGACATAAGATAATGGGGGACAGCGTGGCTCTGAAATCAGGCTGCCTGGGTTCAGATCCTGCCTCTTCCAGACCTTATTACTTAACGTCTCTAAGCCTTGGTGTTCTCATCTGTAAACTGGTGATAATAAGGGAACCTCATCATAGTGATGTTGGGATAATTGAATAAATTAGCGCAGGTAGTGTTCCCTGAACAGTACATGGTGCAGCGACGTGCTTGGTATCTTTTAGTTACTATGCTTTGCTCTCAGAATTGTTTCCCAATGCTTTAGATTGTTGGTAGAAATCACCTTCATGCTTAGAGGTGGATTAGTCTTCACTGAGCAGAGATCCATCACAGAAACAAGCGGTAGCAGCATTTTTTTGGTAACTAGGACTGGAGACCCCGAGGGTGACTCCTTGGAAGGGGCTAACACGCTTACCCTCTAGTTCCATCCGTCTCAGCTAAGCAAGTGTGCACTGGACGGACCTTGTAGGCTGTCTCTCTTTATTTGTGTAACATGGAAGTTGAAAAACGTTGATCTGTATCTTGTCTTAGTCATGACCACTTAACCTTTCTGAGATGCAGTTTCCTTATCTGCAAATGCGATAATAGAACTGTCTACAGGATCTTATCTACAAGTCCTCAAATTAAAGAGCTCTGAAAATTGAAAGTTTTTCTTAACTTATTTGGTGGCAAGACTTGACTTGAACTGATGTGTGATTTATAATTTTGATTATCCCTCTCGTGGGAATATTCCTATTTTGCTACTGAAAAAAATCATTGCGTTTGCTTCTGGAGCACTGTGCCAGGGCCCTGTGGAGGTGCAATATACAGGCATATCTACCTGTGTCAGGGGTCCCCGAGACCCCACCAGGTTCGTGATTTGCTAGGAGGACTCATAGCTATCACTTATTACAGCAAGATTAGCAAAGTTCGGAGGGAACCAAGGACAAGCTTCCAAGAATCCTCTCCCCCTGGAGTCACATAGGATGCACTTAATTCCCCAGCAACGAGTTGTGACAATTATGACAGCACATGTGAAATGTTACCAGCCAGGGAAGCTCAGGAGAGACCCTGTGCCCCGGGGTTTTTACTGGGGGCTGGTCACACCGGCAGCCTCTGCCTGGCACAGACCAAACTTCCAGACTCCCAGAGGGAAAAGGGGTTAATCAGCAGAAACCATATTGTTCATGCAAACAGTTTAGGCGCAGTGAGTCACTCTTATCAGTTCTGAGAATGGTGGGAACACTCCCAAAATCCAAGCACCCAGGCACCAGCCAAGGACCTTTGAACAAGATAAGCCGTCAGGTGGGCCATGTTCACTGTTTTCTGCTCCACATCCTGTTACCTTTCTGAAATCCTTAAGTTCTCATTTGCAAAACTCAACCTGGTCCCAGGGGTTTCAGATAAAGGATTGTGGCCTTGAACGTTCTTACAGGGTTTGTGGGACCCCAAGGGATGCTCCCGGATAAATCTGAAAAGTAATGTGGCTACACTGGGTGGCTCAGCCCGTGGAAGCCCCATGCTAAGGCCTTTGTTCTTGTTCCTTCCATAGAACCTGGGCCCCTCCGTTCTGGCTGGAGTGGCTGTGATGATCTTCATGGTTCCCCTCAATGCAGTGATGGCCATGAAGACCAAGACCTACCAGGTAGGGGGTGTGTCTGCACAGGGCTCCAAGCTGCACCCCTGCCTAAGGCCTTTCCACTTGGGTGTTAGTTGAGTTCCTTCTGCACAGGCCTTGGGGGTCTCAGCCTTGTCTGCCTGTGGGAACCCCCTGGGGAGCTTTAACAAATGCTGATGCCTAGGCCCAATTCTGGGGATTCTGATTCATCTAATGTGAGTGAGGCTTGGGCATTGGGAGTTTTTAAAGCTTCCCAGGTTATTACGTTGGGTCGCTGAGGTTGAGAGCTCCCGAAATAGTTAGACCTCATGGGCCAGTGACTAAAGTCCCATCTGTGAGCCTCCAAGAGATTTCGTATTTCCCATGGGTGTATTCCTTTCTGTGTGTGTGCATTTTCAAGAGCTGAGCAAAGATCACCCTTTGCTTTTCTCCCCATTTCCTTATGCTGGTCGCAGGGTTAAACTCTTTATTTTCAGAGATACTTTGTATTTTTAAAGTTTTTAAATACTCAAGTAACAGAGTGAATGCCTTTTCATTATAAAAGAAAGTTCAAATAATACAGAAGTATATAGATTAAAAGGGCATGTCCCCTTCCCTGTCCTCTTTTTTTTTTTTTAATTAATTTTATTTATTTATTTATTTTTGGCTGTGTTGGGTCTTCGTTGCTGCACGCAGGCTTTCTCTAGTTGCGGCGAGCGGGGGCAACTCTTCCTTGCGGTGTGCGGGCTTCTCATTGCGGTGGCCTCTCTCGTTGTGGAGCACGGGCTCTAGGCGCACAGGCTTCAGTAGTTGTGGCACGTGGGCTCCGTAGTCGTGGCTTGTGGGCTCTAGAGCACAGGCTCAGTAGTTGTGGCGCGCGGGCTTAGTTGCTCTGCGGCATGTGGGATCTTCCCGGACCAGGGCTCAAACCCGTATCCCCTGCATTGGCAGGCGGGTTCTTAACCACTGCGCCACCAGGGAAGCCCCTCTTCCCTGTCCTCTTAGCCACGGTGAACACATTGAAGCAAATCCTTCTAGCAAATCCTTTTTATGTGTTTATATAGAGATCAGACTAACTATATAGTTAGGCTTGGTGTGTATATGTGTGTGTGTGTCGTGGTGTTATCACCATATATATTTTAACACAAACAGGCCTGTTTGGCAGACTGATTTTATCGTCCGACGCCATGCCTGGGGGATCTTTCTGCAGCATGCCATGTGGTCTGACTTCATTGTCTTGAACTCGTGCCTGATGGTTCATAGCAGAGACAGGCCAGAGTTCATTCCTCTGCTCCCCCACTGATGGCTATTTATGATGTGCCTGTGGAATTTCAAATGAGAGAGCTTGGCCGCGCTGGTGATGCTGAAGGAGGGAAGAGTTGCAGGACGTGGGGCTGTTGGAATGAGGTTTGGGGAGGAGGGGGGAGAGGCGTGGGCGGGGCATGGGGCTGTGTCGACTCTTAGCCTCTTCCCTGAACGGCCCACCTCTGAAATGGCTTCAGTCTCTGGCTTTGACCTCACGTTGCTTAAACTGTCCTCTTCTGTGACCCAGGAATGACATAACACTTAATGATAGGGTTCTCGTGAGCAGGACTAAATGCACTTGAAAAGCTTAGAAAAGTGCCTGGCGTCAGGAAAATGCCAGGTGGCATTCAAAATATTTAACAGCTGTGCAGCATGGGCACCCAAATGGTCAGAACCAGTGCTAGCTGGTACAGAAACACTTCAGCATTTTAACAACCATGTAATGCCTGAAAAGCAATAAAGAAAATAAGAAAATGGAAGAAAAAATAAATATCATCTCTCGGTTTAGATCAGCAGAGTAGGGCATGTGCCCCTTCCTCCCTGGGTACCTGAAAGGTTTTTCTTGCCTCTCTTCCTCCCTTCTGAATTTAAGAGGTTTCTCTGATGTCAAATTTAATGTGATTCGAAGCAGTTATTTTTCCCTTGAAAAAAGAATCCTTTGGAGTGCTCTCAGGGTCAAGAGTTAGGGTTCATAGGGGTTGCAGGCCAGCTTTCCCACCCTTAGGACGGCCCATTTTTAATAGGTGGGGGTTGTTGAGAGTTGGTCTGATGCCAGGGCCAGAAGTGAGCAGCCAGCCCCCAGGTGTGGGATTGACTGCTCCTCTCTTCGAAGGTGGCCCACATGAAGAGCAAAGACAATCGGATTAAGCTGATGAATGAAATTCTGAATGGGATCAAAGTGCTAAAGCTTTACGCCTGGGAGCTGGCATTCAAAGACAAGGTACTGGCCATCAGGCAGGAGGAGCTGAAGGTGCTGAAGAAATCTGCCTACCTGGCCGCCGTGGGGACCTTCACCTGGGTCTGCACACCTTTCCTGGTGAGTGAAGCCAAGTTTATCCTGGCCCACACTGTTTGATGTTTTATTGTGTTGTCATGCCTAAATATTTTTCAGAAGTCACTGTTTCAGCAAGTCAGCAAGGCCTTCTCCAACCACTCCTTTTTAATAATGCTACTCCCACCTTTTGTTTTATTCACAGCATTTACAACTTCCAGCCCAGGGATACTCAAAGTAGCTAGTTCAGGAACTGTTTGTTACAGATTCACGATAAGATGAGAAGTTTGTGGTGTAATGTAAACTTCTGCCATCTGCTTCCTTCATTGAGAAAGTCTTTTTTTTTTTTTAATTAATTAATTATTTTTATTTTTGGCTGTGTTGGGTCTTCGTTGCTGCACACAGGCTTTCTCTAGTTGCGGCGAGCGGGGGTACTCTTCGTTGTGGTGCGCGGGCTTCTCATCGCGGTGGCTTCTCTTGTTGTGGAGCACAGGCTCTAGGCACGCGGGCTTCAGTAGTTGTGGCTCGCAGGCTCTAGAGCGCAGGCTCAGTAGTTGTGGCGCGCAGGCTTAGTTGCTCCGCGGCATGCGGGATCTTCCTGGACCAGGGCTTGAACCCATGTTCCCTGCATTGGCAGGTGGATTCTTAACCGCTGCGCCACCAGGGAAGTCCCGAAAAAGTCTTGCTAAGAAAAAAAATGTCAGCTGAACTACATGCGTGCTTGGTGCCATAGTTGAGCTACGTTATGGTATCAGCTCCTTATCTACTGGCATCTGGTCACAAACCGTGGATTGGCAGTGACCTGTGGAGCACACTTCAAGTGTCAATGCCAAACATACTCTGAAAGTCACTTAATATTTCATGAATTGTCTGCCTCTCTCCACTAGAATGTCAGGGATTTCTTCTGTTCACTGCTGTATCCTGGTGCCTAAAATGGTGCATAATAGGCGCTCAACAAATATTTGTCATTCACTGAAAAAAAATTCAAGCTGTACAGAAAGTTATGAAATGAAAAGTATATTGTCCTCCCCTCCATCTGTCCCTTTCCTCCAAAGTGACAGTTTCGTATGTCTTTTTAGGAAAATTATGCATATAGATATTTTTAAAATATTTGTAATATATTCAAATGGACTCATACTTACATGGTGTTCTAGACCTTTGGACTTGATACGTAATCTCTCAGTTCATGCATTCAGATCTGCTTCGTCTGTTTTTTTGTTTTTTCGGTACGCGGGCCTCTCACCGCTGTGGCCTCTCCCGTTGTGGAGCACAGGCTCCAGACGCGCAGGCCCAGCGGACCGTGGCTCACGGGCCCAGCCGCTCCGCGGCATGTGGGATCCTCCCGGACCGGGGCACGAACCCATGTGCCCTGCATCGGCAGGCGGACTCTCAACCACTGTGCCACCAGGGAAGCCCTGCTTCGTCTGTTTTAATGATGTATGCTTGTCCAGAGCATGGATGTGCTGTAGTTGACTTAACCCATCTCTCGTTGCTGGCCTTTTAGGCTGGTCCCTCTTCTTTGCAGTTTTGACCCACATTGCCCATATGCATGTCTTGGGGTACTGTAATGGGTCTATCCCTAGCCGGCCAACTTTGAAAAGTTTAAAGACAATAGTGTGAGTTAACTATTTTCCAAAGCTGGCCCCAAACCAGGAGACTGTATGGACTGTGGAAACCCTTTAAGCTCAGTTGACAGTTGAGCATGGTTACGGAGGACTTCAGATCATGCCCCCGCCCATGTTTATTTTTTCTCTGTGTCTTTGTATTATTAACTATGTCATTCTTTTTAAAAAATGTTCTGCTAATAAGTATTACTTAGCTATGTTGGCAAATATATATTCTTATGGGAAGGTCCTATGACTAAAACCACACATTTTCATAAATTAGAAACAGGATTTTCTGTTAGGCTACCATCCGCTTCATCACAGTGGAGTTGCAGGTGGAATGTTGAAGGAAACTCCTGCCTTTTCAGTGTTTGTCAGAGTGTACCCATTCTGACGCTGGATTTTTTTAGGCTCAGCTTAATGTCTCCCAGAGTCTTAACCCGCACGCAAGGCAGTGTGGTGGAAATCAGTGATGCTCAAAGTCGTGTGGGCCTCCCAGTCACCCGGAGGGCTTGTTAAAATGCAGCTCACTGGGCCCCACTCAGAGTTTCAGATCCAGTCGGTCTAGGTGGGCCCCGAGTATTTGCATTTCTGACATGTTCCCAGGTGCTGCTGATGCACTTGGTTTGGGATCCATGCTTTGTGCTCAACAGTGGGGCCCATGGACCAGCAGCACCAGCATCACGGGGTTGCTTATTAGAAATGCAGATTCTCAGGCCCCACCCCAGACCAGGCTAAGACAGACCTGAGTATTAGCAGTCTCCCCCTGGGTGATTTGTATGCACATTAAAGTTTGAGAAACGCTGGGAAAAAGGAGGAGTAAGCAAACATTTTCTGTATAGGACCAGCTAGAAAATATTTTGGGTGTTCTGAGCCATGCGATCTCTGTTGCAGCTGCTCACCTCTGCCCGTGTAGTGCAGGAGCGGCTGTGGATAACACGGAATGAATGGGTATGGCCATGTTCCTGTAAACATTACTTTATAGACACTGAAATCTGAATTTTATACACTCTTCATGTGTCATGAAATATTTTGATTTTTTTTTGATCCTTTAAAAATATAAAATCCATCCTAAGCTCATGGGCCCAGACACAGATGGGTAGACCACAGGCCATAGTTGGCTGAGCCCTGGCTTAGAGGAATGGATTGTTTTGTTGAGAGTCAGGACCCCTGCTGAATTCTCCTGCCAGCTCATGGTGTGACCTGCAGTGGTCATTTCACCTCCCCGCCTCTGGGTTTTTGAGCGTGAAAGATGAAGGGGTTAGGCCCCAGGGATGTGACATTCGGGCCCTGCCCTCCCCCGCCCCCGTACCACAGCAGACACCCCCGGTCTGTCGTGGTGCTCTCTCCCACTGAGTTATGTTCAAGCAACCCTCCAGGTGACTGCTGCCAATTGACTGGAGTTGGCCCAAGCAGCGACGTCTCTTAGCTGTTCTGAGATTCAGTGTTCCCTAAGATCCCCTCCAGCTCCCCTCCAGCATTCCAGGCTGGAAGGGTCTGCTGTCTGATTCTTTTCGTACTCCAGTCTCTCCAGCTTTCCTCAGGTCTTTAGTGACTCTCTTGGTTTTTTTCCAAAGTAAAAATATAAGACCGGATGGTATAGAGGATGTTCGTTCTATTTTATTAAACTGTTAAATAGTCTCTATGTATTAAATACAACTGCTAAATAGTCCTTATTGTATATATGAGACATTTTAATTTAAAAACAGAAAGTGATGCATTCACATGGCAAAAATAGTTAAAGCTGTTCCAAAGAGGGTCTGTAGCTGCGTTTCTCACCCCCAGCGCTGCTGACATTTGGGACCCAATAATTCATTGTGTCTTTGTTGTGGTGCTGTCCTGTGCATTGTAGGATGCTTAGCAGCATCCCTGGCCTCTACCCACTAGACGCCAAGTGGTACCTCTCCCCTCCACCTCCCCAGTTATGACAGTCAATTTTTGATTGTCTCCAAACATTGCCAGATGTCCCCCAGTTGAGAACCACCAGTCTGTAGTGGAAGGCACTGCTCTTTTTCTCCGCAGACCCCCATCACCTAGCTTCCTTCTCCACACCGGTTTCTTTTGTGTATTTCCAGAGAGCCTGCATGTATACCAGCATAACATTGACTATATGCAATAAATGTAATCAAACTTAAACATCTCTTTTATTTACTTTACTTTTATGCAAGTGATAGCAAGTCACACAGAAATTCAAGGCATTTGGATTGCATTTTTTTTAAATAGGAAAAGATCTGCAGTCCGAAGGGTCAGGCAATAAGGTTTTGTCAGTGGGTTGTGTTACACTTAGGACGAAGGGGACCTTTCCCCCTTTCCCCGTAACCCTTTGCTCTGTACATCAGATCCTCTGACAAAACCTGCAGTTTCCAGCTTGTCACCCACACTGCTAACCCTTCAAATATCATCTCCTGCCCTGGCTTCCGTTAGGAGGCCACGGCAAGAGATGCTTAAGAGTGGGACTGGCTTTTCTTGACCTTGAATTTGCCATAAAGTTTTTGGGTGATGATGGGCTTCCAGAGACAGTGTTGGTTCAGCTGTTTGGCATGAAACAGATGAGCCCAGGGGTCAGTCGGGAACCTTGGCCCAGACCGAGACACTGAAGCCTCTGACTACATTAGGATAAAATATGTGGCCTTCTGTTCCCTTGGAAGGTGTTTCCATGTGCTTTCCACTGGTGAATTCCTGCACTTCAAGGATGATGTGGTGTTTACCCACACTGGTAGATGTGATGGAAGACAGAGGCCTGGGGAGGTCAGGCAGGAATAGGGATGCCATGTGGCAGGATTGATGGGACTGTTTTTCTGGAATATAGAGCCTGGCACTTATCATGTCCTCATGTCCACCTAGTGCACTTTCCTAAAATAGCATCCCTGTCAGTATTTAACATTTGCTCTCTTGGAAGATTTGTGAGCTTCTTGCCTTCTCTGTGCCTTGTATGTCTGTCCCTTCTTTAGAATAATTATCATTCCATACGCTGATTACCTGTTGTGCAGTTCTCTGCTGACCAGAACATACATGGACCTTGTCTTTTTCTGCTTGTATCCCTAGAACACAGAGGACTTGGCAAGTGGTACCCACTCACTAGGTCTATGTAGGGGAATGACTGACTAAATGAATGGACAGAAGATTTGAATAACCTGTATTAGTCAGGAACTATCTTGCAAGTGGTAGAAACCTAATGTAGGTCCACTAGAGTAAAAAAACGAAAGGGAGACTTTTGAGTCACAAAACTGAAAAGTCTAGGAAGGTGCTGGTTTTAAGCACGACTGGGGTTTCGGGTGTGGCTGGACCTAGGTGCTCCAGAGATAATGTTGGGTATAATTCCTCCTCTGTCTCCCAGCTCTGCTTTCTCCATGGTGGTTTCTTTGTCAGATGGGAACTCGCCATGTGATTACAGTTGATTCTGTCATCTCAGTAACCACAGTAACCAAGGAGAGAGCTCCCCTTTTCCCATTAGTTCCTGCAAAGCTGTGGGGTTGAGTCTCAGTTGCGGTTGGCTGCATGCTTGTCCCTGAATCACTGGGGCCAGGGAGCAGGGATGCTTGGATTGGCCAGGCCTGGGTCATGTGGCTTCTTTGGAGGTTGGGGTCGGGTCTGGTATGGGCAGTTCATCTGTGGCTGAAGCTCATGGACTGAGGTTGGGGGAGGTTCAGCTACCCAAAGGAAAACTGATGTGTTGTTACCAGCAACAAGAGTGGATGCCGACCAGGCAGGAGGAACAGATGTCCTCATGGAGAGATGGCAGATTTTTAGGGGTTGGGCTGGGGAAGTTGGTTCCGTCATTTGCCCCATTTCTCAGCATGGGGGGAGGCTCTTTTAGCACTTAGAGGGGGGCGGTAGTCTTCCTTGTTTGCGAAGGATTTTTCACATCCTGGACCCTCTCACCCTTTATAAGGCTGTAGCAAACCCCAGCTCCCCGGCCGCCTCCGCACACTTGCAGACACTCGTGCTAGAGAGACCCTGGTGCATATCTGTTCCCCACTAGACCGTGCGTCTCAGGATCTCCAAGGCTGCCTCACACAGTGCCTGGCACACAGTAGGTGCCCAATTAATAGCTGATGGATGAATGAGTGACCTCTGCTTCCTGGAGAAGTGGATGATGTGGATTTGACGGGGGCCACGTGATGTTTCTCCCTCTTAATGCGCTTCCTGTGCTGCCAGCAGCCACCCTATCAGTTGGGCCAGTGGAGCTGGGATATTCTGGTGGTGAGATGCCTGAGGCCTGATTTTCTCTGTTGCTGAAGAGACACCCTTGAGTGTGTGCTTTCTTGCCCTTGGGCAAATCCATCCACCTGCCTACCCATCCATCTACCTACCTCTCCATCCACCTGTCTACCCACCCATCCATCCACCCACCCACAAACATTTCCTGGATATCTGCCATGATCCAGGTGCTGTCCTAGGCACTGATGATAGAGCAGTGAATACTAAAGACAGTAATCCGCACGCTCATGGGGTGTTCATTCATTCTAACTGGGAGAGACAGATAATGCACACCAGGCATGGTAAATATATAGTATGCTAAACTGTCATAAGTGCTATGGGAAAAAAAGGTTCTGGTTAGAGTGATAGGGAGGGCTTGCAGTTTTTAAATAGGATGATCATGGGACTTCCCTGGTGGTCCAGTGGTTAAGACTCTGTGCTTCCACTGCAGGGGCCACGGGTTCGATCCCTGGTCAGGGAACTAGGATCCCCCATGCTGCACAGCGCAGCCAAAACAACCCAAAAAAAACAAACAACAACAAAAAAAGGGATGATCAGAGCCTTCACTGAGAAGCTGATACTTGAGTCTTAACCTAGTGGTGGTCAGGGGCCTGACCAGGGAGAGGGAAGAGTGAGAGGCCCTGAGGCAGGCCCAGAGGCCCTGTGCTGCCCCAAAAAGGAATAATCGTGGAGGCAAGCGGGGCTGGAACAGAGGGAAGGAGGTGGGAGAGTGGTAGGAGAGGAGGGCACAAGAGTTCAGAAAAGGGACGTTTATGAATCAGGTGGCCCCTGAGCCTGAGTCAAGACTTTGGCTTCTATACTGAGTAAAATAGACTGATATTGGAGAGATTATTTTTTTTAATTTATTATTATTACTATTATTATTATTATTATTTTTTGCGGTATGCAGGCCTCTCACTGTTGTGGCCTCCCCCGCTGCGGAGCACAGGCTCCGGACGCACAGGCCCAGCGGCCATGGCTCACGGGCCCAGCCGCTCCGCGGCATGTGGGATCTTGCCGGGCCGGGGCACAAACCCGTGTTCCCTGCATCAGCAGGCGGACTCTCAACCACTGCGCCCCCAGGGAAGCCCAAAAAATTTATTATTTTTATTGACATATAATTCACCACTTTTATGTGTACAGTTCAGTGGTGTTTTAGTATGTTCACAAGGTTGGCCAACCATCTCCACTGTCTAATTCCAGAGCATTTTCATCACCCCAGAAGGAAGCCCTGTACTTACTGGCAGTCACTCCCATCCCCCCTGTTCCCCCCCCACCGATCCCCGGGCACCCACTAATCTACCTTCTGTCTCTGTAGATTTGCCTTTTCTGGGTATTTCATTTAAATGGAATCATATAACACGTGTGGCCTCTGTGTCTGTCTCCTTTTACTTAGCATCATGCTTTCTGGGTTCGTCCATTCTGGGTTCGTCCATGTTGTAGTGGGCGTCAGCACTTCATTCCTTTTTGTGGCTGAATACTGTTCCTCTGCGTGGATGTGTTTAGAGAGTTTTGAATGAGGAGAATCTCTGGCTAAGAGGCAAGTACATCATCACTACCTGGAGGAGGGGACCTGTGTGTGCAGCCATCCCAGGGATCGGGTGTCAGTGGCTTTTTGAGCATCCAACCTCCCTCCTGGCCAAGGATCCTGGAAAATTTCTGTCTTCCCTCAGGGTCACCTCACTTGTTAATGTCAGAACCAGAACAGGAACTAGCTCTGCTTTCCAGTGCCTTGTTCTTGGGACCCAGTTAATAGACTCTTTGGAAAAATAGTCCAAGGAGTTTGGACCAAGTCCTGAAACAAGAACTAAAACAGCCACCATCTACTGCATTTTACTGTGCCCCAGGCACAGGGCTTAGCACTCTGCACAAGTGCCTGATTCCTTGCTGCCAGAAGCCCTGAAAATACGTATCATGATCCCCATTTTATAGATGAAAAAACAGAGGCTCCTTTGGAGAGCTGAGGTGACATCACAGCTCAGGGTCACACAGCTGATAAACAGGCAGAGCTTATGGATTTAATTTTTAAGATGTAGGACCTTGTAATAGGTAACAAAGAAATGAGGCAGCTGAGACCCTGAAAATACCCTGGACCGCATCCACACCAGAATATTGGCCACTCGGCAGTCTCCTGATTGACGGACATCTGCCCTGAGCTCAAGAATGAGGTCCCAGGCAATTTGTTTCCCCTAGGGAAAGCCTTTAATGGCCCTTGGCGCCTGGGACTAGCATGGGGTAGAGACTTTTGCCCATCTGCTGGGGTGCACGGTTTTCCAGATTGCTTTGGTGGTGTATACCAGGTGATCTCAGAGGGGATGTTATTAGCCTCCTCTGGCAACACCTGGCACTGCTCGGGGGGCCAGCAGGTGGGCGGGGCATGGAGATCCACCTGTTGATCTTTCCCCTCCTAAGCCACGCAGCCCAGCCTTGGATTATTCAGGGGTCCTTCCTTTTTCCTGGCGAGGGAAATGAGGTGCTGCTGTCTCAAACAACTGAACCCAAATTCCGATTGCCTGGGAATTGAAATCCCAGGCCCCACTGCAAGGCTTAAGGCAGGTCTGACTTTGTGGGGAAGGGAGTAGCCTTTGGGAGACCCTTGGCTGTTTGTTTTCCTTTTTTTTCCTTTCTTTTTTTTTTCTTTCTTTTTTTTTTTTGAAAACCTATGTTCCTTTCCTGGGGGTATAAGACCCTATACTCTAAGCTGGAAGGAGCTTTCAACAGTAGCACGAATCCTCCACATCCATTTCACTGATGAGATGTCGGAGGCATGGGGAGAGGAGGTGACTTACGTGAGGTCTCGGTGCTTCTATGTGCCCGGGGTCATTCTAGGCCCTGAGGATACAGCCGTGTACAAACGTCCTTGCCTTTGTGGAGTTTGCATTTCACACTGCAGGAGACAGACAATAAATACCTATAATCTTACAGTGTAAGGCAGTGATAGGTGTTATGAAGAAAAGTAAACCAGGATGAAGGGATGGAGGGAGGTAGCAGGGCTGTTTTGGGTGGGGCAGCCTCTTGGAACGGGAAGAGGGAGTAACCAGGCCACTGTCTGGATAGGAAGATCATTTCGGGCAGCGGGAACTGCAAGAACAAAGATCTGGAGCTGGGATCATGCTTGGTGATGTTGAGGGACCCTGAGAATGCCATCCGGTGTCCCATGGAGAATGTTGGTGGGAATGGCCCGGACTTTTGGCTTCTGGTCATTGGTTTATCCAGTTCGTTCTCTGGGTGTTTAGTGAGTGCCTGCTGTGTGCTAGACACTGTTCTGGCATTTCTGCTGCCTCCAGAGGCCAGTCATCAGCCCCTGCAACTCACACCAGGAGGCTGGAGCGACTTCCCCGGGCGCATGTCACTGCTTCTGTGGCTGGGACTCTGACTTGGCCTTCTGCTTGCAGGTGGCCTTGTGTACGTTTGCCGTCTACGTGACCATCGACAAGAACAACATCCTGGATGCCCAGAAGGCCTTCGTGTCCTTGGCCTTGTTCAACATCCTTCGCTTCCCCCTGAATATTCTCCCCATGGTCATCAGCAGCATCGTGCAGGTACAGGCAAGGCTGGGGAACTTCAGAGAGGGGGGTCTCTGGGGGAAACAAAGCAAAAGGGCATGAAAATCCCCCTGGATGCAGCTCCCTCTGTGCAACCCATCCCACTGTGGCCAGGGGGCTTATCAAGGCTCAGACTAGTGGCCTTCATGCTTTCTCGGTCCTGCCCCAAAGAGACATACGTTTTACTTCTCGACGCACACTCGAGTGTATGAAACAAGTTATTGCAGCTGGGCTGTCCTAAGCGCTGCAAGATTCTTTCTGAAACATTTGATCCTCTTCTATTCTGATCGAGTCTGTTCCACCGTGCCCTACCTTACCCTGTTCTGTTTCTTCAAAAAATGCAGCTTTTGACCCACTAAATTGGTTTTGCAGCCCATTCACAGACCTTGGCTCACCATTTGAAAAACCCCAGCTGGCCCCCCTAGAATCCCCCCAGTCCCTGCAGTGGTTCTGTAACGAGAGGGAACCGCTCAGTCACACGTGCACCATCTGAAGCTCCTGCACTTTGCTGCCGACAGCGTTTGTCACACGCTTCTCCCTAGCCTTGCACATTTTCCTGTGAAAACCCTTTGCTTAGACACATAGACAAATTAAGATGAAGATTTGGTTGTACAAGCCCTGGTCAAGGTTTTTTTTTAAAAAAAATAAGCAAGTAAAACCCCTTCTTATTATGAACAATTTCAAATATACACAGAAGTGGAGCGAATAGCGTGAGAGTGCTGTGTGCCTGTCACCCAGATTCAACATTTTGCCACAGTTACTTTGTCTAATCGTTTTTCTGTCTTCCTTCTTCCCTTCATTACTTTCTCTCCTTTGCCAAAGAATTTTAAAGCAAATCACAGACCTCTGGGCATTTCACCCATAAATACTTCAGCACGAATTTCTTCTTACATAAGTATAACACCATTATCATACCTAACAACATTAACAGTAATCTCTTAATACCCAGTTCATATTAAAATTTTTTGGATTATCTCAGAAATGTCCTTACCATTGGGCTGTTTGAATCAGGACCTTTGCTTTTTTTAAAATTTATTTTTGTAGAACCATAATTCACATTGTGTTCAACGTGTGCAATGTGGTGATTGGATCCGTGGATATGTTGCTATACAGTTATCACCATAGCGTCAGCTACCCTCCTGTCACGCGCCATGATTATCATTTCTTTTTTTGTGGGGGAAACCATTAAGTTCTAGTCTCTTAGCAACTTTGAAGTTTATTATACAGTATTGTTGGCCGTAACCACCGTGCCATGCATTCGATCTCCAGGACACGTTTATCTCCGAGTCACAAGTTTGTCTTAAACGGGGCCATTGCCTTCGGTTGTTTCTTAGGTCCCTTGTCAGCTACGATAGTCCCCCACCATCTTTTTTAATACCGGTGTGGGCTTTTAAAGGAAAGCAAACAAGAACCAAAACCTTTTTGTTTTTTATTCTAAGGTGTGGCACTGCAGCACCTTCAGAAATAAGGGAGGATGTGGGCCCCTCTGCACCCAGAGGAAACCACTGTAAGTTAGCCTCGGTCTGTTTTGCAGAGACGTTTTTCAAAATAACTACACCTTGTCGTTGCTTTCTGTGTAGGCGAGTGTCTCCCTCAAGCGCCTCAGGATCTTCCTCTCCCACGAGGAGCTGGAGCCCGACAGCATCCAGCGATGGCCCATCAAAGACGGTGTGTCCTAGGAGAGTGGGCGGGCGCAGGGTTTTACCTAGTCTTCCCAGGAGGGTGAACTTGCACTTCTGTTATCTTGCTTTCTTGCTGAGAGGCAGCCTTCCTGGGAGAGGTCCACCCCTGAGGGCCGGGTTCCAGGGCCTGGGCTTTGATTCCATACTGGGCAGATGGACTGGCAAATCAAGGATGTTGGAGATTGACCAACCCCCTACCCCCACTAGCTGTGCAGCCTTGGGAAGGTCACTTCAGTGCTATGAGCCTCACTTTTCCCACCTGGGCAATGGAAATGAAGGTCCCTCTCTTTGGCTGGGTGTTACATGGATTTTTATTGGTAGGTTTGTTTACTTTATAGCTTATTAATTTATCCTTTCCTAGTCAACCCCCCTGAGCAGGGATTTCCAGGCACTTAATAATAAATATTAATAGCACTAATGGTAGTGGCCACTTTTGCTGAAATGACACTCCCGCCACGCGTGTTCTGTCCTGAGGACGTCACCGTACTCCCCGTCCGTTGCTCACTGCAGCTCAGGGATAGGGGCCCCCACCTACAGATGAGGAGACTCATCTGGGTAACTCGCACGGCCAATAAGAAGTAGAGTCAGGATTCACACTTGCAGCCTGTCAGCAGAATCTGTGCTCTCACCCACTGTAGGACATCTCTGCACTGAGATTTATTGAGCACTTACTATGTGTCAGTCATTGTTCTAAGGACTCTCTGTTTTGCATAATGTTCTCATCACAGCCCTGTGAGGTTGATCCCATTATCAGTCCCATTTTACAGACGAGGAAAGTGAGGCACAGAGAAGTTAAGTAACTTGCCTGTGGTTCTCCAGCTAGGAAGTGGCAGCACGGGGATTTGAACCCACACAGTCTGGCTCCCGAGCCCAATAGATATGGTCAGGAGAATGAATGTGTGTATATATTGGTAATGATGTGTGAGCGGTGCCTGGCACCTAGCAGGCATTCAGATGTCCTCAGTGACGTGAAAACACCCAGCACAGTGCCCGCCAAACGAAGATCACCAGTATGTGTGAGAGGCAGTCAGCCTGGGGGCAGGGTTCCTTCACACATACTGGTGAAGGTATGTGTTCCTTCACCAGTATGTGTGAGAGGCAATCGGCCTGGGGGCAGGGTTCCTCAGCCTCAGTACCACCAACATTTGGAGCAAGATCACTTTGCTGTGGGGGCGTCCTGTGCATTATAGGATGTTGAGCAGCACCCCTGGCCTCTACCCACTAGATGCCAGTAGCACCTGCCCCAGTTTTGGCAACTAAAAGTGTCCCCAGACATCGTGTCCCTTGGGGGTCAAAGTCACCCTGAGTTGAGAACCACTGCTCGCTGGAATCTCCCTCCCGATGTCCCTGGCCCGTGGTCGTCCAGTTTCTGCTGTGTGAGGACCGAGTCACTCTCCCCTTCTCACACACACACACATACACAGATGTGAACACACACACACACACACACACACACGCACGCACGCATGCACGATGCGGAATGATGCCATCTACCAGGGTCAAATTTCCCTGAATTACACAGGGCTGAAATTTGGGGCAGCCAAGGAGGTTCCGAGCTCTTGACATTATTCACAGCTCACTACAGGAGTCACATTGGAAAACCCCTGGGCCTCAGCCCAGGCCTCAGCCCCACTTCCTGCCCTGACGGTGGTTTGACTTTATGTTTACCCACATTCTCTGGGTGCCAGGCGGGGCCCCGTTTGCAGCTCCGGGCCACGTCTTGCAGCCTCTAGCTTGACCGACTCAAGTGGCTTTTCTTAAATTCCTTTAATAGCACCTTCCAGCTTCCTCCTTGTTCTCTGTTTCAGGGGGTTGATGGGGGAGGGGGAGGTTAAGTTAGGTTAACCAGTAACTTCCTCTCTCCACAGTTGTTTCTTTGATGGGTGGGGAATTTATTTCTTCATTGGACAGCTTGAAAACACCCCCATCTTCTCTCTAGATGGTTTTAAGTTGGCTCATAATTGAGTCAAAAGTTGTTTTTGTAAGTGAGGGGCATGGAGTGAAAAGAAAATAAGGGGAGCGAAAGTAGATGAAGGCAAAGGTGCTAGAATCGCAGAGGGTCCATATAACGCAGGCTTCGTCTTAAGCACCCTCCCCTCCTCTGCCACGATTCCCGACTTCCTGTTCCATCCCTGAGTTTGCACAGTTTACAGTGGCCTGTGTTTTAGGAAGACTGGCTTGCTGTGATGTGAGCAGGGTGGCTGGAGGGAGCGGGGGAGAGGGGGGTATGCAGGGAGGTGAGTTAAAGGAGGGGCCCCAGAGGTGTACTGAGGGCCCTGGGCCAGCCCAAGCTGATGGACAGGCATCTATCTGCATGAGGGCACTGCTTGTGCCCCGTGACCTTGGCTTCTTTTCAACACACCCAGCCAGAGCTGCCGGAACCTCCCAAGACTGAGTGAGGGAGGCCCCCAGGGGTCCCCCGACCTTTCCAGATGGTGCAGCCTCCTATCTTTCAAAGGCAGAGCCCTCTCGCGGTTTCCTGCTGCTCTCTGGGTCTGAGGCCGCCTCCAGAGCTGCTGGTTGAAGTTCTTTAGAAACGGCGACTGATGTAACCAGATAATGCCTAGCGTGAGTGGCTAGCAGCTGGAGTTGAACCACTTGATGAGGAAAAGCAAAGAGTTAAGAGCCTGCTGTTCACACTCAGGCCGTGGCTTCATCTACGCCTGACATATTGTCTCTGGTGCTTTCCAGCTGGGGCCACAAACAGCATCACCGTGAAGAATGCCACGTTCACTTGGGCCAGGAGTGACCCTCCCACACTGCATGGGTAAGTGGGACGTGGAGAAAGCCACGGGGCTCTGGGCAAACACAAGTTTGAATTCTAGCTACGCTCCAGCTCTGTTACCGTGAATAGGTCACTGCCTTTCTGAGCCTTAGTTTGGCTCCTCTGTCAGATAGATCCAGTCACACCTGCTTGGGCTTCAGGGAGAAGCAGCTGAGAGTGTGCCCGGCTCAGAGAGTTCCCTCAGACTGTATGTGACAGACCTTGTACAGATAGCGGATAGGTCTAGGCAGCAAAGGGAAATTTCTGGTTCACGTAACTGAGCAGGTTCCCTTTCAGGGACACGGATCCAGGGGCTCAGACAATGCCATCAGGACTCTCTCCATCTTGTCTTTGTTCCCCTTCCATCTGTGCTGATTCCTTTTCAGACGTCCTCTCCCCTCATGATCCAGATGGCCCCCATTGACCCTAAGCGTCCCTCCTACCTCATCAGGAGACCCACTTGCCTCTTATTGGCCCAAGTTGGGTTATAATGCCCCTCCCTGAGCCAGTCACTGTGCCAGAAGAGACTGAGGGCACTCATTGGCCAGGCTGAGTCTGAGGTTGTGATGCCACCACTGGTGGCAGGAAGGCTTGGGTCAGCTGAAAAGAATTCTTGTCCACTCACATTTGCTGTCGGGATGGATTGTTCACCATCCTCTCCAAGGTCCCCCAGCTGCCTGGCTTACCCTTTCTCACACCATTTCCACATCTGGGACCCTGCCCACCCCAGTCCTTATTTTTCCAAATCACAGGATCCAGGGAATTGACCTGATTCCCTGGGTAACTTGTCAGTTGCCTCTGATTTCTTTCTGACTGGAGGCCTTGCCCAGGGGCTCTTTTAAGCCTCCTTAAGGAGTCCCCCAAACACAGGGCCACATGGGACATTTTTAGGGGCCAGGTTTATCCTCCATGCCCCTAAATAATTGCTCCCTTAACTGGGTAGCCAAATTATTGCTGTATTTTATCTGGGGACGTGGGGAGGGGCAAGGGTCAAACTCTCCAGAGAAAAGAATCTGTGTTAACACCTACCTTGATGGGACTGCTTGTTTAGGAAGTTCTTTCTTGTGTCTAACTTAACTTCTGCCTGCTTCAACTTTAGCTTTTCTCTCTAGTCCTGCTTCACAACTAAATAGTCTGTACCTGTGCCCCAATCCCTGCCTCCATCCTTCCAGTCTCAAAGACCTTACCCTCTTGTTCCAGTCACCCTTCCTCACCCCTTGAATCCCCTGCAAATTTCTCCATCCAAACCTTTTTTCTCCTCAGCCTGTAAGATATTCCTGTCTCGCCTGGACGATCACAGGAGCTGCCTCACTGGGCTTCCTGTTCTGTTCTGGCCCCTTAATTCATTCCCCTCCTGGCACAGAACAAAACAATCAGTGTGACCACGCAACAGGTACACAAGAATTAAACAATGGCAGCAAAATCCATCAGCCTTTCCACCAATATATTGAAATCATAATAGCAGTGGCTGGAAGGCAGCCGATAGCCGATGTAGGTGAACCCAAGGAGGCCCTGGACGTACCTGCTCTTCCCCGGGTGGGTGGAATCCCAGCTCCGACTTTGCTGTCCACGTTGGAGGGGCCAGTCTTTCTGGCATTGTTGAGCCTGTTTTATTGTACTTCGGTTACTGTTAGCTGCCATATAGGGCAATTTCTGTAGAGACGTGTTTCTGAAACTCAGATTCACCCCCTGCATGGCTCCCAGCTGGGAAGCGTGTCCTTTGAGGCCCTCTTGGGTCTGGCTGCCACCCACCCACCTCTTCAGGACTGGCCTTCCTTTCCCTGCCTCATCTTGTGTCATCGACGTGTCCACCCCTGATCATGCCTGTGATTTCACACCCATGGGCCTTTCCTCAGGCTGCCCCCTGCGTCTGGGGCACGCTCACTCTTCCTCCAGAGTTGGTTTTGGGGTGTCCTCTCCCTTGGGCACCTGCATCACGCCCCCAGGCAAAGCTGATCCCCTCTGCTCCGCCCCCTTATAGTGGCTCAGCCCCCCAGGTCTGTCCCGCGGGATCTTTTCTAAGATGCTGGTGCATCCCGGCACCTGTCACGGGCCTCAGGCCCAGAGGCCTCTGAGACAGTTCCCTGGGCTAAGCTCATCGTAGACGCGGTGGGAGGAGTTTCCAGACCTCAAAGGCTCGCGACAGCCCTGCCTTCTGTCTCTCTCTCCACTCAGGGGTCCATCCAGCTTGGGCGGGCCGAGCACCCCCAGCTGAGCCCCAGGGTGTGTCGTGTCGTTTCAGCATCACTTTCTCCATTCCGGAAGGTTCCCTGGTGGCCGTGGTGGGCCAGGTGGGCTGTGGGAAGTCGTCTCTGCTCTCAGCGCTCTTGGCTGAGATGGACAAGGTGGAGGGACACGTGGCTATCAAGGTAGGAGGCCTGGGTGGGGGTGGGGTAACTAATGGCCAAGGGGGAGGCCAGGGGCAACATTGTGTTCTCTTTTATGACGACCTTGTTAAGTGGGAACAGCTTCATCCTTTCTCCTCCTCTCTGTGCCATCCTAGGAGGCAAGATTGTGGTGTCATTTATTTCCTGCTGTGTCTCAGCACCTAGAATAGTGCCCGGCATGTAGTGGGCACTCGATAAGCATTTCTTGGCGCATGGTCTGCAGCAAACTCAAACTCATCTTGCAGGATATTTGGGGAATAAAGAGTCCTGGGCTCAAACAAGCTTGGGAAATACTGCATATTCTGATTCCCTCCCTCCTGGAGACTTATAAGAAACATTAATAAAGTAAAGGCTCTGAGAAGTCCTGCAAGGAGAAAAGACCTATTTAACTTTGGTTAATCCAGCGTGTCCCAGACACATTTGTCTGCATCTTTTGGTTGTCTGTGTAGCAACTCCTTAAATCCCTAAAATTATTGTCTCCTGGAATCTACTTTTGGGGATGCTGGTTTGTGCCATTGTTTTCATTTCAGAGCAAAATCCTTTGCCGATTATATGATGCCCTTGAGCCTAGTGTGCCTTAGAGAAAGTGTATATTACAATAGTTGGGTCCAGACTAATGACATTTAGCCCTTGTTTTAAGAAGTGATCTGTCATTACTTTCAATTATACATTATGAAGTAAGATGAATGGGCAATGTGAGCTAGGTTAATGGAAGAAAATTCCAAATCACGGTGGGATCCACATTGCGTTCTGTTTCACTAACCCCGGGTTTCCACAGCTGCAGCCCTACTGATATGTCAGGCCAGGTAATCTCTGCTGTGGAGGCTGTCATGTGCATTGTAGGATGTTTAGCAGCATCCCTGACCACTACCCACTAGATGCCAGTGGCAGCCCCAAGTTGTGACAGCCAAAAGTGTCTCTAGACATTGTCAGATGTCCCCTGGGGGGGCAAAATTGCCCCCAGGAGAGAACCACTGTTTTAAAGTAAAAACGCTTTAATTACAAAGATATGATGGATCTAAAAAGTGAGGGTGCTTGAGTATTTGGTTTGATAAGGTTATAGATTTATTTGTGACTGGTTATTTTGCCTTGGTAAGGGGAGTGTTAGAAATGTGTCTAAAACGTTTATTTTTTTCCTAAATATTCTAGTTGGTAGGGCTTGTGCATACTGTGTCTGAATTATCTGTGGGTTGTACAGTGAGGCTTTGTGACAGTTTGGCCCCTTTAAGTTAGGATACTGGAGTCAGCAATTTGGTTATTTATCTCAGAATGAAGGAGAAGAGTTGGGTTCCCTGGGTTCCATTCCCAACCTTGTCCTTCTAGAATCCCTTTTTGAAGAAACTTTGATGGCTCCCCTTTGCCTTTCCAGTGAAGCCCATACTCCTCACTAGGACCACCAGCCCCTCTGCCTTCCCCTGCCTCCCAGCTCATTCCTGCCTGTCTTCGCCTCACAGCATGTTCCCTTCACAACAGGCTTCTCATTCCTTGAACTTGCCGAGTTCCTCTCATCTCCGGGCCTTTGCACGTGCTGTTCCTCCGACTGAAGTGCTCTTCCCTCTTCTATCAGACCAAATTATTTTCACCTGTCAGTGCTTGTTTAAAATTTTTTTTCAATTACTAAAATAGGTAAAACAAGTGCCCTCCCCGTAGCCTTTATTCTTATGCCACTCTTGACACCTTATATTATGTGGAAATAAAGACTTTAGAAATGGACAATTTTTATACAGACATCCTTGGTTAAATTTCATCAAGGAAATTTCCTCAAGGACTCCTTCCCTGATGTCCCAAACTAAGTCTCCCTTTTTATTTTATTTTATTTAAATTGCTTTTAAATTTATTTTTGGCTGCGCTGGGTCTTCTTTGCTTCGTGCGGGCTTTCTCTAGTTGCAGCGAGCAGGGTCTACTCTTCATTGCGGTGCACGGGCTTCTCATTGTGGTGGCTTCTCTTGTTGCGGAGCACAGGCCCTAGAGTGCATGGGCTTCAGTAGTTGCAGCGCGTGGGCTCAGTAGTTGTGGCACACGGGCTTAGTTGCTCTGCGGCATGTGGGATCTTTCCCAGACTACTGCTCGAACCCGTGTCCCCTGCATTGGCAGGTGGATTCTTAACCACTGTGCCACCAGGGAAGTCCCTAAGTCTCCCTTTTTTAAAAAAAAAAATGTATTATTTTTTTATTGATATACAGTTGATTTACAGTGTTGTGTTAGTTTCTGGTGTACAGCAAAGTGATTCAGCTGTATGTGAATATATATACTCTTTTTCAGATTCTTTTCCATTATAGGTTAAGTCTCCCTTTTTAAAGGACTTTTAAAAAGTCTCATATTTTTCTCTCTTAACATTTACCACAACAATAATCAAACCATTTTCTTTTATCATTCAGGTACTTCCCATTCTTGGGAGTTAGGAGGTTTTTGTTGTTGTTTATTTTAAAATTTATTTTATTTTTAATTTCTTTTTCAATTTTTTAAATTGAAGTATAGTTGATGTACAATATTTTATAAGTTACAGGTGTACAATATAGTGGAGCTAAGTGTTTTGTTCGCTGCTGTAGGCACTCAGTGAATAGTTACTAAACATGTAAGTGTAATCTCGTCAACGAGGATTTCAGCTCTCGAACTCCTAATGTTGGGGCTAGTGATTGACCTAGTATGGGCTCTGATCCCAGCCCTGGTGACTGTATTCCTTTGGGACTCGGCTTCCCTCTTGTTAAAACCATAGATGTGATGAAAATGTCTTGTGAAGCAGGGCCCTCCTGGTGGATGGGTAGGCCGGCTGCTGTCTTGTTCACCAAGTCTGTCTGTCTTGCTTCCTTCTCCGCTTTCCTCCTAGGGTTCAGTGGCCTACGTCCCCCAGCAGGCCTGGATTCAGAATGTTTCTCTCCGAGAAAACATCCTTTTTGGACGCCAGCTACAGGAACGGTATTATAAGGCTGTGATAGAAGCCTGTGCCCTCCTCCCAGACCTGGAAATCCTGCCCAGTGGGGACCGGACAGAGATTGGTGAGAAGGTCAGTAGGCTTCAGCATGGCCCCTGTATCAGTCAGCTATTGCTGTGTAACAACTACAAAATCTGAATGGCTTATGATGTTAAACACTTACTCTCCTACTTATGGGTGAGTCGACTGTGACTGGTGACCCAGGCTGGGCTCAGCTGGGTGGCTCTGCTCCATGTTGCCGGACAGCTGATCCTGGCTCCAGGCTGTGGGTTGGCTCAGGTCTGCCCCACGTGGCTTCTTGCTAGGGCCTAGGTGAGGGGGCAGCAGCTCCACGGGGGGGAAGCTCTTCTAATGGCGGCAGCAGAAGCCCAAGAGAACAAAAAAAAAAGTGTGATGTCCCTTAAAGCACACTGTCCTTTCTACCCACAAAGCAAATCACTTGGCTGAGCCCAAAGACAAGGGACCAGGAAGTGCACTCTACCTTTGCAGTCATGTGACTTTGTCACATGACCAAGGGCACTATACAGAGAAGAGGGGTTGGGGTGTCAGTGATTCAAATGTCCACAGTTCCTTTCAAAACTGTGATAATGGTAAAAATAATACAATAGCTAACACTTATGAGTAATTACTATGAGCCAGGCACTGTGCTAAACATATTATACATATTTTGTCCTTACAGCAAGCCATGAGATGGGATTTACTGTTAACCCTGTGTAATGGTTGAGGAAAAGGAGGCCAAAAGACTTGCCTGAGCCCCTTCCCACCTCAGGGCCTTTGCATGCGCTTTCCCCTCTGCCTGGCTGGCTTGCTCGAGTGCCCCCTAGTGGTTACGTGATGTGCGCTCGGGGAGTGTGAATGTTCTACAGCTGCACCGAAGAGCTTTCCCATCTTTGCTTTTAGTTAGAAGCCAGTGGCTCCACCTGCTTTCCTAGTTGGTGAATGATTTCTTTTATTTGAGGGAAATCTGCAGCTCCTTGGAAAGAAAAAACAAATTACTAGGGTTTTCTGGGTTTTTAAGTAGAAAAGGAGCCTGAGTTATTGCTAGTATAAGCAGAAAATAACTCAGTGAGAACTGAGTTTAAGGATACAAATGCATTTCCTGGAATCCAAGGGCTGGAATGTGGTAGGGCTCACAGGCAACCTGGGACAGGCAACCTGGTTTCTCCTCTGCCTTTTGTCTCTGCTTTTCTGCACAGCTTTGTCCCTTTTTTTTCACAAGTGTCTGTTTCTGCCACTTGGAGACTCCTCACTTTCGCTGTTTAGGTCCCAGTACCAAATTCTGGAGGGAGAGGACATGATTGGCTTAGATTGGGTCTGGTGTCTGCCCTGGGCCAACAAGCTGTGGCCAGAGGGACCCTCAAAATGAACCTGGCTACCAGGACCCCACCTCAGAGCATGGAGAGGGTAGGCCTCTGTTGGGAGAGGGGCTGGGCAGTTAGCCCATGTCCACTTTGATTCCAGCCAGATATGGAAGTCATGCTGGGTTATCTGTTGCAGGAGGGCTGTGTGGGCCATGCGCCCTGGTTCAAATTAGAAAATGGTGCCCTTCCTGCCGGCGAGTGGGACACAGGCTGGATTGCAGCACCCCCAGGGCACAGCCTGCCTTGACTGTGTGGCTTCACCAGTGAGTGATCCAGAGTAAGAACCAGACTCCAAGATCAGGAGTCCTCCCTGTAGCTAGCACTGTTTGGTGCCACCAGCCTCCCTTTCCCAACTGTGCTGAGTACCCTGCTCAGCAGTGCCCGGAGGCTCAGGTTTTCTCTTTGCCTGTTTTACATTTGAGGCCGAACCCCCTGCCGGGACTTGAACCCACATCGGTGCAGGTGTGATCTCACGCCGTTGCCGCCTGCTCCATCCATGGGTGGTGGGTGCAGCCCTGAAGGGCCTACGGCCGCCATCTCCTACATCCCGAGCAGGTGGCCCCCTCTGTCTGTCTCTGCTTCCCAGGAGGCCCACCCTTCTAACGTGTCTCTCCCCAGGGCGTGAACCTGTCTGGCGGCCAGAAGCAACGCGTGAGCCTGGCCCGGGCCGTGTATTGCGACGCCGACATCTACCTCTTTGACGATCCCCTCTCGGCAGTGGACGCCCATGTGGGGAAGCACATATTTGAAAACGTGGTTGGCCCCAAGGGGATGCTGAAGAACAAGGTACCTGCTGCACGTGTGGCTCGGGGTCTGGGTCTGGCTGTCGCTCTTTGGTCAAGTCGCAGTGTGTCCCCTTTGGGATTCCTTAACTTAACTGGACTCAAGAACATGTTTCTAATCCTTCCCTTGGCAGCCTTCCCGGGACAGCCTTCTTGCTCTTGTCTTTATAGGCGGGCGTCCTCGGCACTGACTGGAAGTCATTGCCTCCACTTGGCCGAAAGAAGCCTCTCTTCCTGATTAAATAACCGGGGGTGGCTTCGCAGAGGGAAATCCCACCCCAAGATCCCGTGTCAGCAGGGAGGCCGCTTTCCCTTCCCTGCTGAGATGGCCATGGGCTGAGGGACAGAGGTTTGAGCAGGAAAACTGCCACCACACCTTAACGTGACAGGAAACGGTTCCTTTCCTCTTTTATTACTTTTTAATTTATTTGTTTAGGGGAATTATAGGGGAGGGAGGTTAACTGGCTCTTCCTCCCCCTCCCCCATTAAAAAAGTAAGACATGCCCATGGGAAAAATGTAGCAAATTCAGAAAACCACGAAGGAGGAAAACAAAAGCAGTTATGCATAATCCCCCCACTTGGAGATTTTTGTATTTCTTTCCAGTCTTTTTGCTGTGTATATAAGCTTTTTAATAGGATTATCACATCATGCCTAGATATAGTAAACCTCATGCCACTTAACGTGTTGTAAGCATTCCCATGCACACCACAAAAATTCTGTATAATTTTTAAATATTAAAAAAAATTTTTTTGCTGTTGTCAAAGTAACATATGTCCATAGTAACAAAACCAGAGAGTACGAGAGTATATGTAAAGTTAAAAAAATGATACTCCCTCATCCTGCAGCCCTAGCTCCTCTGTAGAAAGCAGGGGCCAGCAAATCTGGCCTGCTGCCTGTTTCTTGGGCAGCCCACTAGCTAAGAATGGACTTTACGTGTTTTTGTTTTTTTTTTTTTTTTGCGGTACGCGGGCCTCTCACTGTTGTGGCCTCTCCCGTTGCGGAGCACAGGCTCCGGACGCGCAGGCTCAGCGGCCATGGCTCACGGGCCCAGCCGCTCCGCGGCATGTGGGATCTTCCCGGACCGGGGCACGAACCCGTGTGCCCTGCATCGGCAGGCGGACTCTCAACCACTGCGCCACCAGGGAAGCCCAGGTCTTTACGTTTTTAACTGCTTGGAGAAAACCTGAAGAAAAAATATTTTGTGACAGGAAAATTGCATTAAACTTACATATCAGCTTCCATAAATAAAGCGTTATTGGATCACAGCCAGCCCATCTGTTTATGTCTTGTGTATGGCTGCCTTCAGACCTGGCAGCGACCAGAGGGCCCATAAAGCTGAAAATATTTACCATTTGACCACTTAAGAAAAAGTTTGCCAACCTGTGTAAACAGTTTGATGAACATCCTCCCAAACTTTGAGATAGTTAGATAAAATGTATACACATGTACAAAACTCTGTACTCTTTTCGGAGAGGGAGAAACTTGAAAAAAATTCAGCTACTGCCTGCACATTTTTTGCAGCAGTGTCATTCTTTTATTCATCTACACATGCATGATTCCCCTCCTTCCCTCTCCTCCAGATCTTTGTTCAAAAATAACCTCCCCCATAACCCTTGTTAAAATTGCACTGCCCCTAACTACCTCGGTATCCCTTCCCCTTTGGTAATGTGTGCTCACCATCCAGCAGTGTTTTACTTACGTCGGTCATTTCTCCCCCGACCCTGGAATCTGGGGCAGGAATCTTTGTTTCCCTCCCTGCTGCCCCCCGACCCCAGCTCCCGGCACATGCGTGTTAAATGAAAGCACGTGCGGATTGGAATGCTTCTGCACGCTTGCATCCCAGGCGCGTGTCCAACCTCAGAGTTGAGATCTGTGTCCAGGTGGGTGGAGGGGGGCAGGGAATTTCCCTCTCGCGCGCATGCGCTGATGTGGCCGTGGCTCTGCCCGCAGACGCGGATCCTGGTCACGCACGGCATCAGCTACCTGCCCCAGGTGGACGTCATCATCGTCATGAGTGGTGGCAAGATCTCCGAGATGGGCTCCTACCAGGAGCTGCTGGCCCGGGACGGGGCCTTTGCCGAATTCCTGCGCACGTATGCCAGCGCCGAGCAGGAGCAGGGGGAGCCCGACGACGGTAGGGCCGCGCGGGGCTCTGGCGCGGGTGGTGCCTTGTCCAGCCCCAGTTGTCCCCTGGAGGTCCCACCAGCCACCCTAGCAGCTCATCAGGGCATCAGATGGGGGGTTGGGCCAGGCACCCTGAGGAACCATCTGGAAGGACTTTCAGGGCTGAATTGAGACGGGGCCCCAGTGCTTTATAGCCAGGTCAGCACAGCTGGACGCAAGTCCACACACTTTTCTGCAATGAGGCTCTGTGCCTATTGAGTTTCAGGGTCTTGGTGGCAAAAATGGAGGTAGTGATAATTACAGTCCTCCTGGCTCCCAAGAGGCTGTGAGAAGCCAATGGCATATGTGCCATAATCCAGAACAGATGTGAGGGTCATGAGGCCATACGTGGTGGCAGAGCCTGCAGGCTGGAAGTTGGCAGGACCTGGCTTCGAGCCCCAGCTGCTGCTCTTTCCAGCTGTGTGATGTCAGGCTGTTGCTGATAAAGCAGTGTAACAACAGAACCAACCTTCTGGCACTTGGTGTAGAATGAATGTGCTGGATTACTGGAGCCTTTGGCACGGTGCCAATGACAGCTGCTGTTATTACTTCCCTGGGAAGTGTGCCCCTCTGATGTCCCCATGCACTTGGCATCTACCAGGTCCAGGTAGACCTGCCCGCTTCCCAGCCACCACACCCGCTCTGTCCTCCCAGGTCAGGACTCTGAGAGCAGGGATAGTCCCAGAGGCACGCTTTGAATTCTGGGCTGGGAGCTCATCCTGTCTTTATTTGAAGCAAATGGGGTGAGGCTTCTGAGAATCCTGTTCTCTCTCTTATTCGTTGGTTTAAAATTCAGGGAATTGGTTGGCAGCCTTTCCAGGCTCCCCTGTGTTTATGTCAGATTGATGTCTGGAATGGATCCTCTGCCGGTCCTGCTCGGAGCCTCGACCTGAGTTAATACGGAGAGGGAAGAGGTCACCTGATGCCTTTTCTGCTTTGGGTTCAGCTGTTGCTAAAAAGAGTGGAACTAAAGAGAGGTCACCTGTCCTACTCCGATCTCCCTCTTTCAGGAGCTAATTACAGACTCCCTGAGCGTCTGGGGTGTGCTTGTTACATACTTAGTCCCCAGACAGGTCTCAGCTTGGCTCTCCCCCAGGGTGGGGCTGCAGGACTGCCTCGTTGCACAACTCCTGTGGGCAGAGTTGTCATTGAGGTGTCTGTGATGTAAAGACACACAACAGTGAATGGTTGTTGACTACTTACTGGGGCTTCTGTCCTCGACAGGGGTTATCCTGTTGACTCCTCCTACCAGCTTTTCATGAAAGAGGTAGGATGTGGTTCCCAGTTCACTGGTGAGGAAACTGAGGCTTAAAGAAGCTTGTCTCTTCTATGCCTGGGCCAGGCGGGTCCCTGTCCCTGTGAATGGGGCCGATCGCTAAGAAAGCTATTTACTATTCATTGATTTAGTCATTCGGTAGGTGTTTCCTGAGCACCTAATATGTGTTAAGTGCTTGTATTATTTTCCTAGGGCTACTGTAACAGAGTACCATCAGCTGAGTAGCTTAAACAACAGAAATGCCTTTTCTCACAGATCTGGAGGCTGGAAGTCTGAGATCAAGGTGTCAGCAGGGTTGGTCCCTTCTGAGGGCTGTGAGGGTTCCATACCTGTCCCTCAGCTTCTGGTGGTTTGCTGGCAATCTCTGGCATTCCTTGCAGAAGCATCACCTCAGTCCACCCTCATCTTCACATGGTGTTCTTCTCCTTGTGGTGTGTCTATCTCCAAATCTCCCCTTCTTATGAGGACACCAGTTATATAGGATTAGGGTCCATCCTCATGAGCTCACCTGAACTTATTACATCTACAAAGACCGTATGTCCACATACAGTCACATTCCAAGGTACTGGAGGTTAGGACTTCAGTATATGAATTTAGTTGTGTGTGTGGGGGGCAGTATCATTCAGCCCGTAACAGTACCGTTCTAGGTTTTGAGGAGACAGAAGTAAACAAAATATAGGCAAATCGTGCCCTTGTGGAGCTCAGAAACTAGTGGGAGAGAAAGGCAGTAAGCAGTCAGCAGATGAAGGTGGTGTCATGCAGCATTAAGTGCTGTGAAGGAAAGCACGTAGGGTCATGGGCTGGGGAGTGATGGGGGTTCGGGCAACTCAGGCAGGGTGGTCAGGGAAGCGCTTTGTGGGGAACAGTGTTCTGACGGAACAACACAGGCCTCAGCCCGGCATGAGCTTGGTCTGTTCGAGGAACAGAGAAGAGGCCAGTGTGGCCACACCGTGGTGGGCAAGGGACAGGGTGGGAGACGAGGCTGGCAGGGGTGTGGGTGGTTACCCTTCGGGGCCTTCAGGGTGAGGAGTCTGGGTTTTGTTCTCAGTGCAGCAGGAAGCCACTGAATGTCAGAAAGGGGAGGGCACACAGCAAGAGTGCACACCTTCATTCCTCTGTGTTAGAGTTTGCTGGAGTCCTCGTAGTTTTTTTTTTGTTTTGTTTTTTTTGCGGTACGTGGGCCTCTCACTGTTGTGGCCTCTCCCGTTGCGGAGCACAGGCTCCGGACGCGCAGGCTCAGCGGCCATGGCTCACGGGCCCAGCCGCTCCGCGGTATGTGGGATCTTCCCGGACCGGGGCACGAACCCGTGTCCCATGCATCGGCAGGCGGACTCTCAACCACTGCGCCACCAGGGAAGCCCTCTCTTTTGGTTTTTTTTGAAGTATAATTTACCTGCAACACTATGCTAGTTCCTGGTGCACAGTATGGTGATTTGATATTTCTATACATCACAAAGCGACCGCCACACAAGTCTGCTTTCTGTATAGATTTTTCTTACTCTGAACATTTCATATAAACAGAATTCTTTAACATGGTCTTTTGTGACTGGCTTCTGTCACTTAGCCTGATGTTTCCAAGGTCTGTCTGTGGTAGCTTGCATCAGCACTTCATTTCTTCTGATTGTTGAATTGTAGGCACACAACGTTTTATTTATTCATTCATCAGCTGATGAGCATTCGAGCTGTTTCCACTTTTTGTCTATTATGAATAGTGCTGCTACAAACCCCAGGGGTTTTCAAAGAAAAGTATTTTCTTTTGCCAGTGCAAGGTAGCTGACGCTCCCTCCGGCATTTAAAACTCTAGGTTGGAATGAGTTTCTACCTGTTCATGCTCCTGTGGTTGGAAGGTTCTGCTGTAAGTCTAAGCTGCTTTCCTCTTGCTGCAGAGTCTCCTTCCTCAGATTGTCTCTTAGCCCAAGTCTAGCCAAGGTCACACGATGGGTGGTGGCAACTTCAAGGCCACTGTACGTCACCGGCCTGCTTGGTGGGGGCTGCATTTAGGCAAAAATCACCCTCTGTGCTTTCTAAAGTGACATGTGTGGGTTTATCTGAATCTTTTTCCCAGAATGAGGTCTCTGTCTCCCTTTTCTATCCAGCTGAGCAGGGAACTGTCCCTTATATCTTGTTGAGTTTTTTCCCTTCCCTTCTACCCCAGCCGCCCGCATATCCAAAGCAGGTTATGCAGAACGTGGAATGCTGCCAGTTAAAAAAATTGTTTTGTGTGCACGTCAGCACTTAATTTAGTGGTGAAAATACCATCCACCACCCTAGCTCCACTGTGGGTTTATTTCCCCAATTCAGCCACCCATCCCCAAGCTGGACAGGTCACAGAGGTCTTCTGCCCATGGGTCTAAAAATCAAACGGCCTCCCCCCTTTCTTTCCACCTCTGTGGAGGGGCCCCGGCGATAAGGCTCGGTGTCAGGGTCCAGACTTGCTCAGCTGTAGTCAGCTCTGAGTGCCAGTGACCTTGGATTTGTTTGAACCACATTTTTGGCTCCTTCTAAAGGGAAACTTTTTGTTTCCTCATTGGATTAATCAGGTCTTTTTTAGAACACGCAGGCTGAAGGACAAGTGTCTGCTGTGAGGGGATTCTTTCTCCCTGGAATGGGGAATAGTAGCTAGGCTTGGGGTCGGGGGAGACTGACCCCTCCCCAGGGATATGCATGATCCTGTTTCTAGGAGACTTTTTGTTTGTTGGTTTTGGTTGCAAAGAGAGTTACGAAGTAGTTTGTTAACCTTGTACTTGGAAGTTATAGAACATTTTCACTTTCTCTGGTTTCTTTATTAGGAACCTAAAGCCTAGATTGGCGGTTTTCAGTAGAGAACATTTGTGCCTCCTGGGGACACTTGGCAATGTCTGGAGACATGTTTGGTTGTCACAGTGCAGGTGGAGGGGGACACTCCTGGCATCTAGTTGGGAGAGAGCAGGGATACTGCTGAACAACCTGCAGTGCACGGGGCAACCCCCTCTGTCCCCCAGGAATGGAGAATCACCCAGCCCACGATGTCAGTAGAGCCGAGGGCGTGAAAGCCGCTCTGCTTTGACTTCTCTCTGCCCAGGTTCTTCCCTTGTCATCTTGGGAGAAAGACTTTGATTCCAACGACCTGGCTGCTTTTCAGAACCTTATTCGAGACATCTCTCAACCTTGTCACTCATTTTTTTCCCTTTTTCAGATTTTTTGGGGAATTTTTTTTTTACCTGATTATAAAATCACTATGTGCTCTGTGTAGACGATGGCAAAGTGTAGAAAAGCTCCAAGAACCAGCAAAAAGAACATCCTTCTGCTCTTGCACTGCCCAGAGGGGAACTGCGTTGGCATTTGGCCCCTTTCCCACCTGTCTTTCTTTCCTGAGAAGAGTAGGGTCCTGGGGTGTGCTTTTGTCATCAGTTCTCCTGTCCCTCTTTTGTTTCTTAACGTCAGGTCCCAGGCACCTCCCCATGTTGCAGAAGTCTGTTGTAAGCACCGGACAGCAGCTGGAGAGTCTGTCAGACAGATGGCACATTCCTCCCTGCTGTCCTCAGTGTCCGTGTTTCTTCCCCTTTTGAGTCTGAAGAACTTGCAGGGCCAAGGCGGGAGGATAGGGCTGGGTGATGTAGCCGATCGATTCCGTTTTTGGTCAAAAACCAGCCGTTGACTGTAAAGCAGTGACTTGAATTCTTCCCTCGAGGGGGAGGCTTGCCTGCTGGCTCTTGCCCAAGCTGAGTTCCAGAACCTTCTTGAGAATAAACAGCGAACCTGCGAGGTGCCCGCCTTGAAGGTCAGTGGCTGGCTGAACGCACGGCCCGGGCAGTGCTTATGTATGTGGTTCAAGGGCTGGGGTGGCGCCTGGCTTACTAGTATCACAGGCCCGTCCCTGGTGCTTAGAAGTACTCAAAGAAGAGTCATTGGGTTGCAAGTTTTATGTCTTTGCTTCTTAATTATTTTATAGCACCCTCCCTCTCCCAACCCCCCACCATTCATATTTTCTCCTTACCCTGCTTTATTTTTCTTTGTAGCATTTAACACTGCCTGACAGTATATTCTGGATCTACTACTTGATTATTTCTTCTTCTCCCTTGGAATTTGAGCTCCATGAAGGTTTTTTGGTCACCTCTGTATCCCCAGGGCTGAGAACAGTGCCTGGTGCATAGTGGTTACTCAGGAAATGTGTTAAATAAGTGACTGAATGAGTTGCATCTTGATTGTTTAAGGCATGCCCTGCGTAACCATCGGACATTAATACATCTGTGTATATATCCCAGACTGGAAAGAACCATGAGCTGATGTTGCCCATTTCTTTCAGGGCTGGTTTAGAAATCATCTTTGTGGGTTCAGGCTAGGAGATGGCACCACTGTGGCCGATATTGTGCCCCTTCTGGCATTGGAAGGTGGCTCTGCTCGTTCACTTGGCCATTCGTTTGTTAATCCGTCCATCTGATTATTTGCTGTGTACCACGGGGACATCTGGTACATGAGCCACCATATGAAATGGTGCCCCTTGGATTGCGCAGTGCACATCCTGTACAACCCCACATGGCCATCGGATGCACCAGGTGCTGGGAGTAGAGTGGTAGATAAGACCTAGGAATGGTCTCAAGAGTTCACAGTGTGATGGGGGAGACAAACACTAAATAATCAGGGACATCATCGTGCTAAACGCGGTGCTGGAGGCGACCCTGGGGAGCTGGAAGAACCCTGAGATGGGGTCCCCGTCCCAGCCTGGGGGGGTCCAAGATGATATCTAAGCCAAGTTACCTCCTCTTTCCCCTGCTCTCCACGTGGAGCTAGCTCAGAGCAAGGTGTTCGTGTCCTTGAAGAAGCAGAGGCTGTGGGCTGGTGAGAGGCCTGTGTCATCTCCCAGCTGGCACGCCTGCCCTGCGCTCTGCAATACTTTCTCTCTCTCCCTCTGGTGCTCGGAAAACAGGCGTGAAGACAGAAGGTCTGTCTGCATTTTTCTAGCTCTCTTTATGTTTGAACACTTGCAGCTTTTAGAGTAGGGGGCTGGCCCAGGCAGTGTACTTGTCAGGGATGCGCCCAGAACACGTGGGATGGGGAAACCGAGGCACAAATGCAGCAGGTCCCTCAGCTGTCCTTGCCCCTCACCCTTAAGGAAAGACATTCATCCAAACCCTCTGGGCATTTAAGTGGGGGAACTCAAGGCTGGGGGGTTTTACCTTGGTACTTAACGCTTTCTTGGGTCTTGTGAATTCCCAGGCACCAGTGTGATGGATGAGGAAGGTCAGTGACAGCGAGGTGGAGTGGGCTGTGCTTGCAGAATGAGGCTGCAGATGGGCTTGTCCTGCTGCTGCATGCCTGGGAAGGGACCCTTGAATGTCTGCCTTTCCATCCCTTTCCATCATTCCTCCAGCATTTATTGGGCACCTGCTCTGTGCCCGGCTTTGTGGTTGGCCCTTGGGGATACAGTTCGAATCTCCAGATTTCTTACAGGTCGGCTGAGTGACCTCGGCTAAGCTTTACCAGCTTTGCAGGTCAAATGACCGTGACCAGCATGCCTTGAAGGAGATCCTGGTTGCGAAATGCCTGGCACACAGTAGGTGGACAATGAATGTAACAGTTTGATTATAACGACCCCACCCGTACCTCCTGGGCATGATCAAGACCCAGGCAGGCCAACACAGCACCGGGGTGGTGGGTTCCTGATGGAGTAGCTGCAGGTGGCTGGGGCACCGGAGGTGGGATGTTTCTAGAAGAACTTCAGCAGGGAAGGCTGCCCTGGCTCCCTCTGGTGACAGAAAAGTGTGAACCCGCCACCAGAGCAGACCCCCTCCCTCCTGTCTTCCGTAACTGCTACGTGTGGCTGAGGGTCCAGACAGAGGCCCCTTTTGGAAGCCACAGGAGCCAACTCCAGCCAGTTAAACAAGGGTGTTTACAGGCAGCTCAGAAATCAAAGGCAAAACTGAACAAGCAGGACTCAGGCAGTGGGAACTCTGGGCGTGAGACCCCTTTAGGACAGAGCAGTTGGACAGATCTTTGGTCCTGAGGCCACCGATGGCTGAAAGTGCTGGGGGGAGGGGTTCTGATAGGCTGGCCTTGGGCAGCTTCCCCCTTGGCTGGGGAGCTTGGGCATCCTGGCAGACAGGCCTGGGAGACTCGGGAGGAGGGGGACTAAGCCCCTGAAAATTATGGGGTGGTGCGGCACACACGTTCGGTTCCCCTCCTAGGACTCTCGGTCCCTCCCTTGCAGATGAGAATTTTCCAGCTGCCCCGGTTGGCATATCACCTGTGGGCTAACTGGGTGGAGAAGACGGGGAGGCAGCCATGGAGGCCAATGTGGGGGCCTCTACTGTGTGGGAAGCAGGAGGGGGAGGGAAGGTTGAGGCTCCCAGAGGGCCCCTGGGCAGCCGTGCAGGACAGAGGGCTCTCTGAAGCACCTGCCGCAGGACAGGTATCTCTGGGAGTGTTTTAAAGCATCCCCATCTCTGCACAGAGCAAGACAGTCAAGGCTGGGCTTGGGCCCCAGTGCTGTGCATGTATATGAGCACTGTCTGCATGAGGCTACATGGGAAGTCCTGCTTGTTATCACTCTTCTTTTCTGTTTGTTTTAGGTTTTTTTTTTCCAATTAAAAAAAAAAAGGATGCTGATATTTAAAGAAACATTTAAAGCAGTGATTCTCAATCCTGGCTGTGCCCCAGAATTACCTGTGGGACACGTTTAAAAATGCAGATATAACAGTAAGCGCCTCATCAGCATCTTACATTTACCGACACCAGGCACAACCTCATTTCGTCCTCCCGCTAATGAGGGCAGGTGCTGTTGTTGCTCCCATTTTGCAGATGTGGAAGTTGAGGCTCAGAGGTTCATTGCTTCCACAGTACCCACAGCCGGGAAGTGAGAGAACACTTCCCACACGTCCCAGCTACCTGACTGTGCTCTCAGCATGGAGGTTGGCCTCCCTGGCAGAGTCAGTGCAGGGACCTAGCTGGCCCAGGGCATCCTGGGTGATTCATTCACAGCCAAGATTGAGAATCACCAGCTCAGAGCTCCTCCCATCAACCCAGGAATGACCCCCAGCCCTGGTTCCCTTCCATCTTCTGTTTCTTCCTGTGGCTGATGCCTGAGAGAGCCTGCCTTTCTGGATTCTGCTTTAATTCATGTCACATCAGCATGTTCTCAGGGTCACTGCTGGCTGCGTATTTATCCCCTCATATAACGTCTGTGCTGCATCTCCTCCTCTTCCGGGGTCAGTCCTTTGGAGCCCTGCCTTATGCTTCTCTCTCCTGCTTTCTCTGTCCTGGCACCAAAGAGTGAGGAAATCAGTGCAAAGTGGGTGGTAATAAACGTATCACTGAGTTGCTGGAAGATTAAAGGAGAGACTGTATTTCAACACAGCACAGTGGCTGACGATAAATGTTAGCCACCGTTCTTAAGGTGACTGTGATCATTGTTGATGCTGGGCAGATACTTCCCGGGATTGGGGCAGATATCCGGCTGGTATGGTGCCCCGTGGTGGCTGTATCAGTTGTTGAAGTGTTGAGATAGTTCCTTATTACTGGAAAAGCAGCCACTGCCCTAGCAGAGTCCCCGGTACCCCTTACCCCGATCTTCAGGCCCTCCCCTTGATCCGGCAAACAGAGGGTTAACTCTTGGCTGGGGGCATCTGGGACTCTAGTGTCTGATGCCCTTGTCAAAACTGGTTGTCATTTATTTTGGGTTTCACCCCTGCTTGGGATGCTTGGGGACCAGAGGACTGTGCCCTTTCCCCCAAGTGGTTCACTGTGTCCTGGCTCCATTATCCGAGCTTCACACAGCACAGATGCCATCACCAGAACTGGATTTTACTGGTTGCTGCTGGCACAGGGCACTTGCTCGGGCCCAGGGCCCTTGCAAAGCACCATCCCTGCCCCAAGGAAGCTGGCTCCATATCTCCTGCAGCCCAGCTGGGGAGCCTGTCCATGGCTGCAGCAAAGCAGGTCTTTCTGAGCTTCCGGGAGGCCAGGTTATCTGCCATCTCCCCGCACAGTGACAGGTTTTGGTGTCCAGCTCTTAAAGCCACGATTCCCCCTCCCTGCTTTCTGCCAGGCTTAGCAGGTGTTGGCAGGCCAGGGAAGGAGGTGAAGCAGGTGGAGAACGGCATACTGGTGACAGACGCTCTGGGGAAGCAACTGCAGAGGTAAGGCGGGGGGTGGGGGTGGGGACACCCTGGGGATTCTCCGGCACCACATTTCTGCCCCCTGCCTGGGGAGGGGGGAGAGGAGGGAGACGGGTGCCCGCGGCAAGGCTCACCTACCTAAAAAGGCCTTCAGCTTCTGCCTCCCTCCCAAATCCTTGCGGGGGGACTTCACTTTCCAGGGCTTCTGTTCCTGCGAGGCGGCACGGCTCACACAGGCCTCACCATTTTACCCATCCCTCTGCGCTTCTGACACTCAAGCTCCCTACATGGTGTCTGTGGCTCTTTGCTCAAGTCACGCAGAGGGGCCTGGAACGATCAGGCTTTAAGAACCAGCAGCTGATTCAAAATAGAGTAATAGTGACGGCTGCGTTTTATGTCCTGTTTGGAGCCAGACACAATGCCAAGCCCTGTACAGTCTGTGGACCTGGAGGTAGTTACTGTCATCTTCCAATTTTACGGGTGAACAAACTGAGAGCTGTCTATAGATCACACAGCTGCAGAGAAGCTGAGCTTGAATTTGAACCCGAGTTTGGCTTCTGAGTCAATGCTCCTAAGTTCTACACTTCGGTGCTTTAAAGAAGGTTGCTTTTGGTTAGATCATTGGGTATTGGGAGGAGCGGCATTAACCTCCCTGTGCCTCAGTTTCCTCAGTTGTCAAATAGGGTCTTTGGTGCACTCACCTTGTAGGGTTGTAGGAAGGCTTGTGTGATACGCTGCCTGTGAAGCCATCAGCACTCAGTAAATGCCACTCAGTTATTATTTGGGTGAGCTGGGACCGCCTGGGGTTACTTCTTTTGGGGTGGGGGGATTTCACAGAAATGGGCTGGGAAGGAAACTGGCACAAGCATCTGTGACCCTCAGAACCCTGCCCATGGTCCCCTCCTGGGCCTGGCCTTGTATCATACACAAGAGGTGGACATACTTTCTTCCTTCTCTGCTGGCGCACCAGTACCGGTGATGAGCTCGGCGTGCATGCGTGTGTGCGTGTGTGTGTAAAGCACTTAGAACAGTGCCTTGCCCGGAGTCAGCCAGTGGGTGAGGGGACACTGCCCCGGTCTGTGCAGGCGGCCAGCATAATCAGTCTAAGAATTAGCTGAGATGAGGCAGGCTCCTGCAGGCTGTCCTGGGCCATACGGGCAGGTGACTGCGAGAGAGAGCCACGGGTGGACTAAGCAGAAACACACAGAACACTGGGTATTCGTTTTCCATTGCTACATAGCAAAGGATCACAAGCTTAGTGGTTTGTCATCTCAGTTTCTGTGGGTCGAGGCGTCCAGGCACAGCTTAGCTGGCTCCTCTGCTCAGGGTCTCTCACAAGCTGTAACCAAGGCAATGGCCAGGCTGGGGTCTCAGCTAAAGGCTGGGCTGGGGAAGGGTCGGCTTCCAAGCTCACGTAGCTGTTGGCAGGACTCAGTTCCTCAGTGCCTAACTGGCCACAGCCTGGAGCATCCCTCCGTTCCCAGCTCCGTGGGCTTCTCCAACCTCCACACACGCTTCATCAAGGCAGGCAAACCAAGAAGGCAGTAGGGTTGACGACCAAGGTGGAAATCGTACCCCATCCCTTTGCTTGTGTGGGTCTGAGCCGGGTACACACACGCACACGCACGCACACCCATGTCATTCCCCAAGCATACACCTCCTCAGGGAAA
>NW_006793997.1:2946892-3003478 GCF_000442215.2 Lipotes vexillifer | reverse complement strand
GGGAAAGAGACTGCCCCAGGGAGGAAAGCGCTCTGGGTGATGATCTGTCATGATCTGCGTAAAGCTGGTGAGTACTGGTGGGCAGGAAATGCTTTCTGAATAAAGTCCGCATAAAGGAGCGGTTCTTCCATGGGGCCCTGGGGCCAGACCCTTCCCCTCTTGGGGTCACCTGTGTAAAATCAGAAGGGTGAACTACTTTGGTGCTTTGGGGGCCCACCTCTGCCCGGGGCCTCCATGCGGTTGACGCCTGTGTGCCTTGCTTCCCCAGACAGCTCAGCAGCTCCTCCTACGGCGGGGATGTCAGCCGGCACCACACCAGCACCGCGGAGCTGCAGAAGCCCAGGCCCGTGGAGGAGGACACCTGGAAGCTGATGGAGGCAGACAAGGCTCAGACTGGGCAGGTGAGGGCGACGGCCCGCGTCGCTGTGCGTCCCTGGGGGCTGGGCCCTGTGCGGAGTGCTGGGGTCATCTTAATTCACGTCTTCCTCACAAGGAGCCTCGAAAGGTACTGTTTTAAGGGCCGGAAACCAGACCGGAGGGCCTAGGTGACTTGCCCCAGGTCACAGCTGGTGCGTGACAGAGCTGGGATTTGAACCCAGCACTCAGACTCCAGGGTTGGTATCTGTAGTCTCTGCCGTCCTGACCACCGCCTCCTTTGAGCAGCTGGGGCCCTTGTTAGCCGTAGGTGACCCGGATGCCTTAAATCAGGGCTTCCCACCTCACAGGGTTCAGTTGTGTGTGCCTTGGTTTCAGGTCATCACAGACTCAGCCCTATAGAACATTAATTATGTAGTCAGAAAAAATTGTTTTTCACTTTTTAATTTCTATTTTTGCCCTTATGATTACAGGCAGATCCTGTTTTATTGTGCTTTGCTTTATTGCACTTAACAAATACTGCATTTTTTACAAATTGGAGGTTTATGGCAATCCTGCGTGGGACACTGGTGCCATTTTTCCAGCAGCATTTGCTCACTTTGTGTCTCTTTGCCACATTTGGTAGTTCTTGGAATATTTCACACTTTTTCGTTAGTATTATAATTTGTTATTATTACTATATAAAATATTATATTGGTTATTATTATACTATATTAACATTATATTATGATATTTGTGATCTGTGATCTTGGATGTTACTACTACAACTCACTGAAGGCCCAGACGATGGTTAGCATTTTTTAGCAATCAAGTATTTTTTAAATTAAGGTGTGTACATTGTTTTTTTAGACATAATGGTATTGCATTGCACACTTAATAGACTACAATATAGTGTAAACATAACTTTTATATGCACTAGGAAACTGGAAAATTCATGTGACTCACTTTATTGTGATGTTTGCTTTATTGCAGTGGTCTGGAACCAAACCCATAATGTCTCTGTGGTGTGCCTGTATGTCAGTGAGAAAGTCTCGGCCGGGGCTTTGTTTTTAATACCTGTCTTAGTCCCTTTGGGCTGCTGTAACAGAAGACCATGGTAGAGGTGGCTTAGAAATGACATACGTTGGGGACTTCCCTGGCAGTCCAGTGGTTAAGACTTCCTGTTCCAATGCAGGGGATGTGGGTTCAATCTCTGGCCAGGGAGCTAAGATCCCACAAGCCTCGGGGCCAAAAATCCAAAACGTAAAACAGAAGCAATATTGTAACAAATTCAGTAAAGACTTTAAAAATGTTCCACATCCAAAAAGAAAGACAAATGACATACATTTATCACTCATAATTCTGGATGCTGGCAAGTCAGAAATCATGGCATCAGCAGATGCAGTGTCTAATGAGATCTTCCTGTTCATAAATGGCCATCTTCTTGCTGTGTCCTCACATGACAGAAGGGATGAGGGAGCTCTTTGGGGCCCCTTTTATAAGGGCACTAATCCCATTTATGAGGACTCCACCCTCATGGCCTAATTGCCTCTCAAAGGCCCTACCTTCTAATACTGTCACATGGAGGGTGGGGGATTAGGGTTTCAACTTAAAAATTCGGGAGGAGACGCGAACATTCCATCTATAGCACAGAGACTTGGAAAGTAAAAAGGAAACACTCAGTGACCTCTGTTCTTCCACCTGCTTCATTTTTGTTTGTTTGTTTTGTTTTTGTTTTTTAGTTTTTTTGTTTGTTTGTTTTGTTTTTTGTGGTACGCGGGTGTCTCACTCTTGTGGTCTCTCCCGTTGCGGAGCACAGGCTCTGGACGCGCAGGCTCAGCGGCCACGGCTCACGGGCCCAGCCGCTCCGTGGCATGTGGGATCTTCCCAGACCTGGGCACGAACCCGTGTCCCCTGCATTGGCAGGCAGACTCTCAGCCACTGCGCCACCAGGGAAGCCCTCACCTGCTTCCTTTTAACCAGATTGCACCTCAAACAGATGATGTTTATGACCCAAAATTCAGCATGAAAAGCCTGATGTGACAATGAGCACACACACAGGGAAAGATACCTGGAGTTTGTTGAAACCACACCAAGCGGGTTGGGTGTGGGGCTGGCCCAAAGCACATTGTCCCTGTCTGTGGTGTTCAGCCACCCTTTGAGTGGCTACACATAATTACGTAGCCCCCATGCTGGGCTCCATAGGGATATAGGGATATAGGAGTGAAAGAAGCCCCCAACTGTCACCTGGTGGAGTTGGGGAACGGGCTGAGCATTGGGAGGCCAGTTGCGATTGGGAGGAATTGGTGTTGGGTGTTCAGAGGGCTGGGGGTGGGGGGGATGTAACACTTGGTCGTGGGTGCTAGGCAACACGTCCCATCTTCCCATTTTCTTCAGACTCTTTGATGGCTTCCTGATGGTCCTGGAGTAAAAATCGGAATCTGGACAGGATCTCTCAGGCCCTGTGTGGTCTGGCCGGTTTCTGTTCTTCAGCCTCGTGTTGGCTCCAGCCATCCTTTCCTCCTTTCAGGTTCCCTCCTACGTCAAGACCTTTGCACATGCTGGTCCCTCTGCCTGGAGTGCCTTTTTTTCCATTTTCACCTGGTTAATTCTTTGATGTCCCTTCCTTAGGGAGAACCTCCTCTGATACCTCCCCACCCTGGGTTAGGTCAGGATGCCCAGTTTTATACTCGTATGAAATCATGTACCACTTCCAGCCCTTCCCTGGGATTATGCATTTATCTGGGCAATGATTTGTTGAAAGCCTGTCTTGCCACTTGACTGGAAGCTCCATGAGGGCAGAAGCCTTGACTTTGCTGCTGCTGACTTGTTTGCCGAGGAGTTAAGGGGGAGGGGGTCGTAGGCATGAGCCCAGGTTAGGGGGCTGGACCACAGAGCCTGTTGAGGTTCCTGACCTTGGGTGGGCATGGCTGGTGGGTGCATTCTGTAAGATGCCTTCTCTCCCTGGTCTCAGGTCAAGCTCTCCGTGTACTGGGACTACATGAAGGCGATAGGACTTTTCATCTCCTTTCTGAGCATCTTCCTTTTCCTGTGTAACCACGTTGCTTCTCTGGCCTCTAACTATTGGCTCAGTCTCTGGACTGATGACCCCATCGTCAATGGGACCCAGGAGCACACGAAAGTCCGGCTGAGCGTCTATGGAGCCCTGGGCATTTCTCAAGGTGGGCCTCCCTGCCCCCCACCTGCTGTTGGCACTTGGAGCCACTCCCATGTCTTGTTACAGGATTGGGTCCCCCAGCTTGTCAGGGTTTTGCAGACCCACAAACCAAACATACATGAATAGTAACTATCACATAATAGACACTGAGGTATTTGTAGAATGAATGTTCCTCGAACGCTCTGTTTCGTGTGGCCCTAGGAGACAGAGGGGAGGGGAGCTCCAATGTGCCCATTTTACAGATGAGGAAAGTTGAGAAATAGAAGGCGACCAAGGGCCCTTGCCCCTCATTGTTCTGGCAGGGTAATGGTGTTTCTGTAAAGTCTTATTTGTGGACTTTTGCCTGCTGCCTAAAGGTGGGAATTAGTTTATACTAGTGGTTCATAACGCAGGCAGTGTTGTCCTCAGAGGACATTAGCAATATCTAGCGATACTTAGAGTTGTCACAGCTTCAGAGTAGGGGTGGGTACTGCTGGCATCTAGAGGCCAAGAATGTTGCTAAACATCCTGCAGTGCACAGCACAGCCTCCACAGCAGAGGATGTTCCAGCCCCAGATGTTAATAGTGAGGAAGTTGAGAAATCCTGCATATACCCTTCCTGTGGTCCCATGAAGGTACCTAGACACAGCAGCGTTAATAGTCATAGCTAATGTTTACTGAGCACTTACTTGGTGCCTGGTTCTGTTTTAAACACTTTAAGGTGTTTTAATTTATTTTACTTTTGCAGCAATCACATGAGGTAGGAGCTAATGTTTTCCCCATTTTAGAGATGCAGAAACTGAGGCCCAGAGGGGTTAAGTAAGTTGCCCAAAGTCATGAAGCTAATCCGTGGCACAGCTTGCATTGAGCAAGGCAGTGTGGCTCAGAGCCCATCCTCTTCACCACCACGCTACATGGTCCCTGAGCTGTGTGTTTATGTGCTCGTAAAAATGATGTATTTATGATAAATAGTGTATGCATTCTGCATTTTGAGCACTTCTTGTGTACCAGGCACATTGCCAAGTGGGCCCTTTATGTTAAGCAGTGCTACAAGATGTGTCATTGTCCCCATTTTACAGTTGAAGAAACTGAGGTGCAGAGAGGTTAAGTGACTTAAGGAAGGTCCCATGGCTGGTGAGTGGCAGCGATAGGATTTGGCTCCAGAGTCTGTTGTCCTAGCCCCTGCCTCATGGCTTCCTTCTTTGATCAAGGAGACCAAGATCGAAGCCTCTCTATCCCTGTGAAATCACCTCTCTGAAGAGAAAGGGTGCCCTACTGTGGCTTGTTTGGAGGGACCATAAATGTCACATGATCTCCAAGAGATGGCTTTGAAAAAACCAGAAGAGCAGGCAATTTCTTAATCCCTAAAACTCCCTCAAAGGGCTAGGGTCTGTGGCCTTCAGATTATAATTAAGAGAAGATAGAGCACAGAGAGGGTGTGATGTTGACCTGGACCCACAGCAGCAATGTCTGTTCCAGAGCTGTGCTGTCCAGTATGGTAGCCACCGGCCTCATGTGGCTATTTGAATAAAAATTAAATTCATAAAAATTAAATAAAATTAAAATATCAGTTATAGAGTTACACTAGCCATATGACAAGTGCTTAATAGTCACATGTCGCTAGTGGCTACCACATGGGACAGCACAGATACATACCATTTCCATTATCACAGAAAGTTCTGTTGTACAGCGCTGGTCTAGAGGATGTGGCATACAGATTAAGAGCATGACGCTGGAGCAGGCTGCTGCCGTTGGAACCCCAGCTCTGCTTCTGATTGGCTGAGTCTATTGAGGGCAAAGGAATTCACCTACCTGAGCTTCAATTTCCTTACCTCTGTGGCATGGGTACTAATAGAACTTATACAGGGTCCTCATAAGGATTAGATGCATGTAAAACTCACACGGTGAGGTTTGTGCATACTAAGTGCTCGATTAATAATTGCCACCATTATTATTGTTATTAGAAGCTGGGAGTCCAGGCTGCTTGGTCCACAGGGTCACATGGCCACTCGTCCCTGCCCTCAGCCCGGTCCCTCTCCCATTGTGGAATTTAACGCGAGAGTGTTTGTAGGTATCACAGTGTTCGGCTACTCCATGGTGGTGTCCGTCGGGGGCATCTTCGCCTCGCGCCGCCTGCACCTGGACCTGCTGCATAACGTCCTCAGGTCGCCCATGAGCTTCTTTGAGCGGACCCCCAGCGGGAACCTGGTGAACCGCTTTTCCAAGGAGCTGGACACGGTGGACTCGATGATCCCGCAGGTCATCAAGATGTTCATGGGCTCCCTGTTCAATGTCATTGGCGCCTGCATCATCATCCTGCTGGCCACTCCCATGGTGGCCGTCATCATCCCGCCCCTGGGCCTCATCTACTTCTTTGTCCAGGTAAGAGGTGGGGCCTTAGGGTCCAGGACGAGCCCAGCTCTGTATCACTCTCCATGTGAGCACAGGGCTCCCTTTGTTTTGTGTTTCCTCAGTGTGGGGCTGGAGGAGGGTTAGATTTATTTTTGTCAGTTTTGAATACCTAAGTTGATTGTTTTTAGCTTGCAATAACCAAATATCCTTTCTTCCTAATAATAAGGGTTTTTTTTTTAAGCTGTAAGTTATAAAAGAAAATAAGCTATAGCCATAAAGGCATCTTTATTATTAAAATTCCTTTAAGTATGAAATTCTTTAGGTCCTAAGTCCCCTGCAGATAATGAAGACATGAATAACAGCAACTTAAATATTTTTTTCCCTTGTAATAGAAATCTTGAGGTGGGCTATTCAGGGCTGGTGTGGCAGCTCCATGAGTTTGTTAATATCCCAGACTCCTTCACTGTGGGTTTTTTTCTGGTGGGGGGGGCGCGGGTGTTGTTTTATCGTCTTTGCCTTCCGTTTTTAAGTTGGTCTCATGGTCCAAGTTGGCTACTGGAGCTCCAACCATCACATTTCTATTTCAGAAAATAAGCTTGAGGAAGGGGAACAGGGCAAGGGAGCATTTGACAGCTGAGTCAACATCAGCTGTGGTGCTTCCAGTTGACAGATGAGCATGTTGAGGCCCAAGTGGTGGAGCTGGGAATGTGAACTTGTGCCCGGTTCGAAAGCTCTCGCTGGTAACTGCAGTGCTGCATTGTGCTTTCCTGCCTCTGAGAGGTTAGCTGCAGCACAGTTGCTAGTGGGGGACTGCTGTTTAGATGGGAGCGTAATGACTGCTGCACAAAATAAGAGTAGGAAACCATGAGGTGCTCCATACCTCAAACCGCACTCTGTGTGGCCTGTTTGTGTGGGTCCTGGGAGGCCTTGGCCCAGTCAGCCAGCGCCCAAACCCTCCCACACTGTGGCCCAGTGACTGGTGAGTGTGAACAAAGGTGGAATCAGAGCAGGTCCCGGACCCTCGCTGTGTTCTCTTTAAATTGGTGCCAGCTTTTCTGGAAAGTCATCCAGCTGCATTTACCAAAAATGTTATCCGAGTTCATACCCTGGCTGGACAATTTCCTGAAGGACCCAATTCAAGAGAACGAAATGGGCCAAATGTGACGTTTGAGGCAGCTCAAATATCTGCCAGTAGCAGGGCCTTGAGCACACTATGGAACGACTGGGTAATGGAATGTTATGTGCCTTTAATGGGAGAATTAAGAAGACACTGTTGTGACACTGACAATTTTATTTTTAAACAACAAAGGGAATGAAGTTAGCAAAGGACCATGTTGTCAGGACACTGTCATTATAACTAAGATGAAATGCATAATGTGTGTGGGCAGGACTGAAAAGAGAGGCACAAAAATGAAAACATTGCCTTTCTAAGGGTTGAGATTATGGGAGAATTTCGTTTTTTAATGGCTTTTAACTGAATATATGCCTGTCCTATAACCCAGCAGTCTCAATCCTCAGTGTATATGCAAAAGAAGAGAATCTATCAAGCAAAGAAAAAAAAAAGCTAGAATGTTCTTAGCATCTTGATTCATAATAGCCCCAAATGTCCATCACAGGAGGATGAATACATACATTGTGGTATATTTATACAATGACTCAGCAGTGAAAAGGAATGAACTACTAATACACACAAGGAGGATGAATCTCAGAGATGCTGTGTTGATCGAAAGAAGCCAAACACAAAAGAGTACATTTGTGTGATTGTGTTTGTATGAAGTTGAAGAACAGGCAAGTACAATGTGATAAAAGTCAGAGCAGTTGGGCTATAAGGGGTATTGACTGTGAGAGGACACAAGACTTTTCTAGATTTTGATCAGGTAGTGGCTATGCAGGTGTAGATAAACATAAAATCCACAAAGCTGTAAAGATTTAGTGCACTTTCCAGTGGATATAAGTTGCATCTCAAAAAGTGGCTTTTGGGCTTCCCTGGTGGCACAGTGGTTGAGAGTCCGCCTGCCAATGCAGGGGACGCGGGTTTGTGCCCCGGTCTGGGAGGATCCCACATGCCGCGGAGCGGCTGGGCCCGTGAGCCATGGCCACTGGGCCTGTGTGTCCGGAGCCTGTGCTCTGCAACGGGAGAGACCACAGCAGTGAGAGGCCCGCGTACCGCAAAAAAAGAAAAAAAAGGCTTTTAAGGGTATATGTGTGTAAGAGTATGTATTGTCTCACTCTCTCTCTTGGGAAAAGATCTAAAAGGTTATACACTGAAATCTGAATAGAGCTTATCTCTGGATTGTGGGCTTAATGTAATGTTTATCTAATCTTTCTGTCTGTATCACTCCAAGATTTTAACAAATGGATATACATTACCGTTTTAACTTAAAAGCAAGTCATTTTTAGAAAAAGGAATGTAAGAGGTAAGATGATGTGGAATTCTGTTTGGGCTTCCACATTGCTGGAATAAGGGATTTCTGCCTGTGGAACTGTTTGGCATCCATGAAAATTACCCGGCACACGTCTTAGTGTCTCGGCTCTCAGCCCGCTTCCTGGCACAAGGCAGGTGTGTGTCGAGCAGTTATTTTCACTCAGGAGACCAGGCACTGTCTTGGTCTCTGAAAGAGTAAGGTGAGTCCACAAGGTGGATTATGTCTCCTGGAACAGAGCTTAAAAGGAAAGTTAATTATTTTTCAAAAATCAGGCTATTCCTTAACAAAAATAAATCTCAGGTTAGCTTTTTAGAGGAAATAAAATTCTGAGGACATGACAAGTGGAATAAATTGAGCAGGTAAAATGTTTTAGAACTGTTTCCACCCAGGATGAAAGAAAGCCAGGGAGAGGAGGTGATTCCAGGAGAGGGTAATGGGGACGGATGCCAGGGGGCCTTGAGCCAGACAGGAGGTCTGGATTTCATTTCGCCGCCAGGGGAAGAGATGGCATCTGACCGTGTGCAGGGATTGTCAGAACCACTGTTCTGAGATGGCCCTGGTTGGTGTGGTCCCTGGATGAGTTTTCAGAGTTTCTGGAGCCCCAGAAAGCTGCCCAGCTTGCAGTTCAAATGACCACGTGAGCTGCCATCCAGAAAGAAGTGGCTGACCTTGGAGGCCCTGTCAGAGCCACCTGTTCTGTTCAGTGCTCTCCGTGGAAGGTCGCTGCCCCCAAAATGGCCCAGGGCACCCGGCGCAGGCCAGGAGGCAGGAGGCCATGTCCCTGAGCACCCTGTGTCTGCTTGCCCGACTCCGCTGTTGATGAAGGAGTGTTACATCTGCAGCACGTCCAGGAGAATAGAGGTGTCTTCAGATGACCAGTCCACCCTGTGTCACAGCTCCTCAGCACTTCCAGTGAGCGACTGCATCTTGTTAACCATCCTTAACGAGCTGAATGCCTGGGGTTAGGGCAGGAGCAGAGCAGATGTGGTCACTGTCCATGGGGACAGGTGGAGGCAGGGTTTGCGCTGAGGTCTGGTTGTCATAAAGCCACACTGCAGGGTCCATAAACCCTAGAGGCCAGTGGTATCAGAGGGGCCATGCAGTGCTGAGGTTAGCACTTTGACAGGGTTCAGATCCTAGCTCTGCCGCTTCCTAGCCACGTGACCTTAGGCAAGAGGTTGTCTTTAGTTTACTCATTGTGAAACTGGAATGAGCACCTTGTAGGTTTTTGGTGAGGATTGCATGAGTTGATATATGTGAAAGAACTTAAAACAATCCTAGGATGCTGGGCTCCACGTAAGCGTTAGCTATTATCATCATCACCACCATCATCATCATCAGCTATTATCACCACTGGCAGTATTGTGGGCGCTGTGCCTGCCGTTCGCCAGCTGAGTCGGGACACCCTCTGAGAGCAGCCCAGCTCCAACATTTCGCCCCTGGAAGGATCCAGACGTTCTCCAGCACAGCCCTGGGAGGCTGGGATGAGGGGCCCTCGCCCACTCCCAGTCTGTTCTCTCCCACAGAGGTTCTACGTGGCCTCCTCCCGGCAGCTGAAGCGCCTCGAGTCAGTCAGCCGCTCCCCGGTTTATTCCCACTTCAACGAGACCTTGCTGGGGGTCAGCGTCATCCGCGCCTTCGAGGAACAGGAGCGCTTCATCCGCCAGAGCGACCTGAAGGTGGACGAGAACCAGAAGGCCTATTACCCCAGCATCGTGGCCAACAGGTGGGCGTGGGGCTGTGGGAGGGGGCAGGGAGAGCCTCTTGGTTCCTGGATGAGGGTGTGGAGCCATAGACTCTGTGTGAGGAGAGGACATTATAACCATTAAAAGCAGAAAGGAGCACGGTCAGCACGCAGCTCCAGGGGCATTGGAGTGCAGGGACAAAGAGTTCTTCTGGGGTCAGAAGATACTGCAGGATCCATCATTTAGCTGTTGTCCTGGTGTTACAGGATCATCAGTGACGGCAGCCTCAGCTATTGAGTGTTTTTGTGCCATGCTTCTCATCACACCACCCCTGTGTGATGAGTATTGGAAGCAATTTACTTATATTAGGTTGAACTGTGTGAAATTGCCATTTGGGGGATCAAGAATGATTAAATATCATCAATCAAAAAAAGGGGGTAGAAGTTTGCTAATTACTGACGAATCTGGAAAAGTATCCTCCTCACTTGCTTACCTCCTGATGTATTTTTTGAGATGTGGGATGGAAAACTCTGGGGAGGGGTAATAGCACCCTGGAAATGACCCACTGTGCACAATGTAATCCCGTCGTGTAAGACTGGGCAGGGATATTGTGAATTACTGGAGCGAACCTTGCCTTCCCTTGAAGAATTTTTAGGGAGTTTGTCAAAATCTGGGTGTGTGTGTGGGAATAGCTCACACCCTGAGGACCAGTCACATGGATCTTAATGCTGTAGTGGAAAAAATATTGATAATGCTGTCTTTTCTAGAATGCCTTACGTTTTAAAACATTAAAATAATGTTCCTATGTGATATCTTATAAAAGTTAGCCTTAAACCAGTAAACCTGTTTATATTTTAAAGGTAAGGTAATACATTTTAATGTTTCTGAAATGAGGGTGATCTGGGTCTGGGAACCCTTTGGCTGTGTTGAAAATGGTGGTTTATTTCTCACTCCCACCTCCCCGTCTCCTGCCAAGAAGAAAGTTATTTTAAATCAGGGGGTACCTCTTATAGTTGATGATTTCTTAGTATTTAGGAATTTTCTGGGACATATTTTTTAAAAACACACACATGGGTATATTTTAAAGGTTTCAGTGAGAAAAAGTTGGTTCTTAAAAAGGCAAGCTTCAGTTTCCTGGAAAGGTCACTTCTGGAGCACTCTATTTTAGTTCCTGGGCTTGCCAGATTAGTGAGGAATTCCTGAAATCGTGTCCCTTCGGCCCTCCTTCCCCATGTCCCATGAGCAGGGCAAATGAGGCCTCTCTCAGGAACTATTGGGGAATTATTTCAGTTATCAAAGTGGCCACCACCACCACCCCACCCCCCCAGCTATAAATCAAGTCCCTGAAAAGCTGACTCTGGGCGTGTGTGTGTGTGTCCGTCCATGTGTCCATGTGTCCATCCGTCCCTCTGCCTGTGTCTCCACGTAGGTGGCTGGCTGTGCGGCTAGAGTGTGTAGGCAACTGCATTGTCCTGTTTGCTGCCCTGTTTGCAGTGATCTCCCGGCACAGTCTCAGTGCTGGCTTGGTGGGCCTCTCGGTGTCTTACTCACTGCAGGTAAGAGGGGGTGCTCTCAGGTGGATTTTCCGGTTCTCTTAATGGGGAGCCAATTGTCAGGTTTTGGGGCCTTTGCTCTGGATCTCTGTGGGAGTGGGGGAGAGGAAACGGGGGCCAAGTAGAGTTTGACGAGCAGGTCTAGAGCCCAGTGACCGACTGGTGCAGGAGAGGAATTAGATGTGAGGCCCTGATTCCCCCATCAGCCAAGGAGAGTCCTTGATGGCATGAGAGGATGCCCCCAGCTACAAGAGATATGTACTTAATCCTATAAATTTCCCTTGAAGCACTGCTTTAGCTGCACCTCCCAAATTTTGATACATTGTGTTTTCTTCTTATCATCTGGTTCAAAATATCTCTTCATTTCCTTTCTGATTACTTGTGTGGCCCCTGCGGTATTTTGACATGTGGTGCTTGCTTAAGAGACACAATGTAGGAAGTCTGGCTACAGTATGTGGGGCTGCTGTTTTCTGTACCTTGGTTATCTGAAACATTTCATAATGAATAATGACTTCATGGAAATAAAGCAACTCTCGCTCACTCTAGAAGCTCCATGTGACTCTTCCACTCACAGGTCACCACATACTTGAACTGGCTTGTTCGGATGTCGTCCGAGATGGAGACCAACATTGTGGCCGTGGAGAGACTCAAGGAGTATTCAGAGACTGAGAAGGAGGTAAAGCAAGCCCCCGGCCTGATGTCTTGGCCATGATCTTCAGTGTGGCTTTACCCAAAAGAATCCTTTGAGCCCTACCACATGGGCCTTCAATAGGCAACCTCTATCTGACAAAAATAATCTGTTATTTGTTATGTATTTTGCGGGGGGGGGGGACTTACATTCTGGAAAGTGAATCATACTAATTTTCTCTTTAAATAAGTTTAAACATTAAATACAAATGAGTCGTTTAAAAATATTAAAAGTCAGGAACAAGAGAATCAGCACATGGATATTGCAAAAATCATGTTATTGGTAAGGAATTGACCAAAGTTTGGGAAACCCTGCATTTATTTAACCCAAGTCCTCATTTTATAGGTGGAATAAAAAGGCAGGTAGGGAGGGACGATGGCTGGTCCGAGGTCATGCATGGTCCGTGGGACAGCTGGGAGTAGGACCCAAGTCTCCAGGCTGTGGTGCCATGTTTCCGCTAATAACTGCCTTATCCTGCCCACACACCACCTCCGAATAGCAGTAGTAGTGTTAATAATGGTAATAGCAGTGATGCTTGGAGATACCACCATCCCCACTACTACCAATAATAATAGTAATAGGGACACACAGATTGTGCTCTTGTGGGGTGTCAGGACCTGTACTTAACATTTTACATAGAATAACTCATTTATTCTTTACACAGCCTTATAACTCACATTCTACTGTTATCCCCATTTTGCAGGTGAGGAAATGGACAGAGAGAGGTTAAGTTGCTTGCCTAAGATCACATGGCCGGTAAATGGCAGACCCAGGATTTGGGTGTGTGCCTTTATGCCGCACTTTATTCCAAGAAAATGCCCCTTGGGAATGAGACCAAAGGGGCCCTGGTTAGACTCTGTCTTGAGGATTTACAGAGGTGAACTACACCAGGTCCTTTAATGCTCTGACTCGGTGAACCAGGGCCCACGTCATCAGAGCATCTGTGAGAATGGTGTGAGCGCCCCCTGTGGAAATAAGAGCACATTACACCAGGAGTTTCCCACCTACACTGAATTTATCTATTTATTTATTTTTAATTTATTTTTATAAAAGCTTTCGAGATGTAATTCTTATGCCACTCAGTTCACCCGTTTAAAGTGTGAAATTCAATTTAATTTACTTTAAAAATATTTTACTTATTTTACTACTTTTAATTATTTTATTTTTATACCTTTAGAATAAGAGCATATTTGAAAAAGAGAAAGATCACCAGAGCCCTACCACTATTAAAATATATGTACTTACTTATATGTTTATTTATATTATGTATGATATTTATTTATAGGTAGAAAGCTCCACCCACTTCTCTCCAGTCCCCTCTGTGTTCTTATAGCATGTCCCCTTATTTATATAAAGAGTGTAAAAAAAAAATTAACGTAAGAAGTTTATGGGCGAGAAAGGATGGACTTTCTCTTTTATTGCCCTCACCATTCCTCTCCTTCCCTGAAGATAGCCCTGAGCCTGGCCCAGAGCACATCCAGGGGTAGACCTCAGGAAATGCTGAACTGAACAAAGCAGCTTTTCAGAAATAGGGGCTGTGTGACCCCAGGCAAGTTGCTTTCTCTCTCTGTGTTTCAGTTTCCTCATGTGTAAACTGGGGATAGGAAAGAACCCACTTGTGGGATTGTACTGAGGATTAAACGAGGTAATGTGATAGAGTGACCTTCAAGTGTTAGCTGCTGCTTTTACTGTGCACCCTCCAGACCTTAGAAGCCATTGGAGTATCTCACCTTTACCCTTGTGTCTGTCTAGAGAAGACCGCTCATTCATTGATTCAGTCCATGAGTGTTTATTGAACGCCTGCTATGTGCTCTGGGCCCTGGGATATAGCAGTGAATGAATAAAAGCACCTGTCCTCATAGAGGGGATTTCCAGTGGGCGTGGGTGACAGAACAAGCAAATATGTACTTAAAATGCTAGGAGGTGGGTAAGTGCTCTGAAGGAAAATGGAGGTGGGGAGGGGAGAGATGGGCCCAGGGCTAGGAGGGTGGTCTCATTGGCCTGAGATCTGCAGCAGGTGAGCAGGTCCAGAGGGTAGTTTGGGGAAGAGCACTCCAGGCAAAAGAAGCCGCAAGTGCAAAGGCCCTGAAGCAACAGGTGTGGGTGTTCATGGAACAGTCCAGAATTCAGTATGGGGAGCGTAGTGAGTGAGAGAGAGGGCCGTGTGGTCAGAGGGGTCATGGAGGCCACTCACACAGAGCCTTAGGGCACATGAGATGGACTTCAGACTCCTGAACCCCACCCCACCACCCACTGTGATTGCAGGCTCCCTGGCGAATCCAGGAGATGGCACCCCCCAGCAACTGGCCCCAGGTGGGCCGAGTGGAGTTCCGAGACTACGGCCTGCGTTACCGAGAGGACCTGGACCTGGTTCTCAAGCACATCAATGTCACCATCGATGGAGGGGAGAAGGTGGGTACACTTTGACCCCCACCAGTTCACGGTCGGGCGTAGGTTGCCACCAGGCAGATGAAATGAGCTTCGTCATTTTCCCAGTCTGTCCCTGTCCCAAACCACAGGGTGGAGTGGCCTTTTGGGGAGGGGCTTACGGAAGTAAAAGCTGCTCAGAGAGTGTCCCAGCAGGGTTGCAGACTGGTAGCCCGAGAGCCAAAGGAAGCCCACAGATATGTTTTGAAAGAAATCTAAGTTGCAAATGTTGAAAAATCTGGAATGTTTTATATAAAAATCCATTTCCTGCTTTTCTTGAAAGATCAGAACATGTGGCAACACTGGGCCCATCCTCCTTGCCTGGCCCCTTCTAGACAAGACATGAGGCTCCCAGTTCACTGACTGGTCCCTTCCTGCTCCATTCATGTGCCCACTCAGCCCCGTAGGCATTCGAGTTGGCAGTCTCTAGAACAGAAAGATGTCATCGTCACTACTAGGGATGGCTCAAGGGACATGTGAAATGGACAGAATTTTGGAACGTATTGCTGTTCCTGGAAGACATCCTTGCCCTGAGACCAAGGGTCCTCCTGGCCGTTTGCCAGAAGACAGTGTTTCATCTCTGAACATACAAATTTGTTAAACTTCCTACCTCAAGGCTCAGAATGTACCGTTCCCATGAGAGAATTTCTCCAACTTATAACAAGGGGAGGAACAGAGTGGGCGGTGTTCTCACTGACGCTTTATGGCTTATGTTACATCATGAGACTCTGCTCTGTGAGTTGCTGTCAGAGGGTGGAGGAGCTGGCCTCCTTGGAGCCCAGATGAGAAGGGAGAGTTCTAACTGGAACATCAATCATTGGCCGTTAAATGGGGAGCCCAGTTCCCTCAAGAGAGGATAAGTAGAGGCCAGGTCGTATCCCTAACCTCTTTCTGCTTACTCAGCTGGGATGCAGGGGGATCTGCTTGAACCTTTGAGATATTTCAACAGCTCAGATATTTCACCAGAACAATCTGATTGTTACTTAATATTATCTTGAGTTGAAAATAACTAATTTATTAAAAAGAGCTGATTAGCTATTTGTAATGAGGTGGATGGACCTAGAGTCTGTCATACAGAGTGAAGTAAGTCAGAAAGAGAAAGACAAATACCGTATGCTAACACATATATATGGAATTTAAGAAAAAAAATGTTATGAAGAACCTAGGGGTAAGACAGGAATAAAGACACACACCTACTAGAGAGTGGACTTGAGGATATGGGGAGGGGGAAGGGTAAGCTGTGGCAAAGCGAGAGAGTGGCATGGACATATATACACTACCAAACGTAAAACAGATAGCACAGGGAGATCAACTCTGTGCTTTGTGACCACCTAGAGGGGTAGGATAGGGAGGGTGGGAGGGAGGGAGACGCAAAGGGAAGAAATATGGGAACATATGTATATGTATAACTGATTCACTTTGTTATAAAGCAGAAACTAACACACCATTGTAAAGCAATTATACTCCAATAAAGATGTAAAAAAAAACCTAATTTTAATTTCTAAAAAGAGCTGGCAAAGAGAAGGGAGTCCTTCTTGACCTTTGGCCGAAACAGCCCCTAAAGGAATGTCTCTGGGAAGCTGCTGAGGTGGGGGCTACGGTGGGAGGTGGGTTGACCAGATGACTGAATTGCTCTGGGGCTGGTACTTAAAATGAGGGCACCATGGGGCAGGAGGTAATCCCAGATAGCAGCATTCCCACCTCACCCTGGGCCCTTCCTGTCCCACAGGTTGGCATCGTGGGGCGGACAGGAGCCGGGAAGTCATCCCTGACCCTGGGCTTGTTTCGTATCAACGAGTCTGCCGAGGGAGAGATCATCATTGACGATGTCAACATTGCCAAGATCGGCCTGCACGACCTCCGCTTCAAGATCACCATCATCCCCCAGGTGGGGCCGACGGGCTGGGCTGGGTCACGCTGAAAGCAACATGTGTGTATTTTCAGGACAAACCTACCTTTATTCCTACTTTGTTACTTTCATGATTTTTTTTTTTTTTTTTTACTGAAATTATGCTGTGTTTCTTCACGGAATCTCCTCTTAGCACATAAATAACAGTGAGCCTTAAGCAGGTTTCATTCATTCCTTCACTCCTGCCACCCAGTAGGCAGCTTCCTGAGCATCTCACAGGATCCAGTTAAGATACCGGCTTCTCTACCGGCTGTCGGTCAGCACAGGGATCTCTGACCCTCCCAAGAGCTAGGCGAGAATGATGAATTTTCTAGACTGATGCCAGTAGGTGGTGATTCCTTAATACGTTGCCTTTTAGTGTTGTTTTGCCTTATATTTCTCCTAAGGTTCTTATTTGGAGGTGGGATGGGGAGGAATCCAAGTACCTTGCAGTTAGGAATTGGCCATGCTGCATCTCCCTTCCCGAAAGTTCCCAACACATTTGCATATTGAATGCTCTGGGAAATCTTGCAAGAAGGAAATCTATTTTATTTCACTTAACCCAGAGTCTTCCAGGCTATTTTCCCCCGTTATTGACATCTTCGGAAGTGGTGATTCCGAGGGACTGTGAAACCCCATTTTGAACAATTCTGGCAAGAACTTTCTACATTGTGCCTCTTTGCCCCACCCGTGTCCACCGTGACGTGAGCCTCACACGTCATCTGCCATCTTCCCTCCGAACAGGACCCCGTTTTGTTTTCGGGCTCCCTCCGCATGAACCTGGACCCATTCAGCCAGTATTCGGATGAAGAGGTCTGGACGTCTCTGGAGCTGGCCCACCTGAAGGGCTTCGTGTCGGCCCTTCCCCATAAGCTGAACCACGAGTGCGCAGAAGGCGGGGAGAACCTCAGGTAGGCGGGGGTGAGGCCCCAGCTGGGTCTCCTCGGCTTCAGCTCTCCCTCCGTCAGGGCGTTTGTAGGTTTTGTCCATTTCCATCTGGTTCAGACCTGGGTTTGAGTCCCAGCTCTGCCACGTGAGCTGTTTGTCTCTTAACCTCTTGGGGCCTCAGTTTCAGTATCTAAACTGGGTTTCAATCTAGGCTCATTTTACCATGAGGTGTAACCAGGATGGCCAAAATGCTTCCTTGCTTACACCACGTCCATTCAATGGGGAGTGGCTATCAGTTGTTAAACTTTGGAAAGGCTTCTCTTCCAGTCAGTAAATAGCACTGCTCTGAGCCCTCCTTGTCCCCACCCACTGCCCCAGCTGCCGTGGTCCGTCTCCCAGGCTCCCCAGGATCCACCCATGATCCAGCAACTGAAGTCTTAATGCCTGGCGCAGCAGGGATCCTGTGCCTCTTACACTTATCCATCACCATGACAACCAAGCACCAAACCTCAGGTGTGTTCACACAGCTCACACACTGGGGCGGTCAGCCAGGCAGCTCTGCTAGTCTTGGCTCACGCACGTGGGTGGTGGCCACTGACTCTAGGCAGATCTATTCGGCCTCTACTGGGGGCAGTTAGATTCTGCCCCGTGTGTCCCTCATCCTCCAGCAGACCAGCCCAGGCATATTGTCATGGTGATGGCAGAGGTGCAAGAGTGAGCAGAGCCTGGTGTGCATTCCCATTTCAAGCCTCTGCTGGCCTTATGTTTGCCAGCATCCCATTGGCCAAAGCCAGGCACGTGACTGAGTCCAAAGTCCGCAGTGAGGGGCCCCACAGAAGGCATGGATATGGGATCATTTTTGCTACCTGTTATTTTGGATATCATCTCTGAGCCCTGTGTTGAGAATGATTCTGAGCCTGCTTCTAGCTCAACGGGAAGACCGTTCTGATAGATTAGTGATGTCTGCCATGGGCACAGATGTGGGGAGTGGAAGTGCTCTCCTGGTCTAAGCAGCACCCAGTGTCTCTTCTCCCTTCTGTCAGTTCAGGCCTAGGCTCAGGGTCAGGGTGGTTTTGACACTGTTTCCTGGTCCTTCTCTCCCGGTCAAGCGTCGGGCAGCGCCAGCTTGTCTGCCTGGCCCGGGCCCTGCTGAGGAAGACGAAGATCCTTGTGTTGGATGAGGCCACGGCGGCTGTGGACCTGGAAACGGACGACCTCATTCAGTCCACCATCCGGACGCAGTTTGACGACTGTACCGTCCTCACCATTGCTCACCGGCTCAACACCGTCATGGACTACACAAGGTGATGCCCTGGCACAGAAGGCCTCTGGACCTTATGGTCCACCCCAGTCACCCGTTCGTTCATTCATTAATTCATTCATTCAACACTGTCGTTATGCCTAGTGACAGCCCGAGCTGGTGGAACCTCTCTTTGTCCTGGTTAGTACCAGGCATTTTTTGACATCACTCAGTCATTTATTCAGTCAACACATGTGTGGAGTGCCTGCCACATTCCTGGCTCCGTTCCAGGCACTGGGGACTGAGCAGGGAGCTGTCAGACAGGGAGCCTGTCTAAGGGACCTTACAGATTAGTTGGGGGCTGGTTGCAGAGACAGACAATAAACACAGCAACAAATAAAAGGGAATTGTGCTGGGAAGGAAATATAAAAGGTGATAGAGAGTACTGGGGGTAGCATCACAGGACATTGACATTGACTAGAACTGGGGTTGAGGATGGGCAGCCAGGTGGAAGGCTACTGTAACAGTCCTGGCATAGGGTGTTAGGGGCCTGACCCAAAGCAGGGACTTGCCCAGGTGGGCTCTTGGGGCACAAGGTGCCAACCCCTTCCCCACCCCTCATGTCTGCGTCCCCTCCTTGCAGGGTGATTGTCCTGGACAAAGGGGAGATCCGGGAGTGTGGTCCCCCCTCCGGCCTCCTGCAGCAGAGAGGTCTCTTCTACAGCATGGCCAGAGACGCTGGCTTGGTGTGAGCCCAGAGCCGGTGCCGCTGCTCAGAACTGCAGGGCCGACATGCCAGCAGCCAGGGATGAGTCAGCATCCTTGGGAACCCAAGCCTCGCGTAGACTGAAACCAAAAAAAAAAGAACAACCCAAAACCAAAACACACAGAAAGCAGCCACCTTCTGGCCCCCTGCCTGGAGTTGGCCGTGAAGAAACAGGAGAGACACAGGGATGCAGTGCCCCCAAAACACGCACATCCTTGCCTCTGTTACCCCCACAGACGCACACGTTCTCACGCCCCTGGGAGGGCACATGTGCTCTCCGTGCTCTGTGGGGAGGTTTGGGCCGCCAGACTTCCAGAGAAATCAGTTGCATAAAAAACATGCTAGTGACCAAATCCAGCCAACTGCCTCAGATCTCTCCAGCCGAAGTCTGCGGGTTCCAAGCTTTCGAGAAACTCCCTGGTCCCCGGCACCTCTCTGTCCTTGCCTGGCTCTACCCAGATGCTTGTTTTCCCAAGGCTGCAGTTTGGAGGTGAGGGGCCTGGTGAAGGTCATTTTCTCTCTCGGGCAGTGTCCTGAGGGCCATGGACGCGCTTCTCACCAGCCATCTGGTCTTCTGGGTGCTCAGACGTGGGAACCAGTGTCACAGCGCTGCCTCCACCGGGACTTGCTTCATGGGCCAGAGGCCGCATGTCTCCCAGCGCTTCTCGTTGACGGGACTGCGCTGGCCTCCGGGTGACCTGGCCCTGGAGCTCCAGGCCGGGAAAGCTCTCTCAACGCCGACTTCCCCGCTTGACTGCTCACCTCGTCACCCACTCCCGTCTTTGCCTTGCCTTCCTTCCTCCCTCTTTCTACCTGTAGCTAGAATGGGTTTATGCCTCCAGGTGCCCGAAAGAGAAGACCTGCTCATGGTTATTCAGCATTCAAAGCCAAGAGCGCTGGTGCCTCCAAGTGTGAGCAGTTGGTACTGAAAAGAGCCCCGTTGAGTCTCCTTCTTGTTCTTAGATTTCAGTTTCTCACCCGCGGCCTCTGGTTGGCTGTCAGGGGCGGTGGGGTGGAGAACTTGACTTATGGTTACTGAGTCTCTTCTGGGACAGGAAAAGAACCCATTCATGAGTGTCAGTGAATTTCTTTTTTCTTTTTTCTTTTTTTTTTTTTAAGTACTGCTCGAGGGAGAAAAACAGTCTCGAGACTTTAATTTCTTGGGAGGAAGTACTGGGTCGAGGAGCGGTATCCCCGGGAATGGCCAGGTTGGCTCAGCATCTGGTGGTTGGTCCCTGTGTTCCTGGAAGGAAACGGGCAAGTGGGGTCCTTTCTTCAAAGCACGTTAGGTCCCTTGATTGGAGACCAAAGTGAGACCCCAAAAGCAAAGAGAGGTCATGGCTGCCCCAGGATTCATGCTCGCTATGTGAATTACGTTGCTGACTTCAAGCCAGAGAAGCATCTTTCTTCTTTTAGGTGGAAATACATATTTATTTTTTGTAAGTTAAACCATTATTTCACATTAGATAAACCAAGTGTTTCTTGGGGATCTTTTTGTAATGACTTACACTGGAAACGTGAACATTTGCAAATAATTTGCAGTTAAAAAAAATATTTTATTTCTTTCTAAACGACTGTTCCATTTTCTTTCTAGCAAAGGTTCTTGCCGTCTCTCCAGGAGTCGGGATGGGGCACCCTTTCATCTGCTGCTGTTCTTTCTCCTTGGCGAGCATGTTGTTTCTAGCGGGAGCTCTTGGAATTGGGAACCTAGAGATTAAGAATCAGGTGGGGTTTGGTGGGGAATCGGCGTAGCACGGTGGACAGGGTCCTGCCCTTGTCATCTGCAGGCTGTATGACCCTAGGCAGGTCACTTAGTCTTCGTGCCTCAGTTGCCTCGTCTGTAAAATGGGCTGACCCCTGCCTCCTGAGCTTGTTGTGAAGATGAGCACTGATGTGTATGTTACGTGCATGGCCCAGGTTGGGTTCTAAGACACAAGGCAAACATCACACATGGCAAGAATTACCCTTGGAAATCCCTTTGTGGTGTTAGGCCAGGCTAGGCTATGCTGCAGTAACAAATTAGCCATAAACTCTTGGGACATGAATACAAGGGTGTATTTCTCATATATTTCTTGATGAGAATCAGGCGCCTCTCCTTTGGTACAATGACTGACAGATCCAGACTGTTCTGGTTTTATGACATCGCCTCTCAGGGGCTGGCTTCTGGGTCACCACAGCTGGGGAAGGGAAGTTGTGGATGACTCACACCCACTGTTAAGTGTCTCAAACCAGAAGTGACACATGTCAGTTCCACTCACAGCCTGTTGGCCAGAATTAGTCACATGGCCCCACCAGGCCACAAAGGAGGCAGGAAATGCAGGGACGCATAAGGAAGGAAGCCCCTTCCTGGGGTAACTGATGTCATTTCTGAGTTTTGGATAGTGGGGGAGGAAGACCGGGGTGTTGGGATCTGAGTTCATATTGGTGAGTCTGGACAGTGAGGAATGCCAGGATTTGGGGAGCACACACCCCAGAACCATGCTCCAAGGACACAAGCAGGTGGAGCGGCCAGCGCTGGCTGTGTGTCCCCTACCCGCCCCCTGCCTCCAGGCTGCCTTGTCTGAGGAGCTGGGAGGTGAAGGTGCTCAATGAAAAGCAGCTGCGAGGTTGTCACCCTTAGAATGAGAAGCACTTGGATGTGCCTTGTGGGGAGTCGATTTTAGATGTGGGCGTGTTTCTGTCTCAGGGCCTGGCCCTGAGTATTAAAATCCTGGGTCAGATGCTAAACGAGTGTGCAATCGGCGTGTGCCTTCCACGCCGGGAAGAGGGGCGGGTGCAGCATTAACCCTGAAGAGGGTGAGCCAGGGCGTGGAGGGGGGTGGGAGGGGGCCTGCACACCTGCTCTTCCAGGTGCATGCCCCAGCGCCGAGGAAGGAGAAGGGGAGAAGCAGGCTTTGTTGTGCATCTGCTGCGTGCCAGGCCCTGGGCTCAGCGCTTTGCACAGCTCTCCTCGTGAGCAGGGAGCCCCGGGCCAGAGAGCATCCCCAGCCATGCTTGCCTGCTCAGCTCGCTGGTCTTCTTCCAACCTCAGGGTCCTCTCTCTCTTCCCAGATGTCTGCGTCACCTGCTCCTTTCCCTGTTTGACGGGGGCAGCTCTGTGCAAGCAGGGCTGTAATCTCTTTATTTCTTGCTGAAGGCTCATCTCTAGAGCAGGGCATATGGCACGTGCTTAGTGACTGCATTCTCCAATCAGGGACTGTGCTGTCCCTGTGCCGGGCCGGGACCCAGAGAGAAGTCACTGGGGCCCTAGAACTTGCCCTTCCGGAGTTGCAGCTTCCTTGCTGGTACAACTGGGATCTTTGTAGCCACCTGGCCAGGTGGCTGTGAGGATGAAGACAGTCATGCCTCGCCCTTAGGATGCCTTCATACGTGTTGATGCCATCCACGCATTCATTTGTCTGTTCATCCATCCACCTATTCATTCCCTCCATCCATCCATCCAATCATACGGTCAGTATCTATTGACCCCTCCTACGTGCTATGTACCACACTGGGTGCGAGGGAAAGCACAGCCAATACAAATGCACAGATCTCTCGTCTCAGTTCAAGAAGGAAAGGAGCCCTTTCCTTCCCTTCTGGTGGGATTCTAGAGTGGAATTCAGCTCTTATCCATGAGCGATGTGCTAGAGCTAAAGGAATGTGCAAGAGGCAGTGTGGTACAGTGGTTAGGACGTGGGCGGCTCTGGCACCAGCCTTCCTGGGTTCAGATTCCTACTTGCTTACACTCTGTCTCAGTTTTGTCACCTGTAAAAGGGGCCTAATGATAGTACCTTCCTCAGCACAGCATCCTAGTAAGGTGTGGGGTGACTACCGGAAGGTAGTCACCCTCCGATTGTGAGGATTAACTGGGTGACAGGCATTTAGAGCAGGGCTGTGTGTTTGCTGTGACCAGTGGGAGTCGGGTGAGGTTTAAGGACTTACCGAGAGAGGCACTGACCAAGGAAGGTCTGTACATAGCTTTCCTGCCTCTTAGCTGTGCTCACCCGCCAGCCAGGCCCTGCTGGCAGGAGCCACAGCCAGGGGATTAATGGCCCGGGTGGCCCACGGGCTGGTGTCCAAGGAGCCATGGGGTGGGCCCAACAGCAGCCTTGTTAGTGGGCTCTTGCGGGCGCTGGTTCCGTGGCCAACACTCTGCTTCCTGGCAAAACACCTCCCTTCATGAAGGAGGCTCTTGTGGCCCTGGAACAACACCACGTGACCATGCCAAGCACACAGCTGCCACCTTTGCCTGCAGTCGCTCTGCCAGGGCATAAGCTGGCTCGGCTCCAGGAGGAGACATGAGAAGCACTGTGTCTGGTCCCTTCCTGCGCCTTGCAGTAGGACAGACACCCACACAAGATGACTTGGACTTTGGTGTTAGGCCCAAGGGGAGATCCCCACTCTGCCACTTACTAGCCAGGTGGCCTTGCCAGGTCACGTCTGCTCACCGAGCCTCAGTTTTCTCATCTGCAAGATGGAGCAAAATCACTAGTAATGATGGCATTTTGTTGGCATGACAGGGGGCGGGCAAGGGATGCAGACCCCCTACCCCATTTTGAAGGTATCAAAATGAACTATGGTCACATCTTGAAAAGGGGAGGCAGCCATGACTGGACCTGGATTTAGATTCCTCTGGGCCGAAAACCCTAAGTCAGGATGGACAATCAGAAAGTCCCCATGAGGTTAGGAGGTCAATAGGCACAATGAAAAAGTGTATACAGAACAAAGATACAACTCAAGCCTTAAACTATTCAAAGGAATATAGAAAAAAAAAAAAAATGTCCCCATGAGCTGTCTGGGACAGGGCAGGCCCTGTGTCCGGGCAAGTAGGTGTGTGTCTACGGGCCTCTCCTGACACAGCAACACAGCCGTTGCCCAGGTATCGGTGCATTATCGATGGCGGAGACCCATGACTCAACTGGCAGTGTCTGGAGACATTTTTGTCACAACTAGAGGAGAAGGTGCTCCTGGCTTCGAGTGGGTGGAGGCCAGGGACGCTGCTGAACATCTGACAGTGTGCAGGATGCCTCCACATGGAATTACCCACCCCGCATATCAATAGTGAAGAGGTTAAAAAAAAATCCTGTTGTATCTACCCTCCTCTGCTGCCCCTCAGAGGCCCGTAAACACAACAGTATCGAGAACAATAGCAAACGATTATTGAGCACTCCTGCTCGGCTCCGACCCTCTCTGAGTATTAACTTGCTCTCTCCCAGCTGCAGTGCCGCGGGTCAGTGCAGACGCCTGGGCAGCCATGGTTATGATCCGGGGATTTGTCTCATTTCTCACGCTGCCCTTTACAGCTGTGTCCCTGTGACCTCAGGCTTTACTTCAGGCTCTCACCTCTTTCCTGGTGCCTGAAGCCATTTTTATTAGAACGCTGATCGCTGTCACAAACGGCCCGAGCCTTGTGCACTGCGTACTGACCTTCACGGAAGCAAGCGCTGGACCTTGACCCACCCCTGACCTCGGCCTTCCAACAGCGTCTCCCCCACGGCGCCTGGCGGGTGGAAGTGTGACCAGAAACGCCCTAGGTGTTCCAACAGCTGCTGGGGCAGATTTAGTCCTGAATAAACAAATGGATGAAATGCACCAAATCCTGAGCAAATTCTCCCGGTAGGGCCCAGGAGACCTGGCTCTTCTCATCTCCCTTTTGGAAATGAACTGTGTGCTGGGCGAGGGCTTGTGCCCGGAGAGGCCCTTCCCTGGTGTGGGCTGTGGCTTGTGCATCTGTTCGGACATGATGCTCCCTGGAGATCATGCATGAGGGTGACGTAGCAGTTCTTAGTCCTGGCTGCACGTTGGAATCATTTGGGCTGGAGACCACACCAGTCGTTGTGAGGGCAGGGGGAGGTGGGTGTGGTTACAAAATAGCAATTTGAGGGGTCCACGTGGAGATGGAAGCAGTCAGCATCCCGACTGTGGTGGTGGATGCAGGAACCTGTACATATGATGCAATTACATAGAAGTAAACACACACACACCCAGTGAGTACGGGTAAAACTGGGGAATCTGAACAGGACCGGTGGATTGTACCAGTGTCAATTTCCTGATTGTGATACTGAGCTGTCGTCTTTTAAGACGTTACTGTTGGTTTCTCAGGTGAATTCTACCAAACATACAAAAGACTCACACCCATCCTATCAAACTCTTGCAAAAAATTGAAGAGGGAACACTCCCAAAGACATTCAGTGAAGCCACCATCACCCTGATACCAAAACCAGACAAAAAGACCACCAAAAAGGAAGATTACAGGCCAATGTCTTTGATGCATATAGATGCAAACATTCTCAACAAAACATTAGCAAACCAAATCCAGCAACACATAAAAAAGATCATACATCACAACCAAGTGGGATTCGACCAAGTGGGATTCGACAAAGTGGGATTCACCCAAGTTCACAAGGATGGTTCAACATACGTAAATCAATGTGATAGGCCATGTAAACAAAAGAAAAGACAAAAACCACACGATCATCTCAATAGATGCAGAAAAAGCATTTGACAAAATTCAACATCCATTCATGAGAAAAACTCTTACCAAAGTGCATATAGAGGGAACATGTCTCAAGATAATAAAAGCCATTTATGACAAACCCACAGCCAATATAATACTCATGATGAAAAGCTGAAAGCCTTCCTGCTAAAATCTGGAACAAGACAAGGATGCCCGCTCCCACCTCTTCTATTCAGCATAGTATTGGAAGTCCTATCCACGGCAATCAGACAAGAAAAAGAAATAAAAAGGTACCTACATTGGAAGGGAAGAGGTAAAACTCATTATATGCAGATGATATGGTATATAGAAAACCCTAAAGACTGCACACAAAACTGCTAGAGTTGATAAATTCAGCAAGGTAGTAGGATACAAGATTCACATACAGAAATCAGTTGCATTTCTTTACACCAACAATGAAATATTAGAAAGGGAATGTAAAAAAAAAAAAAAAAAAAACTTTTAAAATCACAACCCCAAAAGTAAAATACTTAGAAATAAACCTCACCGAGGAGGTGAAAGACTTACATGCTGAGAATTATAAAACATTAAAGGAGGGCTTCCCTGGTGGCGCAGTGGTTGAGAGTCCGCCTGCCGATGCAGGGGACGTAGGTTCGTGCCCCGGTCCGGGAAGATCCCACATGCCGCGGAGTGGCTGGGCCCGTGAGCCATGGCCACTGAGCCTGCGCGTCCGGAGCCTGTGCTCCGCAGCGGGAGAGGCCACACAGCAGTGAGAGGCCCGCGTACCGCAAAAAAAAAAAAAAAAAAAAAAAAGGAAATTAAAGATGATTCAAGGGAATGGAAAGATATCCCATGCTCTTGGATTGGAAGAATTAATATTGTTCAAATGGCCATACCACCCAAAGCAATCTGTAGCTTTAATGTGATCCCTATCAAATTACCCATGACATTTTTCACAGAACTAGAAAAAAATAATCCTCAAATTCATATGAAACCATAAAAGACCCAGAATTGCCAAAGCAACCCCGAAGAAAAAGAAAAAAACAGAAGGCATAATTGTCCCAGACATCAGACAATACTACAAGGCTACAGTAATCAAAATAATATGGTACTGGCACAAAAACAGACATATGGATCAATGGAACAGAATAGAGAGCCCAGAAATAAACCCACACACCTACAGCCAATTAATCTTCAACAAAGGAGGTAAGAGTATACAATAGGAAAAAGTGTCTTCAGCAAGTGGTATTGGGAAAGTTGGATAGCTGCATGTAAATCGATGAAGTTAGAACACATCCTCTCACCACGTACAAAAATAAAATGGCTTAAAGACTTAAACGTAAGACATGACACCATAAAACTTCTAGAAGAAAACATAGGCGAAACATTCTCTGACATAAATCGTACCTATGTTTTCTTAGGTCAGTCTCCCAAGGCAATAGAAATGAAAACAAAAATGAACAAATGGGACCTAATCAATTTACAAGCTTTTGCACAGCAAAGGAAACCATAAGCAAAATGAGAAGACAACCTGCAGAATGAAGAAAGCATTTGCAAATGCTGCAGCCAACAAGGGCTTAATTTCCAAAATACACAAACAACTCATACAACTCAACAACATAAAACCCCAAAACAACCCAATCCAAAAATGGGCAGAAGACCTAAATAGACATTTCTCCAGAGAAGAAATACAAATGGCCAATAGGCACACGAAAAGATGCTCAACATTGCTGAATATTAGAGAAATGCAAATCAAAATGCGGCACCACCTCACACCAGTCAGAATGGCCATCGTTAAAAAGTCTACAAATAACAAATGCTGGAGAGGATGTGGAGAAAAGGGAACCTTCCTACACTGTTGGTGGGAATGTAAGTTGGTGCAGCCACTGTGGAAAACAGTATGGAGTTTCCTCAGAAAACTAAAAATAAAATTACCATATGATCCAGCAGTCCCACTCCTGAGTATATATCTGGACAAAACTATAATTCAAAAAGATACATGTACCCCTATGTTCATAGCAGCACTATTCACAATAGCCAAGACATGGAAACAACCTAAATGTCCATCGACAGATAAATGGATAAAAAAAGATGTGGTACATATATACAATGGAATATTACTCAGCCGTTAACAAAGAATGAAATAATGCCATTTGCGTCAACATGGATGCAACTAGAGATTATACTAAGTGAAGTAAGTCAGAAAGAGAAAGACAAATACCATATGGTATCACTTATATGTGGAATCTAAAGTATGACACACATGAACCCATCTATGAAACAGAATCATGGACATAGAGAACAGACTCTGCCAAGGGGGAGGGATGGAGTGGGAGGTTGGGGTGAGCAGATGTAAGCTTTTATATATGGAATGGATAAACAACAAGGTCCTGCTGTAGAGCACAGGGAACTATATTCCATATCCTATGATAAACCATAGTGGAAAAGAATATTTTTAAAAAGAATGTATATATATATATGTATATATATATATATGTATGACTGAATCACTTTGCTGTACAGCAGTAATTATCACATTGTCAATCAACTATACTTCAAAAATAAAAAAGATGTTCTTATTGGGGAAGAGTAGTAAAGGGTACACAAGTAGTTTTCTGGATTATTTTTTACTGCTTGTCAATCTACAATCACCTCAAAATAAAAGGTTACTCTGTAAAAGGTACACACACCATTGTTCCAACCCCAGCCCCAGGGATTCTCATTTCATTGGTCTATGGTGGAGCCTGGGCACAGGCAGTTTTTTGGGGTCCCCAGGTGAGTCCAGTGGGCAGCCAGGTCAGAGAGCTGCTGTCGACTTTGGCTCCAGGGTAGATGGGGCTGGATGAGCCCTGATCAGGCCGACCTGTGGGTTGCTGTGTCCTCTTGGGTCTGGGGTTATCGGGCATTTTCTCCTCCCAGAGAGCAGAGAGGGGTCTAGACTCAATTCCACGGGGCCACTGATGACCCCGGGTCACTGTGTCTCCAGGGCCTGGCAGACTCTCTGGGTTGGTGGGGCGGGAGGAGGATCCAGGGGCTGGGCTCAGACCAGGCCTGATTCCTGTGCCAGCCTGTAAAACAGGCCCCTCTGGGCCAGCAGCTGGGCCGGGCTGCCGCTCTCTGCCACCTGCCCCTCGTCCATGACCAGCACCCTGCAAGGGACAGGGACACAGCCAGCTCTTTGGACCCCAGCCCAGGGTCTTGGCCGCTCTGAATGCCCAGTGTGTCTGCTCTAAGCAAGTCTGGCCTTCCACGCGGCTTACTGACCCCGACGGCCCAGTTGGAAGCATCTGCTGGGCATGTGTCTTCGGGCTTATCCTTCCCCTGTGGGCATCAGTCTTGCCACCTGTACAACGGGCACTTCATAATCTATTCCAGTGCCCTTCCAGCTCTAAAGCCTGATGCCTTCCTCTGCCTGCAGGGGTGCCCTGGGGGCCAGCTGCGTGGGGTGGGGTGTGGGGGCTTACCTGGCACAGTCCAGCACGGAGCGCAGGCGGTGGGCTATGAGTAGTACCGTGCACTGCGCAAACCAGCTCCCCAGGGCGGCCTGCATCTGGCGCTCCGTCCCCGGGTCCACAGCAGCCGTGGCCTCATCCAGGATGAGGATCTGGGTTTTCCGGAGAAGGGCACGTGCCAGACACAGGAGCTGCTTCTGGCCTAGGCTGGGAATGAGTGGGACAGGCCAGATGTTTGCACATCAGGACTGACCTGCAGGGGGTGCCCACAAATGTGTCCTCATGGCCGCTGCGGGAGTGGGGGATGTGTGCCTGTGTGTCCCCAGACGTGGGTCCCTAGTCTACAGAGCTGGTAGGAATCCCCATCCTGCCATTTTTGAGCAGAGTGACATTAGGCAAGTCATTGAAACCCTCTGGGCCTCAGTTTCCCCATCTGTGCAATGGCTATCTCTGTTTCTATTCTATGGTCTTCACTATGTGCCAGACGCATCCTATATGCTTATGTATATTAACTCATAAAGATCACAAAGGTAGGTATTGTGTCAAGGAGCCCTTCCTCACTGGGTTGTGAGGATAAGACAAATCATATAAAAGCCATGCATGTCACAGAGTAAACCCTTCTTTTACTCCAGTTACAGATGAGGAAGTTGAGAGTCAAGGTCACACAGTCAGTGAGCCCCCAGAGCCTGGAGACTCAAGGGTGTTTGGGGCTGTTTCCTGCCATGTTCAGCTTCCTCAGAGTAAACCCTTTAGGGAACCAGGACCTACTACGGCCATGTGGGTGTCAGGTGCCTGGGCTTTGCTCCAGACTCACCACTTATGGGGTAGGTGAGTTGGCAACTCTCAAGCCTCAGATTCCAACTCTGTGAAATGGGATTAGTGCAAGTGCAGCTTTGAGGATTAAAATGAATATTGAAATGAATATTTCTTACATGCCAGGCACTGTTTCAACAACTTTACACATAGTACTCATTTAATTCTTGCACAGATAGGCAGGTTCTAACTATTATTCCTTCTTTACAGATAAGGAAACTGAGGCACTGAAGAGTAAGTAACCTGCCCAAGATCCTACAACTATATCTATGCTCCTGGCTACCAAGCCCTGCTGCCCTTCTAGTGCCATTACCACCCCCAGTCCCTTACCCTAACATCTTCTGGGTCAGGTGGGTTTTAGAATCCAGAATGTCTTGACTTTTAAAAAGGCACACACCTGTACATCTGTGTTCACAGCAGCACTATTCACAATAGCCAAAAGGTAGAAACAACCCAAGCATCCATCAATGGATGAACGGATAAGAAAAATGTGGTCTATCCATACAATGGAATATTATTCAGCCTTAAAAATGGAGGAAATTCGGGCACATGTTACATCATGGATGAACATGGAGGATATTATGCTGTGTGAGATAAGCCAGTCACAAAAAGACAAATACTATAATATTCCACCTAAATGAAGTACCTAGAGAAACAAAGTGAAATGGGGGCTGGTGGGAGGGAAGAATAGAGAATCGTTGTTTAATGGCTACAGAGTTTCGGTTTCACAAAATGAAAAAGTTCTGGAGGTTTATTGCACAATGATGTGAATGTACTTAACACTATGGAATTGAACACTAAAAAATGGTTAAGATGATATGTGTATTTTACTACAATTTCTTAAAGCTTTTAAAGGCATACACCCTATGTTACTTGACAACCCCAGTGAGCGTGGGGTTAGCACCCAATATCACAGTATTTTTGCAGCAAAATAAATGCTGAGTGAGATAAATACAGACCAGAAGTAGCCTCGTGTCAGTAGAGGTTGAGTTTTGCCACCAAATAAACTTAGAAACAAATTTAGGAAAAAGAAAAAATATCCCTTGATATTCAGAGATTGTGTTGGAGTTTGGAATGGCTGATGAGGGATGGGATTTGTACTGTGATTAGGAATAGAATGGGGTTGATCATCCTATGTGGGGAGGTGACTTCCAGGGCGTATTACCCTGAGGGGACCTTGGCCACACCTGCCTCTCCCCCAGCACCTCACAGGGTCTGGCTGGGGTGCGGCGACCCTACCTCAGGTTGTCGCCTTGGTCGGCACACTCGTAGTGCAGCTGGCCCGGCAGGCTGGCCACCGTGGCTCTGAGCTGCACCGTCTCCAGGGCCGCCCAGATGGCTTCGTCTGAGTGCTCATGTAGCATGTCGAGGTTCATTCGCAGAGAGCCGGGGAACAGGATGGGGTCCTGGCCGGGAGGGACAGTGGGTCAGAGCTGGGCCAGCCATGCCTCCCACCTCTCCCCTCCCCCCACCTCTGCCCGCCCCTCCCCAGGCCTCACCTGGGGGATGATGGTGATCCTGGACCGAAGTGTGTGCAGCCCCACTTGGGCGATGGGGACCCCGTCAATCCAGATCCCGCCCTCAGCCGCCTCTAGGAGCCGCAGCAGGCCTCCGGCCAGGGAGGACTTTCCTGCCCCTGTCCTGCCAACGATGCCCACCTGCCGGGGGTTGGGGGAGTAAGGCCCATTCTGACCAGGCCTGGCCAGAAGAAGGCAGGCCATAGCCCACAGGGTTCCTGAGCATGTCTTTGCTAGATGTTTCCCCTGCACCCAAGACCCATCCATCTATCCATCATCCTGTGAGCATCCATCCTTCTATCTGTCCCATCTGTCCACCTGTCCATATATCCATTCATCAATCCATCCAACCTTCTGTCTGTGCATTCCTCTCTATCTTCCCCTCATCCTGATACACCTCTCCTATCTTTTCATCCACTTCCCCACCCTTCCTCCTATTCCTTCATCCTTCCCCTTCCTTCCATCCACACCCCCTCCATCATCCCCCATCTTCCCTTCTATCATTCTGTTTATGTCCCATCCTTCTATTAATCACCCTTCCTTCTACCCATCCCTCCCTCACACTTCCTTCCATCCCCCTCCTTCCATCCATACCCTCATCCTTCCCTCTGTCCTTCATCCTTCCTTCCACACACCATCCTTCCATCCATATTCCTATCCTGCCTTCCATCTCTCATCCTTTCTTCCACTCCATTCATCCTTCCATCCATGCCTCTTTCTTCTTTCCATCCAGCCCCCAATCCCAGCCATCCATCCTTCATCCTTCCATCTACCTGCCCATCTTTCTATCCATCCCCCATCCTTCCTTGACACTTGGTGGGGGTTCAACACTCTTTGTTTAATAAGTAAACGAAGCATGTGGGTCGTCCACTGTATGACAGGCACTCTTTTAGGCACCAGGAATACAGAAATTAAGGAGTCCTGGCTCCAAAGGGCTCACCATCTGGTCTTGGAAATAGTGCACCTGAGTAAACTTAAATACAGTGTGAACAAGCACTCTCTATAATCAGGCTCTGGCCCTGCAGCAATGGAGGTAAGCATGGAGGTGCTGCTGTTCATGTTGCCTGCGATGGGGTTAATGGGGTAATCAGAGAAGGCTTCATGGAGGAGAAGATACTTGAGTGGAATCTTGAAGGATGACTAGGAGTTCAGGGAGGGGGAAGATTCCGGGTGAACCACACCAACTGCTAGCCTGTAAGCTCCTCGAGGGCAGCACCACGTACCCACCTGGCCCAGAGGCTGCTGCTCCACAAATGTTGGCTAAGCCCTGGCAGGGCAATGAATGAAGTGGAGAAAGGGCCTTGAATGCCAAGCTCAGGAGTTTGGGCTTTACCAGAAGGAAGCTGGGAGAGGGAGGAAGGTCTGGAGCAGGGAAATGACATGCTCAAATCAAGATCACAGGAGAATAGATTGGAGGGGGTGAAACAGGAAGCTGAGGGCCTGGAGCAGTGGAGGGGAGGGCAGGGAGGAAGTGTCGCCAGGTGGGGACGGCAGAGAAGGATTCAATGAAGCAGCCTGACTAATCATCTGTAAATGAGGTGATATTAGGGGTGTTGTCAGAGTGAAAATGCAAATAATGAATATAAGCATTGGTGAGCACTTCTGTAGCATTTGCTATGTGCCAGGCACTGTTCCAGGCAGTTTCTATGTATTAACCCAAGTAAACTTCTCAACAGCTCTATGAGGTTGACATTATTATTCCCATTTTACAGATGGGAAACTGAGACCAAGGCATGCAGTGACTTGTCCAAGGTCAGGCATGGCAAAGCAAGGAACTGAGCCCATGCAAACTGGATAAGTATGTGGAACATTCAGCACCTCACCCAGCACATAGTAGGTGTTCAACCAATGATAGAGAAAGAAGAAAGAAGTTGGGGTGATGCCTCCTCATCTGGGACACCAAGGTTGGTGGGTTTCACCAAGACGGAAGCAGGTTTGGGGAAGATGATAAGTTCCCTTTAGGGTGTGGTGGGTCTGAAGACTGGGGTACCTGAGGTGCAGACGTGGAGCAGGCAGCTGGTGCTCAGGAACTGGACTCTGGGTGATGCCCAGCCTGGCCATGGCCCTGAGGCCTCTCCAGCCACCCTGTGGCCTGGCCACCACGAGGAGGAAGTTGTAGGTGCACCGCTCACCTTCTCTCCTGCGTGGATCTTGAAGGACACTCCCCGCACGGCCAGCGGGAGCTCGGGTCGGTATCTCAGCCCAAAGTCCCGGAACTCAATCTGCCCCCCACAAGGCCAGGGTGGCCGGGCCGCACAGGTGGCCGGCCTCCAGGGTGCCTAGGGCAGGAGGGGACACTGGGTCAGAGGAGCCTTTCTCCAGGCTTCTCACAAAAGGGCCTGCCTCTCTGACCCTCAGTTTCCTCTTCTGTAAAGTGGGCTTATTTACTGCTACTTTACAGAGTTGTTATGGGGCATGGAATGCAGCAAGGCTAAAAACAAATAATATTTGGTATAGTGAAAATAAAAAAATAATGGTGTTGGCTACTCTTTATCTATTGTTGTTATTAGCCATTATTAATTTTCAAATAATATTCTCTCTTTCGCTAGTAGAGGTAAGACACTCTCCTTTTAGGGAAAAGGGCAAGTCTGTGCAGTGGGGAGACCAGTGCTGCCATTTGCTATTCCTGTGACCTTGAACAGGTCACTCCACTCCCTTGAGCCTTGGTTTCCCCATCTGTGAAATGGGGCTAATTAGAGTGGTGGACATGTATTGAGTGTTTGCGGTGTGCCAGACACTGTATGAAGTCCTTTATTGTGGGATGACCTCCTAGTACACCCAGCACTGTTATGTTCCTGCTGTTTCTCTATTGTTCCTGCTATTATGTTTCAGTAGTGCCATCATGTTACTGTTGTGCCGCTGTTATGTTTCTATAATGTTGCTATCAAGCTGCTGTTCTGTTACTGTCATGTTGCTGTTACTCCTGGTCCCCTGTCACTCAGAGTGCCCAGCCTTGCCATTCAGAGGAACCAGGATTTGACCTCGTCTCAGACCCTACCCTCTTAACCATTCCTGCCACCTCGGCCGTGACTGCAGTCTGCAGTGGTGGGGGCTCTAAAGCCGGTGGCAGATGTCAACATGGGTCCACCGTCCTCTGCTGTAGGTCCTGGATGGTGCCCGCTCCACCCCCATCTCTTGCCCATCACCTCCTTGGGCGTCTGGGCGTAGTCCTTCAATCTTTCCACCGACACGATGCTGCTCTCCAGGTCTGTCCAGCTGCGAACAGCCCACTGCAGCGTCTGGGTCACCTGGTTCGAGAAGACACCTCAGGACAGCTTCAGCAAGGCCACCCCACAGGTGAGGCAGGGGCTGGGAGGCAGGCCCCGGGGCAGACAAGGGGGCAGAATTTGGCTGTAGCCACAAGGATCCCTCTTTTCCTTTAGATGAACTGGAGTATATGGACCAGAAAGGAGCCCTCGGACATCAGCTTATCCAACCCTTCTTGAAACAGGTAGGGAGACAGGACCAGAGAAGGTGTGTGGCCCTCTCAAGGACACCCAGCAGGATCCAGCCCAATGACTTCCATTCAGAGAGGTCTCCCTCCACTTAACACTGACTTCCCACTTGGAACCATGCCAAGCTCCTCCCCAGGGCCTGCTCACCCTGCCCCCACCCCTTCCCAACCTCATTTCCCTCCAGTTTTGTCCTCACACTCTCTCCAGCCACACCGCTTTCCTGTTGTTCCTCTAACACACCAGTCGCGCCCCTCCCGCCATGCCAGGGCCTTTCCTCCTGCCGTTTCTTCCACCAGGACTGCTCCTCCCCTATTCCCCCACTTCCTTTAGGCCACAGATCTCAAGCCCCCTTCTCAGAGAGGTCTTCTGGGCCGTGCAAAAGAAAAGCACCCTCCCCCCAATCATGTTCCATCCTGTTACTTGCTTTATCCTTAAGCTTAGTTGCCTCAACTGTAAAATGAGGACAGTAATAGTACCCCTGGTGGGGTTGTGGGCAGGATTAAATGAGCTAATATTTATAAAGCTCTTAGAACAATGTCTCATTCATAATGAATGCTACTTACATATATGTATATATATATTTTTTTCCTTTACAGATGTCATAACCTGACATTAAATATTGTTATTAATAGTTAACAAAACATTAACAATGCACTGGGAATGGACTCTGTCTACTTTATCTCAATGAGTCTTTACAGTATCTGAAGTGAAGGGATTACTGCCCATTTTTCAGAGGAGCACAGCGAGGCTCCGAGGTCTAGCCTACGCTCTTGCAGAGCCGTGTCTTCCTCACTGGTTGGTAGTTTGGACTCAGGTCCTTGAAGGTCCCACTGGCAGAGGTCTGTGTCCATTCTGCCCGCACCCCAGAGCCCAGGTTGGGGTGTCGGAAGTACCTGCAGGGCAGCTGAGACAGAGAAGCCCACAAGGCCGGGGCTGAGGTGGGCCTTGCTCAGGACTGCGCACAGGGCGGCCGCAAACACCAGCCCATTCCCCACGAGCTCCAGGTTGGAAGCGAGCCACCTGCGAGGGGACAGGTAAAAGTGGGGTCAGTGGGGCCTCTCTGCGCTACCTGCCTCCCTGGGCACAAGGCCTGGACAGCGTGCCGGCTCGAGTGCCCATGGAGTCCCGGCAACAGTCTCCTCCACACCCAGGCCCCACCTGAGCTCAGAGGCACGGAGAGGCCAATGCTGTCCTATCTCACCTGCGCCCAGCTCAGGGCCTGGCACACAGTAGGTGCTCAAGTAAGCTCTGCTGTGCTGCCACTTTTCTGTCCCCAGGCTCTGCCAAGCCATGTCCCCCTGCCTGAATCCGACCTCCATCTTCACATGGCCAGCATCTTACCCTCACACAGCCAGCTCAAGCATCACCTCCTCAGAGAGTCCTCAGGACGAGTCCTCCCTTTTATCACTCTGTATAACTAAACTAGTTAATCAGTCCTTGACTGTCAGCCTCCATCAGCAGGCTCAGGATCTCATGAGCTCCATGAGGGCAGCAACTTTGTCTTTTTAAATTAATTAATATTTCATTTTTGGCTGCATTGGGTCTTCGTTGCTGTGCGTGGGCTTCCTCTAGTTGCAGCGAGTGGGGGCCACTCTTTGTTGAGATGCGCGGGCTTCTCATTGCGGTGGCTTCATTTGTTGCGGAGCACGGGCTCTAGGCGCGCGGGCTTCAGTAGTTGTGGCACGTGGGCTTCAGTAGTTGTGGCACGTGGGCTTCAGTAGTTGTGGCTCACGGACTCTAGAGCGCAGGCTCAGTAGTTGTGGCGCATGGGCTTAGTTGGTCCGTGTCATGTGGGATCTTCCCAGACCAGGGCTCGAACCTGTGTCCCCTGCACTGGCATGCAGATTCTTAATCACTGCGCCACCAGGGAAGTCCATCAACTTTGTCTTGTTCATGGCTCTGTCCCCAGGACCCAGCACGGGACTGAGGACGTAGTAGGTTCTCAACAAATATATATTGAATGGATGAGGAAATTGAATTCCTACTTCTTTTTCCTTTTATTGAATTCCTACTTGACCATTCATTCATGCATTCATTCAGCAGATATGTATTCAGCACCTACCGTGTGCCATGTATGCTGGAGATGCTGGGGACACAGCCGCAAACCAAACAGATAAAAATCCCTGTCTTCAGGGAACTCTAGGCTTCACTGCATATAACACCTAGTCCTCTTAACAACCCCACGATGGGAGGACTGTTGTCTCCATTTGACAGATGAGGACACCAGGACTCAGAAGGGTTAGGTACTTGCCCAAGTCCACAAACATAACAAACACCGGGATTTGAAGCCACATCTGCCTGAATGAGGGTCTGCCACTTCCTAGATGGCTGACCTTGGGGGAGTCCCTTCACTTCTCCGAACCCCAGTCTACCCATCTGTGGGATGAAGTAACGTCTGGCTTATTATAGTTGTGAGGATTAAATGAGATACACCCACCGTATATGGCACAGAAATCATTGACCCTTCCACAAAGTAGGTGCTTCCTAAATGTTTGTAAGGTCACTCCTCCCTAGGCTAGGACCCCAGGAAGGGGCAGGGCAGGTCACCCAGAAGGCATATGGCATTGAGACACTGCCCACGGCTGCAGGGCCTCATAGCCCCAGCTGGCTGGAAATCTGGGCAGAAAGAAGGAAGGAACTGACATTTATTGAATTCACACCCACTGTGTGCTTGACCCTCTCCACACTCTGGCACCAGACTGACTGGATTCAAATCCTCACTCCACCATGTATTTGCAGTGTGGCCCTGGGCAAGTTCCTAAATCTCTCTGTGTCTAAGATTCATCATCTATAAAAGAGTCTCTGCCTGGTGGAGTTGTTAATAGGATTAAATAAATTAATCCACAGAGGATGCTGAGGACTGTGCTGGGCATGTGGTAAGCACATTACAAGGATTAGCTATGAGTGTTTTTGTTTAATCTCAGTAGCCACTCCATGAGTGCAAACTCACTTTGACAAATGAGGCTCAGAGAGGTTATGTGACTTGCCCAAGAGCATCCAGCTAGTAAGTTGCAGAGCTGGGATTTGCACCTGTGTCTGTCTGTGCTCAAAGCTTGTGTTGTTATTCTTGCTTAGTACCGAAAGGAGGCCGAGGATGCTTATGTAGCTCCTTTGTCACCAAGGCAACAGAGGCTGGTCTAGTGACCTGGCAACAGAGGCTTCTTCCTTTTTGCTGACACCTGTACTTCCTGCCCACCTGCTGTTGGGGATCCCTCAGGCCAAGGTCCATCTGCTCACACTGTGAGCCATGTGCACCCATGGGATCTAGGCTCTGCTTTACCCTCGACTCGCTGTGTGACCTTGAGCAGGCCACTTCACCTCTCTGACCACACAGTATGACCTTAGGTCTCATCCTCTGGGGACACAGAAGGATTATAGGTTCTTCTCTGCCCCCTTCCTACCTGTCAGCCACCAGCCGCGGGAAACTGACTCTCTGGCTTTCATCCATGTGTGCGTCGTTCTGAGCCACAAAGCAGCCCTGGACCCGGAAGGCCCTGACCACTGCTCCGCCCTGGAATGTCTCGGCCACATGGGAACACACGGATGAGTACCTGGCTGATTCCAGGCGTCTGAGCTGGCATGAGCTGGCCACATACAGGCTCTGAAGTGGGACAGTGGGGAGCAGAGAGGTCACAAACACAGAGAGACAGTTTGAGAAGCATAGGGAGCTCTGTTACCAGCTTGCTGTGTGACCTTGGGTCAGTGGCTTCTCTTCTCTGGGCTCCAATTTCCTTGTAGAATCAGAGTTCAATGGGTCTTTTTAAAAATCACCTGAGAATCTTCAAAAACTCCCAATGCCTCACCCCCGAACTATTGAATCAGGATCTCTGGTGGCATCACCTTGGCCTTGGAATTTTTAAAAAGCCTTCGGGTGATTCTCATGTACAGCCAGGATGGAGAAACCCCTAGTCTATAGTAAATATCTCATTCTCAGCTCTAAGGCCAACTGCTTCACTTAGGGCCGGTCATTGTGGGAAAAAAGCCACAAAGGGCAAGGAAGGCAGCTTGACAAGTCAAATTCATTCACTTAACTCGAAGGTTACATGCCAGGTGCTGGGAACACAATGATGAACAAACAATATATATTGTTATTTGGTTTGACGTTGGAAGTTGAGTGCAGCTGGCAGGCAGGAAGGAATCTGCATTTGCTGATCACCCAGGCTGCATGCCAGGCTCTTTCCAAATACAGTTGACCCTCGAACAACATGGGTTTGAACTGCACAGGTCCACTTATTTGTGGATGTTTTTCAATAGTAAATACTACAGTACTACATTCTGCACTTGGTTGAATCTGTGGATATGGAGGAACTGTGTATACAGAGGGCCAACTATAACTTCTAAGCAGATTTTTAATTGCAAGGAGGGTCAGTGCCCCTAATCCCCACGTTGTTCAAGGGTCAACTGCAGTATTCAGTCATTGTGAGGTGGGCATTAGTGTCGTTCACAGTTTGTAGGTAAGAACGCCAGAGGCTCAGAGGGATTAAGCAGCTGGTCTAAGCCTCTATAGCAAGCAAGTGGCAGGACCTGGATTCAAACACATCTCTGTCCGACTCCAAAGCTCTAGAGAATCAGTTCCTCCCCCAGGTCAAGAGGCTATAGAAAAGACTTGCGATAGTTGTGGAGGGCAGTGATGGCCGTGGTTTTTGTCTGGCTACCATGTTTTGTTTTGTTTTTTTCTACTTCTGATTTTTGTCTGGCTACCATGGTTTCTTCTACTTCTGATTTCCTTGGTGGGGATGGGGGGTTGGCGATCAATCATGAGACCTGATCATGGAGGTAGTCACATGACACAGCCCTGCTAGGCAGAGTAAACTATTCCTTTGGTCACAGTGATGAGCTCAGGGATGACACATGCCTCATGAAAGGCCAATCAGAATCTTCCCTGGGGGTCTTCCCTGGTGGTGCAGTGGTTGAGAGTCCGCCTGCCGATGCAGGGGATGTGGGTTCGTGCCCCGGTCCGGGAGGATCCCACATGCTGCGGAGCGGCTGGGCCCGTGAGCCGTGGCCGCTGAGCCTGCGCGTCCGGAGCCTGTGCTCCGCGATGGGAGAGGCCACAACAGTGAGAGGCCCACGTACTACAAAAAAAAAAAAAAAAATCTTCCCTGGGATGGATGTGTGAATGCTGAGCTGGAGAAAAGTTGCTTTGTGTCGGGGGTTGCTGAGGTGGGAGGCTGTGAGTATAGGGTTGCAAGGGGGCCATCAGACCTGCCCCCTGAAAAAGGAGTGTGTGCAAAATTAGGCCAAGCAGAGCTGAGCCAGTGATTCTTAAATATTAGCATGGATCAGAATTACCTGGAAGGTTCATTAAAACCCAGATTTCTGGGGGCTTCCCTGGTGGCGCAGTGGTTGAGAGTCCGCCTGCCGATGCAGGGGACACGGGTTCGTGCCCCGGTCCGGGAAGATCCCACGTGCCGCGGAGCGGCTGGGCCCGTGAGCCATGGCCACTGAGCCTGCGCGTCCATAGCCTGTGCTCCGCAACGGGAGAGGCCACAACAGGGAGAGGCCCGCGTATCACAAAAAAAACAAAAACCAAAAATCCCAGATTTCTGGGCTGCAGCTCCATAGTATCTGAGTCAGTAGGTCTTGAGTGGGGCCTGAGAATGTGCATTTCTAACTAGTTCCCAGGTGAAACTGATGCTGCTGGTCGGATACCACACTTCAGGAACCACTGAGGGAAGATATGGGAAGAGTGACAGCGTCCTGGTGAGAGCTGACCCCCTGCACCCCGGGAGCATAAAAGCCATGAAATTCTGTTCTTGTGTTTAAGCTAACTTAAGTTGCTCTCTGGTTCTGGCAACTGGAAGAGTCGAGCCTAATACAATGGTCCTTGAGAGCCTGCAATGCCTTCTTGGTTTCCAGATCACTGAGGAAGAGATAGCCGATTTCAGCGACAGCAGCAGGATGAACTGTTAGACGTCAAGAACTTTGATGTGAACATTTGGGAGACAGAGATGAGAGTAAGTGTTAGGAACAGACTGTGGTGTCTCCATCTCTGAGAATTCTTCTAGGGGCAGCTCCTAGATGTCCAGCTGGGCAGAACCTCTTACACTGAGTCCTGCCCAGAGACAGGGGACTGGTGGAGGTGACCTCGGCTGGCCCCAGGAGCCTCTCCAACCTCCCCTTACCTGAAACCCGGCATAGAGGAGCAGCAGTGGCAGGATGGCCACGACAGCCAGCGGGGTGGTCACTGTCACCACCAGGCCAACCTCCAGGAGTCCGAAGGCATACATCAGTAGAGACCGGAATTTGTCTGGGATGTCCACGTCTACTATGTCTGTCTCTTTGGAGAAGCGGTGCAGCAGGTTCCCAATGGCCGTCCGCTCAAAGAAGCTAATAGGAGACTGTGCTACGTCCCACAGGAGCCCCCGGAAGAGCAGGCTGGATGCCCGGATCCCTCCTAGGAGCACTGTGGCCATGGAGGCAAAGAGCCCGATTGCTGGGGAGAGAGAAGGGGTCAAGGCATAAGGGCTGGAGACCCCCATCACCCTGTGGTGGCTATGTTATGAACTGGCCACCCTGATTTATCCTTTGATGGGACCACCATGCAGTGGGTTAAATAGTGTCTCCCCCCAAATTTATGTCCACCAGGAACCTCAGAATGTGACCTTATTTGGAAAGAGGGCCTTTGGGGCTTTCCTGGTGGTGCAGTGGTTGAGAGTCCGCCTGCCGATGCAGGGGACACGGGTTCATGCCCCGGTCTGGGAAGATCCCACATGCCGCGGAGCAGCTGGGCCCGTGAGCCATGGCCGCTGAGCCTGCGCGTCCGGAGCCTGTGCTCCGCAACGGGAGAGACCATGCATACCGCAAAAAAAAAAAAAAAAGAGGGCGTTTGAAGATGTTATTAGTGAAAGAGCTTGAGGTGAAATCCTGGATTTAGGGCGGCTTCTAAATCCGATGACTAGTGTCCTTATAAGAAGAGGAAAGGACACACAGATTACTGGCAGAAATTAATAGACACTAAATAGATGTGCATTGGCCAATATCTTCCCCACAGCTCTTATAATGTGTTAACTCAATGTGGTAGGTTGAATAGTGTTCCCTAAAGTTCATGTCTACGCAGAACCTCAGAATGTGACCTTATTTCAAAATAGGGTCTTTGCAGATATAATGGTTAAGTTAAGGCACAGAGATGCAGAGAAGGTCATGTGAAGATGGAGGTGGAGATTGGAATGATGTCAAGGAATGCCAAGGATGGCTGGCAACCAGCAGAAGCTAGGAGAAAGGCATGGGACAGTTTCTCCTTCAGAGCCTCCAAGAGGGACCAATTTTTGCTGACACCTTGATTTTGGACTTCTGGCTTCAGAACTGTGAGAGAATAAAAATTTCTGTTGTTCTAAGCTACCAAGTTTGTGGTAATCCCGTTTTATGGCAGCCCTAGGAAACTAATACACCCCCTTCCTCCCAATGCCAATCTGTGTGCCTGGAACGGAGCTAACTTCACTCTCTGTTTCTGGGGTGGGGCAAATTTTATCCCTAGACAATCCGAACCACTGCAGTTGGCTCAGGGGTGAACACATGACCCAAGTCAGGCCAATGAGACCTGGGACTCTGCTGGGACTTCTGGGAAGAGGTACTCACTTTGTGGGATACTATGTTAGCACCAGGGGAAGTAGCCTGCCTGGACAGGAAGCTATCATAGAGGAAGAAAATGAAGCTAATCTTCCAGCATTTGCTGGACCCGTGGATCCAGCCATACCTCAAGCTAGTTACCTATGGATTCCAGTCCCACAAGCCAATAAATTCTCTTGTTGCTTAAGCTAGTTTGAGACATAGAGTTTTAAATAGTTAGTATATTATACCTGTGTAGTTTGTAGTTATATTAACCTCAAATAGAGCAGACTTTAGAGTAAGGAAAGTTATCAGGGATAAAGAGGGGCATTACATAATGATAAAGGGGTCAGTTACTCAAGAAGACATAACAATCCTTAATGTGTATTGCCTAACGACAGGGCATCAAAATATGTGAGGCAAAAACTGATAGAACTGCAAGGAGAAATAAATGAATCCATTATCATAGCTGGAGATTTCAACACCCCTCTCTCAGAAAAGGCAGAAAATCCAGCAGGCAGAAAATCAGTAAGGACAGAGATGAACTCAACAACACCATCAATCAACTGGATATAATGCACATCAACAGACCACTTCATCTAACAGCAGCAGAACACAAATTCCTAAGCTCACATGAAACATTCACTAAGATAGACTACAATTCTGGACTATAGAATACACCTTAACAAATTTAAAAGAAGAGAAATTATACAATGTCTGTTCTCAGACCACAGTGGAATTATACTAGAAATAACAAATACCTGGAAAATCCCCAATGCTTGAATATTAACACATTTCTAAGTAACACGTGGGTCAAAGAAGAAACCTCATGAGAAATTTTAAAATATTTTGAACTCAATGAAAATAAAAACACAACTTACCAAATTTTGGGCATGTAGTGAAAGCAGTACTTAGAGGGAAATGTTTAACACTGAATAAATGTATATTAGAAAAAAGAAAAAGCTCTAAAATCCATCGTCTAAGCTTCTACTTTAGGAAACTAGGAAAAGAAGAGAAAATTGAATCCAAAGTGAGCAGAAGAAAAGAAAATAAAAATTGCAGTAGAAATCAGTGAAATTGAAAACAGGAAATCAATGAAACCAAAGCCAAATTCTTTGAAAAGATCAGAAAATTGATAAGCTTCTAGCCAGGCTAAGAAGAAAGAGAGAAGACACAAATTACTAATATCTGAAAAAATTTTAAAAGGGACATCACTACAGATCCCATGGATATTAAAAGTATAAAAAAGGAATACCACGAACAACTCTCTGCCCATAAATTTGATAACCTAGGAGAAATGGACTAGTTCCTTGATAGACGCAATCTACTAAAACTTATGCAAGAAGAAATAGACAATCTGAATAGGCCTATAACTATTAAAGAAATTGAATTGACAATTAATAACTTTCCAAAACAGGAACTGCCAGTCCCAAATGAGTTCACTAACAAATATTTAAGGAGAAATTATACCAATTCTCTACACTCCCTTTCAGAGGGTTGAAGCAGAGGAATACTTCCTAACTTATTCTATGAGGGCAACATTTCCTAATACCAAAATCAGACAGACAGTACAAGAAAACTGTATAGACCAATATTTCTCAAGAACGTACATGTAAAAATCTTCAACAAAATATTAGCAAATTAAATCCTACAATGTATGAAAAGAATCATACATCATGACCAAGTGGAATTTACCCCAGATATGCAAGGCTGCTTCAGCATTTGAAAAGTTGGGACTTCCCTGGTGGTCCAGTTGTTGAGACTCTGTGCTCCCAATGCAGGGGGCCCGGGTTTGATCCCTGGTCAGGGAACTAGATCCTGCATGCCACAACTAAAGATCCCACCTGCGACAATGAAGATCTTGCACGCGGCAATGAAGATCCTGCGTGTGACAACTAAGACCCAGCGCAGCCAAATAAATAAATAAATATTTTAAAAATCTGAAAAATCAATTAATGTAATCTATCACATCAATAGGCTAAAAAAGAAAAATCACCTGATCATATCAAAAGATGCAGAAAAAGATTAGACAAAATCCAGTACCTATTCATGATAAAACAAATAAACAAAAACAACCCCCCAAAACACAACCCAAAACCTCTTTCAGTAAAATAGGAATAGAGAACTTCCTCAACTTGATAAAGAATATCTATTAAAAACCTAATGGTGAGAAGCTAACCTAATGGTGAGAAGCTTGGTGCTTTCCCAATAAGATCTGGAACAAGGCAAGAATGTCCCCTCTTACCACTCTTCTTCAACACCCTGCTAGAAGTCCTAGTTAATGCAATAAGATAAGGAAATGAAAAGTATGCAGATTTCCAAGGAAGAAATAAAGCTGTATTTGTTTGCAGATCACATGATCATCTATGTAGAAAATCTAAAAGAACTGACCAAAAACTCCTGAAACTAATAAGCAATTATAGCAACATTCCAGGATGCAAGGTTAGTATGAAAAATTTAGTCACTTTCCTATATGCCGGCAAAAAAAGGAAAGCCCACAACTAGAAATACAAACAGTGCGAAAGGAAAAATCTCATTGGTAAAAGCAAATATACAGTAAAAGTGCTAAACCAACCACATATAATGCTAATAGGAAGATTAAAAGATGAAAGTCATAAAATCATCTATATCCACAATAAGTAGTTAAGGGATATACAAAACAAAAAGATGTAAAATATGATGTCAAAAATAGTAAATGTGGCAGGGAGAGAAAAGAAAAGCAAGGTTGTTAAATGCTTTTGAACTTAAGAGATCAACAACTTAAAAAACCCACACATATACGGATTGCTATATTTAAACCACATGCTAACCACAAACCAAAAATCTATAATAGACACACACACACGAAAAGAGAAAGAAATTCAAAAATAACACCAAAGATAGTCATCAAATCACATGGGAAGAGAACAAAAGAAGAAGAAAGGAACAGAAAAGAACTATAAAAACAACCCCAAAATAATGAACAAAATGGCAGTAAGTACATTAAATGTAAATGGACTAAATGCTCCAATCAAAAGACATAGAGTGGCTGAGTGGATATAATAAAAAGACCCACATGTATGCTGCCTACAAGAGACTCATTTTAGACCTAAAGACACACAGATTGAAAGTGAGGGGATGGAAAAAGCTATTCCATGCAAATGGAAATGATTATAATAGATGACTATGAACAATTATATGCCAATAAAATGGACAACCTAGAAGAAATGGACAAATTCCTGGAAATGTACAACCTACCAAGACTGAACAGGAAGAAATAGAAAATATGAACAGACAGATTACCAGGAATTAAATTGAATAAGTAATAAAAAAAAAAAAACAAACAAACAAAAGTCCAGGACCAGATGGTCCAGACTCTTTAGAGATGAGTTAACACGTATCCTTATCAAACTATTCAAAAAATTGCAGAGGAATGAACACTTCCAAAATCATTCTACAAGGCCAGCATCATCCAGATACCAAAATCAGACAAAGATAAAACAAAAAAAGAAAATTACAGGCCAATATCACTGGTGAACATAAATGCAAAAATTCTCAACAAAATATTTGCAAACCAAATTCAACAATACATTAAAAGGACCATACACCATGATCAAGTGGGATTTATCCCAGGGATGCAAAGATGGTTTAATATCCACAAAGCAAGCAATGTGATACACCACATTAACAAACTGAAGAATAAAAATCACACGATCATCTCAATAGGTATGGAAGAACCATTTGACAAACTACAACATCCATTTATGATAAAAATTCTCGACAAAGTGGAGGGAATACACCTCAACATAATAAAGGCCATACACAACAAGCCCACAGCTAACATCATACACAGTGTTGGAAAGCTCAAAGCATTTACTCTAGGATCAGGAAAAAGACAAGGATGCCCATTATCACCATTTTTATTCAACATATATTGGAAGTCTTAACCACAGCAATTAGACAAGAAAAAGAAATAAAAGGAGTCCAAATTGGAAAGGAAGAAGTAAAACTCACCATTTAGAGATGACATGATACTATACATAGAAAATCCTAAAGATGCCACCAAAAAACTACTAGAACCCAACAATGAATTCAGTAAAGTTGCAGAATACAAATTTAATATACAGAAATATGTTGCATTTCTATACACTAACAGTGAACTATTAGAAAAGAACTTAACAATCCCATTTACAGTTGCATCAAAAAGAATAAAATATCTCGGAATAAATCTAGCTAAGGAGGTAAAAGACCTTTACTTGGAAAACTGTAAGACACTGTTGAAAGAAATTGAAGATGACACAGATGGAAAGATATACCGTACTCATGGATTGGAATAATTACTATTGTTAAAATCCTCATACTACCCAAGGTAATCAACAGGTTCAATGCAATCCCTATCAAAATACCAATGGCATTTTTCACAGAATTAGAAAAAAATAATTCTAAAATTTGTATGGAAACACAGAAGATCCTGAATGGCCAAAACAATCTTGAGAAAGAAGAACAAAGCTGGAGGTATCACACTCCCTGATTTCAAACTATATTACAAAGCTACAGTCATCAAAACCATATGGTACTGGCACAAAAACAGACAGGTCAATGGAACAGAATAGAGAGCCCAGAAATAAACCCACATTATATGGGAAATTAATCTACAAAAAAATATGCAAGAATATACAATGGGGAAAAGACAGCCTCTTCAATATTACTCAGCCATAAAAAGGAAGGAAACTGGGTCATTTGTAGAGACATGGATGGACCTAGAGACTGTCATACAGAGTGAAGTAAGTCAGAAAGAGAAAAACAAATATCGTATATTACATATATGTGGAATCTAGAAAAATGGTACAGATGAACTGGTTTGCAAGGCAGAAATAGAGACACAGATGTAGAGAACAAACGTATGGACACCAAGGGAGGAAAGCGGGGGGTGGGGGTGGGGGTGGGATGAATTGGGAGATTGGGATTGACATATATACACTAATATGTATAAAATAGCTAACTAGTAAGAACTTGCTGTATAGCACAGGGACCTCTACTTCACTGTACAGGAGAAACTAACACAACATTGTAAAACAACTATACCCCAATTAAAAAAAAAAAGACATAAGTTTGGATTGGATTAAAAAAAAAAAAAGATAGCCTCTTCAATAAATGGTACTGGGAAACGTGGACACTACATGCAAAAGAATCAAACTGGTACATGCAAAAGAATCAAACTGGACTACTTTCTCATACCATATACAAAAATTAATTCAAAATGGATTAAAGGCTTAAACAATAAGACCTGAAACCATAAAACTTTTAGAAGAAAACAGGCAGTATGCTCTTTGACATTGGCCTTAGTAATATTTTTTTGGATATGTTCCCTCAGGCAAGAACACAAGAGCAAAAATAAATAAATGGGACTACATTAAACTAAAAGGCTTTTGCACAGTGACGTAAACTATCAAGAAAATGAAAAAATCAGCCTACTGAATGGGAGAAGTTATTTGCAAATGATATATCTGATAAGGGATTAATATCCAAAATATACAAATAACTCATACAACTCAACATCAAAAAATCAAACAACCCAATTAAAAAATGGGCAGAGGATCTGAATGGACATTTTTTCAAAGATGACATACAGATGGTCAACAGGTACATGAAAAGATACTCAACATCACTAGTCATCAGGGAAATGTAAATCAAACCACAATGAGATATCATCTCACACCTGTCAGAATGGCTATTATCAAAAAGACAACAAATAACAAGTGTTGGTGAGGATGTGGAGAAAAGAGAACCCTCATGCACTATTGGTGGGAATGTAAACTAGGGCAGCCGCTATGGAAAGCTGTATGGGGATTCCTCAAAAAATTAAAAATAGAACTACCATACAATCCAGCAATTCCACTTCTGGATATTTACCCAAAGAAAATGAAAACACTAATTTGAAAAGATATATGCACCCGTATGTTCATTGCAGCAGTATTTACAATAGCCAAGATATGGAAGAAACATACGTACCCACTGACAGATGAATGGATATGGAAGAGGTAGTATATATACAATGGAATATTCCTCAGCCATAAAAAAGAAATGAAATATTGCCATTTGTGACAACACGGGTAGACCTAGAAGGTATTATGCTAAGTGAAATAAGTCAGAGAAACACAAATACTGAAATACTGTATAATTTCACTTATATGTAGAATCTAAAAAACAAATGAACAAGCATAACTAAACAGAAACAGAGTCATAGATACAGAGAAAAAACATGTGGTTGCCAGAGGGAAGGAGCAAAAAAGGTGAGGGAGACTGAAAGGTACAAATTTCCATTTGCAAAATAAATGGGTCAGATGTATGAAATATATAGTGTGGGGGAATAATTACATAATATCTTTTCATGGTGACAGATCGTAACTAGACTTAGGTGGTCATCATCTTGAAATGTAGAGAAATATCGAATTGCTATGTGTGTAACAGGAACTAACATTGTGTTGTATGTCAATTATACTTCAAAAACAAACTCATAGATCAGATTTGTGATTACCAGAGGCGGGGGAATGCGGGGAGGGGGAACTGGATGAAGGCTGTCAAAAGGTACAAACTTGCAGTTATAAGATAACTAAGCACTAGGAGTGTAACGTATAACATGATAAATATAATAAACACTGCTGTGTGTTATGTATGAAAGTTGTTAAGAGAGTAAATCCTAAGAGTTCTCATCACAAGGAAATGTTTTTTCTATTTCTTTAATTTCATATTTATATGAGATGACGGATGGTCACTAAACTCACTGCGGTCATCATTTCATGATGTATGTAAGCCAAATCATTATGCTCTACATCTTAAACTTACACAGTGCTGTAAGTCAACTATATCAACAAAACTGGGAAAAAATATTATGGTATAGAACTCAGGAAAAAAAGACTCTGTGGTATTGGTGAAAGAATAGACAACTAGATCAGTGAAACGGAGATGAATAGGTGGAGTACAGAGAATTTTAGGGCAGTGAAACTATTCTGTATGATACTGTAACAGTGGATATATGTCATTATACATTTGTCCATCCCATGGAATGTACAACACCAAGAGTGAACCCTGATGAAAACTGCAGACTTTGGCTAACTAGGATGTGTGGATATAGGTTCATTTGTAACAAATGTACCACTCTGGTGGGGGGATGTTGGTAATGACGGAGGTTATAGATGAGTGGGGAAATCTCTGTACCTTCTGCTCAATTTTGCTGTGAATGTAAAACTGCTCTAAAAAGATAAATCTATTTTTTAAAAAGGAAGAGAAGATGGGAGGAGATGATGGTGGGGATGTGATGCAGGGCTCTACCTCCTCTGGGGGATGGGGGTGGGGCAGTGGCAGAAGCGTGGGATTGGGGTGGCGTGCTGGAAGTCACCAGCAGTCAGACCTTAGGGTTGTCCTCAGCTTGGGAGAGGGGCAGAGTCCAGTGGACCTGCTGCCCCACCTAAGTGCTCAGCTGCCCCAACATCTGGAGGCCAAGATTCTGCCTTTGCTGATGAGGCTGGAAGAGACTCTGAGGCTTTTATAAAAGTAGGGATGTTCCCCGTCCCCTACTTCCCCAGCCCCATCTTAAGGATGCAGGTCTGTGTTTGGACCCAGGACATTTGCACAGGTGTTCAGGAAGGACAGGGTGAGCCAGGGAGGTGTGGGCGAAGGAGCCCTGAGAAACCCTCGGGTGGAGCTGGAGGATGGAGAGTGAGGAAGGCTGGCAGGGGTACCTTGGAGGCAGCCCAGGAGCCCAAAGACCCAGCCCCGCAGGGCTGCGTGAGTCTGCCGTCCGTCCACGGTGGGGTCATCTGCCCACAGGCTCAGCCAGTAGCCACGGCAGAAGGAGGCCACTTGCTGGCAGAGGAAGAGGAAAAGTGCATGGAGGCAGAGCGGGGTGCCCACAGCTCGTAGGTAGGTCAGGTACATGGTAGCCTTCACCTGTAGCACACATAGGAGAGATGGGGGCAGAGAGACACCCCAGGGGGAAAGAAGAAAGGCCAGGTGGGGCTCCCAAAACTTGCCAGTGGGGCAGATGGAACCACCATGCAGTACCTCCCACCTGGAGCATCCTCTCCCCTCCAGGCCCACCCAGCCTCAGGACCCCCTTCCTCTATGGCTTCCAGATGGCAGTGGGAGCCTTAAAGGGGACAGGCTGTGGCACTTTTCTGAGTTTGGAGTGATTTATTGAACACCTACTATGGGACAAGCATGTGTCTCCATCCTCATCATAATTCCCACCTGACAAATAGGGAAACTGAGGCACAGAGAGGTTAAGCCACTTTGTTTAAAGTCTGGTTCCTACAAATCTGAAATTCTCCATGCAGCTGCAGCCAGAGGGAACTTTTGAAAACTGGTTTTTTTTTGCTGTTGAAAACATCTTGCTGTTGCTAACCTGCCCTGGACTTTCTCTTGCTCTGAGAAGAAATTCTAAACCTCTTGTACCCTCTTTCACCTTACCATCTACGCACTATCCGCTGGTTTCATGGGATCCCTTTCTTTTCTCTGGCACCCTAAGCGCCTTCTCACCTCAGAGTCTCTGCCCCTGCTGTTCCCTCTGCCTGGAATGCTCCTCCCCCTGCTCTTTCCATGGCTACTTCCTTCGCATCCTTGAGGGATGTCAAATGTCACTCCTCAGAGCATCCTATCCAAGCAGGTCCCTGATCCTTGGTCGGTCCCTGTCTCATCACTTTCTTTATGTTGTTTATAGCATTTATCACTACCTGATATCACCTCGCTTATTAGCATAATTGTTTTCTCACTCTCTCCCCTGCCCCCCACCACTAACCTGCAAGCTCCACCAAGGCAGAAACTTTGTCTGGCACACAGTGGGGGTTCTGTAAATGTCTTCTGGATGGATGAGTAGGTGGACGGTTGAGTGGGCGAATGGGTGAGTAAATGGGTAGGTGGGTGGGTGGATGAATAAATGAGTGGGTCTGTAGGAGGGTGGGTGGATAAATGAGCGGATGGATGGATGGATGGCAGGGTGGCAGATGGGTGGATGGTTGTGTGAGATGGATAGAAGAGTGAGTAGATGGGTAGGTGGATGGATGGGTGAGTGGGATGGATGGGCGAATAGGTGGAAAGGTAGATGGATGGATGGATGAATGAGTAGGTAGGTGGGTGAATGGGTGGGGGATGGGTGGACAAAGCAGCATAGGAGAGAGGAAGCACAAGTTTCAGATTCAGACTGTCCTAGGTTTAAGTCCCAGGCTGGTCACTTGCTAGCTGTGAGAACACAAGCAAATGTCTGAACTCTTTAAGAACCCAGTTTCTTCATCTCTAAAATGGAGCTGTCACCATCTGATTTTAGGGTGGTTGTGGGCATTAAGAAGTAGGAAGTATCTAGAATCTTACGTGGCACATAGTAGGTGTTCAATAAAGGTGAGTCGTCCCCCCAGCCCCATCCCCCCCAAAGTGCTGCATCTCTTGGGAGGTCCTGAGTCCCCGGGGGCAGCAGTGGCAGTGGATGTGGAGTGGGCGAGGGAGCAGCGGGTGGTTACCCTGCCATATTGCATGCTGTCCTCTCCTTTTGGCTGTCCTGCCCCCTCAGGATCATCTAGGGGAACCCCTGTCTGGGCCTCTGAAGTGGCGCTGTCCTTCTCAGGGACTAACTTCATGGACCTGTCATTTAGAGGAAATGAGGACAAATGAGTGTCTCTCTTCGTGGGGTGTATATGCCCAACCCTCATGGCCACTGGAAGCCACTGAGCCACTCTCTCATTCGTTCATTCAACTAACGTACTGAGCACCAACTAGGTGCCATGCCCCAGTCCTCCCTCTGTGGTGCCCAGCTAGATGCCACCTATCACCCCAGAGTCAGGCAAGCCTGTTCTTCCGACGCCATCTCACTGAATGAACTTATTTGCCATCTTTGGAATTTGGTTTTCATTTTGGTCTAAGCTTTGCTGCAATCATTTTGCACCTGCTGTTTATTCTCAGATTTGTCAGTCCAGGTTTGCAGGAAGTCAACTTCGCACAATTCAGATGCTAAAGATTTCTTGAATGTTCCTTTTATCTGTGGCTGAGTAGGCTGACAACCTTAAATGTGAATTACCATCTGCTAACTGTGAAACCATGGGCAGCTGACAATCTCTCTGTGCCTCAGTTTCCTCAGGTGTAAAATGGGGATAATCTATGTCTTTCTGTCTGCCTATCTCTCTATTTATTCACCTATCCATCTTTGTGATATTGTGATTTATGTTAAGAAATATATACTTGGTCTTTGACCCCATGCCTGGCACAGAGTTCCTAAAACCCTTGTAAATTCCTAAGTGATAAGAGCCCTAGGAGCATCTTTTGTTCTACTGAGGTGACTCTGGGTGGGCTCCTGGATGGCTCCTGGTTGGGGGCTGGTCATCAGAAAGACTAAGCCATGACTAGAAGCTTGGAATTTTCAGCCCCACCCGCATTCTCCAGAGAGGGAAGAGGGGCTGGATATGGAGTTAATAATGGATCATGCCCACACGAGGAAGCCTCCATAAAACCCCAACAGTATGGGATTCGGGGTGCTTCCCGGTTAGTGGACACATCCACATACCCAGAGGTTGATACACCAAGCTCCACGGGGACAGAAGCTCCTGCATGTGGGACCCTCCCAGACCTCACCCTGTGAATCTCTTCATCTGGCTGTTCTGTCTCCTTTGTCACATCCTTTAATAAACTGCTAAATGTACGTGTCTCCCTGAGTTCTGTGAGCTGTTCTAGCAAATTACTTGAACTCGAGGAGGGGGTGATGCAAACCCCCATTTTGTCCCCAAGTAGGCCAGAAGTTGTGGGAACCCTAGAGACCTACTACATGCAATTGGCATCTGAAGTGGGGGGAGCAGACTTGAGGGACTGAGCCCTTAACCTGTGGGATCTGACATCTCCAGATAGACAGTGTCAGAACTGAGTTGTGGAGAATTGCTTGGTGTGAAGTTTTGCGGGGGGGCAGGGGGCACCCATCTGGTGTCAGAGTGAACGTTGTAGTTGTGTGAGAGTAATGGAGAGAAAGAGGGAAGACTAGCAGGTTTTTCCAATACAGTATTTACCTACCTACATCCGTCTATGAACTCTACCTATCATCTATGTATCTATCTGTCTATTCATCCATTCATCATCTATCTGTTTGTCTATCTGTCACCCTATTTGTCTACCTACCTACTTACCTCTCTACCTATTATCTACCTATCTGGTCTTACTTAGGATACTGTGCACTGTGAAGACAGCGGGCCAGACCAATGTGTGGCCCAGGAGTACTCTGACTGGCTAGCTGGGATGGGAGGAACTGGGGCCCAACCTCAGGGACCGAGGCCCTCCAGTTCCCCCTGTAGTTCCCTAACAGCTGGCACTTAAGCTCACACTCTCTGGTTCCCAGTGGTCTGTTGTTCTGTTTCACAAGGTCACTTTCCATAAAAAGGGAGAGCACAGGAGTCCAGCTATGGCCTGGCTAAAGGGGGCAGCAGGCCTCCTCCTGGTGGCCCCCACCAGCACCAAGCGATGCTGATGTCCTTCAGAGCATGAATGACAGGGCCTGGCATGGACATTAACAACTATGGCGTGGATCCTTCTTTGGAGCTGGCCCTGCCCCATTCCAGCCATGAGACAACTCTGATAAACTTTAGGGCATTCATCACATCTGAGGGCAAACTGATCATCCTGTGAACAGAACATGTGGGGACTTAATCATTGTGGCTAATTGATTGGCAAATAGTCTCTGGTGAACTATCCCACAGCTGAGCCCCATGGTGGGTCTTAAGCAGATGTTCAATCCAGAATGGTTGTGGCCGCCCCCTACCTGCGTGAGATGCAGGTGGTGACACAGCCGCCTTGCTTCAGCCTCAGCTTTTGTGCCCTCCCCAAGCTCTGCACCAGAGCAAACTCACCTCTCTGGTCCACCCTCAGGCCTCCCACCTCCAGCAGAGCCTCTGCGGTCCTTGACACTGGCCGGGGGTTCTGTTTCTGCAAGGTCAAGGGAGCCGTGTCACTCTATGGGGGTCGGTACCTCAGGGTCCAGATGCCAGCTTTGACACCCACGGGCTGTTCAGCCTCCACTCGCTGAGCATCCATTTTCTCTGATCTGCCTCCTCCCCTCTCTCTCCATCCTCCCTGGGCTCTTCCAGGAACATTATTCATTCATTCACTTATTCACTTGGCAAATATAATCAAGCATCTGCTATGAACTTGGGGTTGGGAAACAGCAGGAAACACTGCACATAGTCCAACAGCTCGGGTCTCCCCAATACCCTTGCATAAGCAATTCATTGTGTCTACAATGTTCCTTCCAGGTAGCTCTCACCCAACCTCAGGTGTCATCTCCCCCAGGGAAGGACCCTCCTGCCCACCGTCCCCCAAGCCGGGAGGGTTCCATCTTCAAGCTCCAGGAGGTTGACACCGTGAACCAACACTTAGGGTTTTTACCTGGGTGAAGCAGGGCTCAACAGAGGAGGCAGAGCCTGGGACGGGGGACCTGGCTGTGAAACCCCCTCTGTAATGCAGGGGCAGCACACAGCCTGCAGTTGGAGGTTCAAAGCCCAACACTGCAACTTATGAACCAGGTAAACTTGGACGAGTTCCTTAACTTCTGGGCCTCAGTCCTCATCTGTAAAATGGAGCTAAGTACAGTACTGACCTCATAGGGGCTAAGTGATGATTAAATGAGTGAATGGAAGGGCCTCTGGCTGTTCTTTATCACTCACTGTGGCTGCGCTTGGATCACTGACTTCACTTCCAGAACACTGTCATTTTTTCAGTGGGCACTGTGTTCTCTGGGTTAGTAGAAGCCCTAGCTGGCATGTTGGGGGCCTCTGGCCTCAAGGCACCAAATGACCTCTTTGCTCAGTCTCTGTAGCAGTTTCAAGCACAGACCCTGGAGTTGAACACACCCAAATTCTAATGTGACCTTGGGCAAATTATTTAACTCTCTCTGGCCTGAGTTGCTCATCTGAAAAGTGGCAGCCATAATTGCAGGTGTCCCCCAGGGGTGTTGTGGAGACCAAATGAGACAATGCATGTTTATAGAAGAACTTAGCACAGCCCCTGGCTCATAGAAGGTGCCACTGGCTCTTACTGGGGGCTGGGTGGCCTTGTGGGAGAGGCGTCTGCCTCCAGGCCTGGGCCTGCAGGGAGGGTGTGGCCAGAGTGCTGCACTCTGGCCAGTGGGATCTGTGGAACCTTCTCTCCAAGGGTGGCAGAAGCCAGGCACAGAGAACCAGCAAAGCCCAGCCAGTACCTCCTTCTCCTCCATCTCCTGGCTGTCTGGCTCCATCCAGAAGGCCCGCCAGTGTCCCCTTCCTGTGCAGAAGCTCCTGGAAGGAACCCATCTCTGCAATGGCCCCATCTTCCAGCACCACGATCCAATCAGCCTGGGGCAGGACGTGGAGCGCATGGGTGACGAGAATCCGTGTCTGGGCAGGAAGGGATGGAATTTACACTCGTGCGCTTGACCACTGTTCCAGAGCTGGGGAAATGCGCCGGGAGTGTCCTGGGGCTCAGAGTGGGGAAAGCTCTCCTTCTTGTGCTCCTGCCCTTTTTCTCAAAAATAGCACGTCCCAACAGTGAAATAAAGGGACTCCTTCAACCTGTCTTGAAACCAGAAGACACGGAGTTCAACTGAACGTGGCCAGTGACCTGAGGCAGAGCTGTGGTAGTTTAACCACAGACCCAGAAGCAGGAAATGACTGCTCAGACTTCCCTGGTGGCACAGTGATTAAGAATCCGCCTGCCAATGCAGGGTACACGGGTTTGATCCCTGGTCTGGGAAGATCCCACATGCCACGGAACAACAAAGCCCATGTGCTACAACTACTGAGCTTGTGCTCTAGGACTCATGTGCCATAACTACTGAAGCCTGTGCACCTAAAGCCTGTGCTCCGCAACAAGAGAAGCCACCACAATGAGAAGCCTGTGCACCGCAACAAAGAGTAGCCCCCACTCACTGCAACTAGAGAAAGCCTGCGCAGCAATGAAGAC
>NW_006793997.1:2939373-2946710 GCF_000442215.2 Lipotes vexillifer | reverse complement strand
CCCAGCCCAGCCAAAAAAAAAAAAAAAAGAAATGAGTGCTGCTGTGAGCCACTGACATTTGGGGGTTGTTTGTTATGCAGCACTGTCACGGCAAAAGCTGACCATTACAAAGAGGAACACTGGATTCATGGAGAATGGTGGTAAGCAGACTTGGGTTAGGACTTTCTCTGCCTTTGCTCTATGCCCTCTGAGACATTTTCCCAAACTTACCGTTCCCTGGAGCAGCCCATCAGGCCCAATGACCTGTTTGAAGACATGCTGGCCGACATGGGCGTCCAGGGCTGCCAGGGGGTCATCCAGCAGGTACACAGCAGCCTTCCTGTACACAGCCCGGGCCAGGCTCAGCCGCTGCTTCTGGCCCCCAGAGAGATTCATGCCCTGTGGCCATAAGAGAGAGACAGAGACCTGCGTCTACACCTGCTGGGTGAAGCCGGTGTGACGGGGCCAGGTCTGCTCATCAGAGTGAGCTATGGCTCATGGTGCCTGTCCTCTAGGGCCACCTCCAGCTTGAAACACTTGCTCTCAAGCCAACGTCCCCCCCAGCTTCCACCCTGCCTGGCTTCTCCCCTTTCCAGACAAACTTCCTGCACCCACTGCTCTCTCCACTTGAGTCTGGCTTCTGTTCCCATTTCTCCACTGATGCAGCCTTCCTCAAGGACACTGGTCACTCCCCTGTTGCCTAATCCAGTGGTAGCTTTTCAGTTCTTATTTCCTTCCTTCCTTCCTTCCTTCTTTTCTTTTCTTTTTTCTTCCATTCCCTTCCTCCCTTCCTCTCTTCCTTCCTTTTGTTCTTTCACTTATTCATTCATTCCACTCATATTTACTGCATGGCTATTATGTACCCAGCAGTGTTCTAGGCTCTGGGGACACAGCAATGAACAAAACCTCATCCCTGCTTTCATGGATCCTTCACTCTAATGAGGGTGGGGTGGGATAGAGATAATCAATAAACAAACACATAAAATGTTAGCACCTATCAGATGGTGTTATACACTATGAAGAATAATAGAGCAGGGGAAGGGTGTAGGGTGTACTGGCGTGAGCAGGGTTGCTGTGCTGGGTAAGGGGGTCAGGGAAAGCTACTCTCCACTAAGAGACTTGATGGGATGAACCATGTGAACTCCTGAAAAACAGCTTTACAAGCAGACAGAACAGCAGGTGCAAAGGCCCTGAGGTAGGAGCATACTTTGGGTGTTCAAGGAACATCGTGGAGATCCATGTGGCTGGAGAGAAGCAGGAAAGAGGGAGCATGATGGGAGATGAAGTCGGAGATAACTGGGGTCAGATTGTGGGGGCGCGCCTTGTCAGTGATGGTCAGCACTGTGGCTATGACTCTGAGGGGATGGGGAGACCTGGAGGGTTCTGAGCAGACAAAGGACATGAACTGACAGGTCTGAAAAGAATCCCTTTGGCTGCTGCACTGGGATTAGCCTGTTAGGGGTGAGGATAGAAACAAGGAGGGCAGCCAGGGGCTCCTGCAGCAATGTGGGGAGAGCTGATGTGGGGACTGGAACATTCTGGATCTGCCTCAAAGGTGGATCCAACAGGATTTGCTGATGAATTAGACGTGGGTGTAAGAAAAAGAGAGGAATCGAGGAGGACACCAAGGTTTTGGATCTGAGCTCTGGAAGGATGGAGCTTCCGTCACCCAGGATGGGGCGAGCTTCGGGGGAGGAGGTAACGGGAAATCACATTTGGTTTAGGATGTGACACAGCTGGACAGACGTAGCCGGCAGCAGGCACCCCCCCTCCTTCTGAAACCCCTTTCCCTTGGCTGCACAATGCCTCATCCTCCTCCCTAGATGTTCCTTCTCAGCTGATCTCTCTGGCTCCTCCACACCCTTTCCAGGGCCCTCTCCTCTTCCCTAGAGGAAACCTCGCCCATTTACTTAACTTAAACTTCCACTCTCAATTCCCTAATCTGGGGATCAGCAAGTGTTTTCTGTAAAAGACCAGAAAGTAACTACTTAAAGCTTTGTGGGCACACCGCCCCACCCGCACTGCCCTGGTCTCTGTCACAACTGCTCATCTCTGCCCTTATCATGCAAGAGCAGTCGTGGACCACAGGTAAATGAATGTGCATGGCTGGGTCCCAATAAAACTTTATTTACAAACCCAGACGGTGGGCCAGATTCGACCTGTGGGTCATAAGTTGCCCAACCCACAGCTCCGGATGCATACATCCTGTTTATTGGACATCTCTGCCCAGACCCTTTGGTGAGGTCCAGAGAGGGGAAGCAATTTGACCAGTGTCACCCAGAGAGGCAAGGCAGGAGCCTGGATCACCTCATTCCCAGTTGTTGGAGAGCCCCTCACCACCAAGCCCTGCCACATCTCCCAGCCTCTCCTCAGTCTCTATTTTCAACCATTCACTCATTAATAACTATTTATTGAGCACCTGCTATGTGCTTGACTCTGAGCTGGGCCCCTTTTCTCCCCTACCTCCCTGCCCCCTCCAGTGACCCTCCCACCACACCGCCCACAGGTCAGGGTGGCAAATGGCCCTCAGCCGCCATGCCTCCCTGGCCCAAGAAGACCCTGAGACCCTTACCTGCTCCCCAGTTTGGGTGTGGACTCCTGCAGGGAAGCTGCCCACGTCTGGCCACAGGGCACAGGCCTCCAGGACTCTCTCCAGCCACGGCAGGTCCAGCTCCTGCCCGAAGCACACGTTGTCTACTACGGACATGTTCTGGACCCAGGCCTCCTGCGGCACGTAAGCCACCGGACCCTAAAACACAAGGAGGCTGATGGGGACGGAGGAGGAATGGTGGGAGCTGGGCTCTTGGTGGTGGTGGAAGGCGGCAGGGAGCTTAGCTGTGAGACGGGGAACGGAGGAGCAGAGATGGGGACATTCCAGCAGACAGGCAGGGGTGCGGCCTCACCTTGATGCTCACAGACCCCTCCACCTTTGACAGCTCCCCAAGGAGGGCGGAGAGCAGGGAGGACTTTCCTGCCCCCACTGGACCAACGACAGCCAGCAGGCAGCCCTGGGGCACCGTGAGGTTGATCCTGGCAACACAGAAGGGGTGACGTGTCCCTGGGTAGGATTCAGCCCGAGTCTGCACAGAATTAGTGAACCCCAGACAGAGCCAGCCTTGACTGCTGATGACACACCTGGGGTGGGGGGGCCGCTAAGAGGATGTCTGGGGGCATCCTTCCCTCTCCCGATCCCTGTCTGGCTATGCAAGCAGCCATTCTGCATGTGATCATACATGTGCCCACATACATGCACGCACATGTGTATGTGCACACTCACTACACCACACGTGTATGCATGCATGTACACCGATGCACACATGCATGCACACATAGGGCACATGTGTCTGTGCACACATGCTACATACACAGACTGCACGCATGCATGTACACCCGTGTGTACACATGTACCTGCACTCACACAGGGTTTATTGGGCAGGAGGTTTAACCAGCATCTCCTCTTGCCCAGGTCATTGCCACAAGCTCCTCACCACTCTTCCTGCTTCTGCCCTCGTTCCCCGCCCCTTTCTGTGTCATGCAGTCTGTCCTCCATGCAGGGGCCCAAGGGACCTGTTCAAACCCAAGCCAGCTCATGACACTCCCCCGCTGAAGCCCCCGGCAGTTCCTATTTCACTCAGGGTAAAAGCTGAGGTCCTAACAATCATGAAGGACACCCAGCATCCCATTGCTGGGGCCATGCTGACTTCCTGCTTCCCAAACACACCTGGGGGGATTGTGCCCTGCAGGTGTCACATGGCAATGTCTAGAGACACTTTCCGTTGTTATACCTGGTGTGGCTGCTGCTGGAATCTAGTGGGTAGATACTGGGGGTTCTGCTAATCATGCTACAGTGCACAGGACAGCCCCCGTGACAAAGAACTATCCAGCCCCGAACATCAGCAGTGCTGAGGTGGAGAATCCTGGGTCCAGGCATACTCCTGCCTCAGGACCTTTGCACTTGCTGTTCCCACTGCTTAGAAAGCTCCTCTCCCAGACACATGCAAAGCTCATTCCTTCCCCTCATTTGACCTCTGTTTAAATGCCAAGCCTTCCCTCACCGCACACACCCCTCCTTTGACATCGTGCTCTGCCTCCCGACCCTGATTTCTCATTTGTGCACCCCCCACCCCCAATCAGAACATCAGCCCCAAGAGCACAGGGTTCTTATCTGTTTTCTTCACTCTATTCCCAGTTCCTAGAACAAGGCCTGGCACATAGCAAGTGCTCAATAAATACAATGAAATGAGCAAATGACAAGAAACACAAATACGGCCCCGGGTGTTTTCTTTCCCTTCACAGGGAGTTTTGGGGTTGGCTGGGCCACAGAAACCCAGCCAAATAGTTGGGGGCTGGAGGTGACAATGACCAGTCTGACACAGGAGGCACAGAAGTGCCCACAGCTGACTGGGCCGAGCCTTGGGGCTGTTCTTGATCAGGCCTCCCTTGGCATCATCGTGACCAGCCTGGGCGAGGCTCAGATGCCCTGTTCCCCCTCCGTGGGCAGGAGCTCTCCCTTTCCCAGCTTTCCCATCCTCCCCCATTTCGTCAACGGCAAGAGGAAGGTTGTTACCAGGGAAACCACCTGTACCTGTGCAGGCAGGGAGGGCTTTCCTGGGACCAAGCGAAGGTGCCTTCCTGTATTCTGATGTAATCCTCTCCGGTGGCTGCAGGGCATTAAAGACCAGTTATAAGAGATGCTCCCGGCTGGCCCCTCCTCTAAGAGACCCCCAAGGCAACAGGAAATCTCTTCCACTAAACAAACTGTCCCTCCACTCACTGGCTTGTGTGTGACCCTGTGGTGGTCATATTCTCTCCCTGCCGGATGGTTATACAACTCAGGGGTCGGCAAATGATGGCCCAGGGGCCAGATCCTGTCTGCTGCCTATTTTTATAAAGTTTTATTGGAACACAGCTATGCCCATTCATTTATGTAGTGCTATGGCTGCTTTCACACTACAAAGGCAAAGGTGAGCAGTTACAACAGAGAACAAAGGGCCTTGGAAAGCCTAAAATATGTACAATTGGGTCCTTCATAGAAAAGGTTAGTGGGCTTCTGATACAATTTATCACCTGATCCGGGACTCTGGAGAGTGAAGGGAGTGTTATTAATTTCACTGGGACCACAGATGTAACCAGGGACATATGGTCTCCCTATGTCCCTGGGTCTCAGATGTTTTATCTATATAATGAGGGAGGAGCCAGATTTAGTGGTTTGGGACACTGAATATACATTTAGAATCACCTGGAAAGATATTTTAAAACACAAAGCTCTCCATGGCTCAGCCCAAACCAATAAATGAGAATCTCCATGGGGGTGGGGCCTGAGAATCTTACATCTAATGAGCGGTTGACACCTGTTGACACCCCCTGGACTGGAGGGTCTCTAGGGGAGGGTTGCAGACAAAATGCAGGACGTCCAGTTACATCTGAATTTTGGATAAACAATGAGTACTTTCTTAGGATAATTATGCCACCACATATTGCATGGGAGCTACTAAGACTAAAAAAACCTATTTTCTGAGTATGCGAAATTCAAATTTAACTGGGAGTCCTATGTTTTTCTTTGTGAATCTGGCTACCCTACTCTGGGGTCTTGTCCTTTCTTAATGGTCTGGAGTGTGGGGATGCTTCTCCATTTCCCCATCTGTAAAATGGGTGGGTCGTAGAGGTATCCAGCCCATAGTGCTGGGTGAGGAGCGAGGGGGTCACCACTAAGTAAGGCACTTTGAATGTGCTGGCTCGTGGTAAACACTTGGTCAACATTAGCTGTCGGTGTCTGTGTTCATCTCACTGTCACACACCTTTGGGGGAACAGCAGGGACTGAGACTGCGGGGGGTGGTATGAGGCTCTGGCCGCAGGCAGGTGACCAGGTGTGTCAAAGTCATGACTCAAATAACCCTTAGGGGTCTCTGGTCCAGGGTCCGTGGGGCCCTCCTGTGGGGATAAAGGCATGACATCATGGACCCTAAGCTATTTATTGGGCAGCTCCTGAGACCTGCTATCTTTTGGTGGCCCTCAGGGTGATCCTGGTGGAGGTGGGGTGACACAGTGGGGAACAGAGCCAGCAGTGGGGGAGTTACTGCCCAGGGCCACACAGCTGGGCGAGGCAGACCTGGGATTTGAATGCAGAGCCCCCCTCTGAATGCCCACATCACACTGATTTGGCTGAACAAAGCTTTGCCCAGCTGAAAATGTGCCCAGAGCTGTGAGGAGCCTCAGAAACAGCAATTTTGGGTTATTTAGAGGCCTCTTTGCTGAATTCTGTGGGGTTTTCTCCTAATAATAATTCTAACTAAAATGCACTGAATGCTGACTTTGTGCAGGGCCCTGCTCTAACCGCGATGCTTCAAAGGACTCATTTAACCCTCACAACAATCCTATGCAGAGGTGCTGTGATGACCATCATGTCCATTTTGCAGACGGGAACACTGAGGCTCAGAGAGATTAATAACTGGGCAAGGTCACCCATGTTGGGGTCAGTGCTGGAGCCAGAATTTGGATTCAGGCACCAATGTCACAGGATATACTTCTAATCACCATGTGGGTAATTTCTAGGTAAGCAGCTTGATGCTTTCTTAGGTACAAGGGGAGAGTCCTTACATGGCATCTGTTTCCTAGTCACACAGCCGATGGCCTGGTCTGCACATGGCAGCACATGCCGGCAGCCCCTCAGCTGGGATCCTGGCATTCCATCTGTGGGATCCTGCTGAACGCAGCTCTCACCACATCTGCAGGACCTTGAGTCCACGGCCTCAGGGTCAATTTCTTCCAGGCAGAGGAAGGCAGCCAGACGGTCAAAGGACACCCGGGCCTGGAAAAACCAAAGCCCTAGGTCAACTGTGCCATAAGGGCAAAAAAAGAACTCGGGTGTCGGGTGCCTCAAGATGGTGGGAAAGCTTCCGGACTACCGAGTCCTACACATTTGCAAGGCATCAACACAAAGCTTTCTAGGTCACGGAAAATGATGCACATGAGGTTGGCACAATGAGGTAGTGGTGACCTCCCACCTCCTTGCTTCCATTCTGCAGACCAGACCCAGGAAGAGGATGGTGGCTTTTCCAGTTGGCCGTCATTAGGAATGATTGCAAACTTTGTCCACCTGGAGGCACCCTCTCCACTCCCAGCCCCAAACCCATCTTCCATGATGACAGGATAGTTAAATAGGGATGGCTCAGCTGGACCATTTTTCTCATTTTCATCACATGGTGTGAGTGCAGACAGTAGAGGAAGAGAAATGAAGTGAAATTGCTTTCTATAAAAAGGGAACCAGACTGAATTCTTGCATGTGGAATTGCTGGAAAGGTGAGGCTGCCTATTTTGAGGATGTTTGCTGGCATCTTCCCGCTGTTCCCTGTGCCCT
>NW_006793997.1:2892864-2939363 GCF_000442215.2 Lipotes vexillifer | reverse complement strand
CTCTTTCCCTGCTTTGTTTCCTTGCCCTGGCACAGCCTGCTACACCCCTACAAGGCTCCTCCAAGAAGGCCTCCCCTCCCTGCCACCTCACCTGGACAACGGAGTGGATGGAGAAGGGCAGGAAAGCCTGGGCCTTGTTGAGAATGTTGAGAACCGTGAGTGTCACGAAGGCCTTCTCAGCGTCCATGGCATTCTCCTCGGCCACCAGAGTATGGACAGCAAACACAACCAGTGCCACCTGGGTGGGAGACACAGGAGGTGACATTGAGCTGCTAAACGTAGCCAGGAAAGGCAGGCCAGCTGTGGTATCTCAAGGGGTCCTTGTGGCCACACCTGCCATGTGGGAATGGGTTCCCCTCCACCCAGATCTCTCCCCAAATTCTTCTACTGATGAAAGGAGTTGTGTGTGTGTGACCCCTGTTCTAAGAATCAGAAACTCTTGGTTCCAGGCTTTGGGGGACACCACAGTTTTCCATCTTGGTGGCATTTTTGTGGTTCTAGACATGGGTGGAACTTGTGACTCTAGACTTTCTGGGAAGATGACTCTGAAGTTGCAGGTATCAGCAGCCACGGAGGCCTCTAGGTCCTGGTGGCATTTGTAGTTCCGGATGTCACTAGGGGGTGGTTCTGTTCCAGGGGTTGGTGGTGTTTTGGTTCCAGGTGTCATTGATATGATGATCACACTAGGTGCTGGTCAGTCGGTGTGATGGTGACCCTGTGATCCTATGTGGGGAGCCCTTATCCCTGCCCCCAGCACGCCCTCCCCCAGTCCATGCTCTGCAGGGAGACCAGAGTGACATCACCAGAAACGTGGACACTTGGAAGGACACCAGAGACACAGAGAAGAGCAGGCTGGAGGTCCTCAAGGCGCCCAGCTCCTGGGCCCGGATGCTCAGGACTCTGTCCAGAAAGGCTCCCTCCCAACCGTGGTACTTGACCGTCCTCACGTTCCTGAGGATGCAGCTGGTGAGCCGCGCCCGAGAGTCCTTCTGCCTCATTTGCTCTTCCTGGGACCAGAGGGTAGAAGAGAAGAGGGGACAGGGACAAGTCCGGGATTTTCCTTCTCTGCAACCATCGCAAGCCACCACCATGCCCACCTCACACCTCTCTCCTCCCCACTGCCCTGCACCAGTGCAGGACCCAGGACCTGCAGGCTTCCTGCCCCCTTCCTGCCTGGAGTGTCCCTTCTTCCAAATGCCAAACCTGATGGTGGTTCCTCTTCTTGGTGATGAAGAAATTCAGAGGGAGAAGGCTCAGGAAGACAGCAATGGCGGTGAGGGCAGAGGGTCCTAGAAGCTGGAGACAAATGGCAGGATGTCACGAGACAATTCCAGAAGCCCAGCTGTCAGTACAGGGGTGGGGGGAGGCTCAGACTTGGGCCCTAAGGCAGGGAGGTGTCAGAGAGTCCAATGAGGGCAGCCACCAGGTCATAGAGGCCAGGACTCATGGGCTCCTTAGAAGGAAATACCTGTGGAAGATGGAGAGGAGAGAGGGGGAAATGATGCACCTCACACAATGGAGTGGGGACGGGGTCATAGTCAAGACGGGCTATGCACCTAGATGGGCAGGGCAAGGGCAGCGCCTGGCTAGAACGGTGAAGACACACTCTGGAATCGGGATCTGGGTTCAAATCCTGACTTTACACATACTGGTGTGGCCTTGGGCAAGTTACTGACCCCTCCCTAAGCTGCAGTTTCTCACATTAAATGGAAATGGAGCTGTTCCCACTGCCTGTAGTGAATACTGGTGTCATACAATCAATGATTATCCCCTGACAAGGGTTGCCAGATTTAGCAAATAAATATATTTAACTGCCCGCCCAGTGAAATTTGAATTTCAGATAAACAGCAAATAAGTTTTTAGTATAAGTATATCCCATGTCATGTTTGGGATATATTTATAATAAGAAATTCTTCTGTTTATCTGAAATTCATCTTTAACTGGACGTCCTGTATTTTGTCTGGCAGCCCTACCCCCGAGCTTTGTGACTTGGGACAGTTATCTTCCCTCCCTCGTTTGTTTCTCTATCTGGAAAATGTGGAGGTGGCGAGTAGGGTAAGTGATTTTTAAGTGGCTATGATGTGAGATTCCTCCTGAGGTCATTTGGGTCCATTCTCTAGACAAGCCCCACCCCCCTCTTCAGTCTGTGGGCCTCATTTTCCCCTCTCAGCTCCTAAGAATGTTTACTTTCTAATCTTGACGCCCTAGCAAGCCAGTGTTTCATTTATGCAGCAATTGCGCCTCCCAATGGCCAAATGGAGAGATGCCCAGAAGGCAAACACCTGCCTACAGCCAGGGCTCAGAGAATATTCAAAGGAATGTGAAGAGAAGGTTAAATAAACTCTCTCTGGCAAAAATGCTACAAATGCTAACTGTAGCAACCCCAATTCCTACCCCTCCCCCTTTACCAGGGTCTCATAGTTACTTTCTGATGTTAGGACCACCTGCCAAGAGTCAGGGAAAGTGATGGGTGTGTTGTCTGCAGTTTCACTTGAGTCACCAGTCGGCCTGCTTAACTGCCCTGCATTTTCTCCAGTGTCCTTCCTCCCTTTCTCTCTAATAATAACAGCTAACGTTTATGCACTTGCTGAGCACCCTCTGTATGCTAGGTCCTAGACTGCAAGGTAGCAAGTCAAAAAGTGTCCAGGCCCCAAGCCCTTATGGTGGGGGCACTGGAGCAGTAGCAGAGGTACAATAATGATGATAACACACAACTGATATTCTGGAGCATTCCACACTCACTCACAATCAATATGCTGGTGATACACCCACCCAGGGGCCTGTGAAACACAGCACATGGGCCAGATCTCTCCTGTTTATATGCCGACCTCAAGCCGTACAAAGATTGTTAATCGTTCTTACATTTTAAAATGATTGAAGTAAATCAAACGAAGATGATTTCATGATATGTGTAAATTACATGAAATTCAAACTTCAGTGTCCATAAGTAATTTTATTGGAACACCACCAGGCCTGTTTGATTAGTATTGTCTGTGGCTGCTTGCGTACTAGAAGGGCAGAGTTAAATAGTTTTGAGAGAGACCCTATGGCCCCTAACGTCTAAAATATCTATCATCTTCTCCTTTACAGAAAAGTCTGTGAGCCTGGAACCAGCCCACATGGAGCAGAGCTGAAGATCTTCAAACGAACTGCCCAACCCCCATGCATAACCAACAAGACAATTAAACACCTATAGGGTATAGCTGTGTCCCAGATGCTATCTCAGTGCTTCACAGGTATTAGCTCATTTAATTCCTCAGCAATTCAAGGGCTGGGGCACTTTGGTTAATTACAATCCTCACTTTGCCGATGAGGAAATGAGGCACCGAGAGGCTACGTTACTTACCGGGAGGTTTTACAACTAGCAAGTGGTGAAAGCAGGATTCGAACCCAGGCAGTCCCACTACAAAGTCTGTGATTTTAATTAAAAAGAAAAAAGAAAATCCTGCACAACAAAACAGCCGTAGGAAAGTTAGAAAAAGTCTTTGTTTTTTTTTTTTTTTTTTTTGCCTGGTTGGCTACTTTATGCTTTTTGAAAACCAAGTAGTAAATTCTTTCCCCTAAATTTTCTTTCCATTTTTTTTGTTGTTGGTAGTGGTGGTGGTGATGGTGCCCTACCATTACTGGTAACTTCAAAACATGCTTAATCTGCCCACTTGGTACCCTGATATCACACCCAAAAAGTGCCAATGTCATCACCATCATCATCATATAGACGAGGAAACTGAGGCCCCGAGAGGTGAGCATCCTGCCCAAGGTGAACTGAAGGTCATCCTCGTCTAAGACTTTGCCCATTACGTCAGCCCGCAGTGTGCAGGTGGAGATAGGATTAAGAAGGAGAGGAGGCGGGGGAGGATTCAACTCAAATCCCAGCTCCCTCTGCCCCAGCACACCTGCCAGAGGTAGAGAAAGCAGATGATGATCCAGATGAGCGGCAACCACAGCCCGTTGAGGTAGGTGATGCTCTCCGTCAGCCGCTGCACATCCACAGACACCAGGTTGACCACGTCCCCCACTGCGCTGGCCTTTCTGGAGCTGCTGGACAGAGCCAGGACCTGGGAGGGGCAGAAGATGGAGACCTGAGTCAGGAAGGAGGGAAGGAGTGGGTGAGGGGCAGTTAGGGAGGCCCATGGAGGCAGGGAGACCCACGGAGGGAGGAAGGGCCCAGGAGGGAGGGAGGCCCACGGCTGGGACTGAGCAAGAGAATAGCCACCCAGCAGGCCGGGGTCTAAGCTGTGCTGCCCCTGCCAGCTGAGGCAGATTTCTTTACCATCTGAGCCTCAGTTCACTCATCTGTAAAGTGGGCTAATAAAATCTCCTCAGCTAACTTTCCATTGTGAGACACTGGGGAGAAGACAAAAATGAAGATACCCTGAAACCCCTAAAGCACTGGACTAATAACAATTAATACCATACTACATAAAAACCTTGGATTCATGCTGATAATGGTGGTCATCTGCTGAGCGCTATATCCTAGGCACTGTGCTAAATAAACTAATAGTTTCACCATTTTCCGTGATGGGGCACATCAGACAACTGTATGGAGCAGGTACTGCCATATTTCATTCAATCCAAAACACTGTGGATAAAGTACTCTATTTTTGTATCACTATGGGAAAAAAAATCAATGCCAACTAAATTAAAACATCTTGATTTCAGAAGTTAAAAAGAGAAAAAAAAGTGAGACTAGAATCAGTGAGATGCAGAATTATTAACCCCATTTCACAGCTAAGGAAACTGAGGCACAGAGAAATTGACCAATTTGCCCAAAGCCAGAGGGCTCCTAAGTGGCTGGGCCAGGATTGGAATCCAGGATGACAGAGGCACGACATGGGCTAGACAGTGTGTTAGACTGACCCCTGCAGGCATTCAGTGTGCCTCTCAGACACCAAGCTGGTTTTCTGGCAGCCCCAAATTTGCCCTAACCCTGCGGTCACAGTGGACCCCTTCCAGCCTGCTGAATGCTACGTGCTACTTGCAATCCTCTCTCTGCTGAGTGTGTCAGGGAGGAAGTGAGGGGGTAAAGTGGCTGGGGGTAAAGCTGGAAATGATTGAGTGCAGAAATGCTGAAAAAAAAAATCTTCAAATCTTTACTGAGCACCTGCTCTGCAGGGCCTCACTCTGAGGTGAGTACTGTGATCAACAGAGGCAGGGCACTTGCTGTCTTCGGAGTGGAGTTTGAGCTGGGGAACAAAATTAAATAAAGATTTACATAGTTCATCCTTTAATAGTAATTATGATGAGTGCCATGAAGAAGTGTTTTAAAATATAGGTTTGATCATTATTCAGGCATGGCAAACCCACACATCTCAAGAGGAGGGGGCACCCCACGCTATGAGGGGGCCACTTGGGGAAGCACCAGGATGCTGCAGGGTTGGGGGGACCACAGGCAAGAGCTTGTTGTGGTTTTCATGGGAAGGTCAGGCAGGGTAAGAAGGCTTAGGATTGGCTAGTTTGAATAATTCCACCAGGCTCTGGGCCTAGGAGCTGGGCCTCATTGTCTGGTACCCTGCCCTGGGGCGATTAGGGCAGGGGATAGTGGCCTAGAGTGTTAGGGCCCAAAAAGGAGGCAGCTCTGGATTGGTTGGCTTGCATGTGAAAGAGATGCTTTCAGATGAGTCACTTAGCATCTCTGGGAACTGGCTGACCCTGGGAGGGACAGAGGGGCAGTCCCTCCAGGGTCAGCAAGACCCCAGATGTCAAAGCACCAGATACAGAAAATAGGAAGACACAGTTAAAACAGAAGCAGCCCAGAGGGCAGAGTGGAGGGGTGTGGCCTCATCAGGTGATGAAGGCAGCTGCCCCAAGGGTGGGGACGGGAAGAGCAAAGCCTTCGAGTCATCTTCCTGCAGCCTCAGCTCCATGTGTGGACTCCCAAGACTGGACAGGCCACACCAGCTACAGTGTGCTCAGGGGGATGTGGCCTGAAACTCAGGAGCCACTCACACGGCCATCCAGGAGCTGATCCCTTTGCCCCCTTCTTTCCCAAGTGACAGCTCAGGTGTGAGAGAAAGGGGCTTACACAGGACTGGGTTGCCCTTGCTCAGATGCTCCAGACCCCAGAGGGGCCAACGTCTCTTAGAGCAGCAGCCTCACGGGTTTCAGTTCCAAGGTCCCCCAAGGGGACAAGAATCACTGCACAGAGAGAAGCCCAATGCTATGGCTTACCTCCGGGTATCATAGTTCATTGGCAGAACTTCCAGCCCAGATGCAATTTACCAGTGGGTCAGGGGTCATTTTAATTGTAAGCAGTGTTACCTGGTAAAATAGCTGACAGTCCACCTTTATCCAGTTTCCACACAGCCCGTAGGTTAGCCCTTTATCCTCAGGAAGGTGAGTGTTCACTACATAAAGAGTTGTGGAAAGGGTGCCCAGGCAGTGGGAACAGCAAGTGCAAAGGCCCTGAGGTGGGAGATTGTTTGGTGTGCTTGAGGAACTGAAAGAAGACCTGTGGGGCTGGAGGAAAGTGAAAGAAGTGTGAAGGAAGTGTGTGATGTAATCAGATAGAAGAGGTCCCAGGGTCAGATCACGCAAGGCCTTATAGAAATAGCCAAGAAGGTGCGGATGTAGTGTGAGCAACTATGAGTAAAGTGACGAATGAGTGTGGTTTTAGGCACTGATGACAGTAACGGTTCAGGAACATTCCTCTTCTTGGCTGGAACATTTGTCTGTAAGTTGGGACAGGATGGAGAGAGAGGAAAGGCCACGCCTCTCCCCTGGGGCTCACCTTTCTGTACACCAGGCCCATGATGGCCATTCGCAGCCTCATCTGTAGCACCTTGAGTCTGTACATGTGCTGCTGCTCGAACAGTGTTTGCAGGCAGGCAGAGAGGAACATCAGCGTGGCGAGAAGATAGCCCTTCCAGGCCGGGGTCTTGGGGTCACCAATAAACTCCAGGAAGAGGCTGGTAAGAAAGGGCACCCATGGCTATTGCCTCCGCCTAAGCCTGGCCAGGTCTGGAGGACCAGACAGTATGGGGTTCTTTTTCGTTTTCTACAAAAACGGTTGCAATCATTTCCCCCACTGTCCATGCTCATTTTCAGCGTGACTTGCGTCTCCTCCAATCAACAGGTGAAGTTTTTACTCCCACCTGTTATGGGCTGAACTGTGTCCTCACAAAATGTATATGTTAAAGTCCTAACCCCCAGTACCTCAGAGTATGACTGTGTATTTGAAAATAGGACCTTTAAAGAGGTGATTTAGTTAAAATGAGGCCGTTAGGATGGGCCTTAATCCAATACAACTGGTGTTCCTGTAAGAAGAGGAAATTTGGACACATAAGGAGACACCAGGGGGGCATGTGCTCAGAGGAAAGACCACGTGAGGACACAGCGAGAAGGCAGCTGTCTGCAGGGCAAGGAGAGAAACCTCAGAAGAAACAACATTGATCTTGGACATCTAGCCTCCAGTAATGTGAGGACAAAAACGTCTGTTGTTTAAATGGGACCTAATTAAACTTAAAAGCTTTTGCACAGCAAAGGAAACCATAAACAAAATGAAAAGACAACCTACAGAATGGGAGAAGATATTTGCAAACGATGTGACCGAGAAGGGAATAATTTCCAAAACATACAGACAGCTCATACAGCTCAATATCAAAAAAACAACCCAATCGAAAAATGCACAGAAGATCTAAATAGACATTTCTTCAAAGAAGACATACAGATGGCCAAAACGCACATGAAAAGATGCTCAATATCGCTAATTATTAGAGAAATGCAAATCAAAACTATAATGAGGTATCACCTCACACTGGTCAGAATAGCCATCACCAGAAAGTCTACAAATAATAAATGCTGGAGAGGGTGGGGAGAAAAGGGAACCCTCCTACACTGTTGGAGGGAATGTAAATTGGTGCAGCCACTATGGTGAACAGTATACAGAGGTTCCTTAAACAACTAAAATTAGAGTTGACCTATGATCCAGCAATCCCACTCCTGGGCATATATCTGGAGAAAACTCTAATTTGAAAGGAAACGTGCATCCCAGTGTTTACTGCAGCTCTATTTACAATAATAGCCAAGACATGGAAGCAACCTAAATGTCCGCTGAATGGATAAAGAAGATGTGGTATAGATATACAATGGAATATTACTCAGCCATAAAAAGAATGAAATAGTGCCATTTGCAGCAACATGGATGGACCTAGAGATTATCATACTAAGTGAAGTAAGTCAGAGAAAGACAAATATCATATGATGTCACTTATACGTGGAATCTAAAAAATATGATACAAATGAACTTATATACAAAACAGAAATGGACCCATAGACATAGAAGAGAAGCTCATGGTTACCAAAGGGAAAAGGGGTGGGGATAAATTAGGAGTTTGGGATTAACATATATATACTACTATTATAAAATAGATAACCAAAAAGGACCTACTGTATAGCACAGGGAACTATACTCAATATTTTGTAATAAGCTATAAGGGAAAAGAACCTGAAAAAGAATATATTTACAAAATAACAATCGCTTTGCTGTACACCTGAAACTAACACAACATTGTAAATCAACTATACTCCAATAAAAAAAGAAAAGAAAGAAATAACAGGAGAAAAGATAAGCACCAGAAAAAAATTTCTGTTAAGTCACCCAGTTTGTAGTACTTTGTTATAACAGCCCTAACAAACTAATATGCCACCTCTTGAATCTGGGCTGGCTGTGCAACCAGCTTTGGCCTCACGAGAAAATGCAACTTTTGCTTTGTCTTGGAACCCTGCCAAATGGTCCTGTGAACAGGCTGGAATCGGCCTTTTGAGGATAAGAGACCACCAGAGCAGAGACAAGATGCCCCAGCTGGGACTGTCTTGGACCAGCCAGTCCCCAGCCAGCCCCACAGGTGACCGCAGACAGATGAGTGAACCCAGCCAAGAAAAGAAGAATCGCCCAGCTGAACCCAGCTTGAATTGCTGACCCACAGGATCATGAACTAAAGAAGTGACTTTAAGCCCCTCACTTTTGAGGGGCTTTGTTGTATAGCAAAAGCAAACTGATACAGTCAGGCTAGAATTCACTCGTTTTCCCTCCCCAAGGTCACTCACTTTCTCGTTTAATTGGTCCTTCCTGAGTATCCTTTTCACCCAATCTCAGTGCTCTGAGCACCAGAGGTCTAGGCAGAGGCAGAAGGAGGGCTGAAGGTCCCCTGGCTCTGGAAGGACACCGTTAAAGGGACCACCAGCCTCAGCGAGGCACCCAAGGCCTGGACCCACCTGAGGAGCTTGGGCACCGTGAACCTGAAGACATCACTGATGATGAGGCTGAGGGTCCCCAGGAGGAAGGTGGAGCGGCCCACCTGCCAGATGGCCCTCAGCAGTGGGCCCCTCTTGCCCCCTTGTTGCTGTAGGAGGGTCTCCACCTCTGGGGTCTCTGCACCATGGTTTCCTTTCCTTTTAAATGCTGTTGCCTTGGTGTGCCTTAGGGGAGAGGAGAAATCAGCTCTGGGTCCTTGTAATAGACTGAATGTTTGGGTCTCCCCCACCCCCACCCCCTCACCACCACCCAAATTCATGTTGCAACTAATCCCCAGTGTGATGGTATTAGGAGGTGAGACCTTTGGGAGGTGATTAGGTCATGCAGGTGCAGCCCTCATGAATGGGATTAGTGCCCTTATAAGAAAAAACCTAGAGAGTGCCCTCAGGTGTAACCCCATTTCATGCATGAGGAAACTGAGGTTCAGAAGGTAAACTTGTCCAAGGGCACACAGCTGAGAAGTGTAAGAACTGGGATTCGATCCCAAACTTCAGAGCCCAGCACTTTTTTTTTTTTTTTTTTTGCGGTACGCAGGCCTCTCCCTGTTGTGGCCTCTCCCGTTGCGGAGCACAGGCTCCAGACGCGCAGGCTCAGCGGCCATGGCTCACGGGCCCAGCCGCTCTGTGGCATGTGGGATCTTCCCGTACCGGGGCACGAACCCGTGTCCCCTGCATCGGCAGGCGGACTCTCAACTACTGCGCCACCAGGGAAGCCCGAGCCCAGATCTTGACTCATGATTCACATAGAGCCTCTTTGTGAGCCCCACACCCCCCACCCAAAAATTAAAAAGAAAAGAAAAAGGAAAAAAAAAACGGTGATGAGTGCAGGTACCCAGGCCCTCATTAACAGGTCAAGGTCTTGCCCCTCACCCCTTGACCCGGCTTGTTGTTTAGTTTGGCATCTCTGGAGAGTTGTGGCTTGGCCTCCATCATGAGCTGGGCATGCCTGCCGCTCACATCTTGGTATTTGGGTCTTGAATGCCAAAAGGATGTTACCTTCTTATAAAGGCCATCCCTGACCACCCCTCCCCATCGGATCACATCACTTAATTCATTGCCTTCATAGCCATGTTCACTGTCTCCAACTCTCTCCTTTTCTTATCTGTTCTGTTAGAACTCCAGGTGGGTGTACTTTTTTTTTTCTCATAAAACCCTTCAATGTTTTAATAAAAACTCTCCATTCCTTGGGCTTCCCTGGTGGCGCAGTGGTTGAGAGTCCGCCTGCCGATGCAGGGGACACGGGTTCGTGCCCCGGTCTGGGAAGATCCCACATGCCATGGAGCGGCTGGGCCCGTGAGCCATGACCGCTAAGCCTGCGCGTCGGGAGCCTGTGCTCCGCAAGGGGAAGGGCCACAGCAGTGAGAGGCCCGCATACCGCAAAAAAAAAAAAAAAAAAAAACTCTCCATTCCTAGACACAGTCTTGCATGGCCTGGCCCCTGCCCACCTCCCCACTTCATCCTGGTCCTCTCTGGTTTTCTTTTTTCTTTCTTTGTTTTTTAATTAATTAATTAATTAATTAATTTTTGGCTGCATTGGGTCTTCGTTGCGGTGTACAGGCTTCTCACTGCGGTGGCTTCTCTTGTTGCAGAGCACGGGTTCTAGGAGCACGGGCTTCAGGAGCTGTGGCACAGAGGCCCAGTAGTTGTGGCTCGCGGGCTCTAGAGCGCAGGCTTCGTAGTTGTGGCGCAGGGACTTAGTTACTCCGCGGAATGTGGGATCTTCCTGGACCAGGGCTCGAACCCGTGTCCCCTGCATTGGCAGGCGTATCCTTAACGACTGCACCACCAGGGAGGTCCCTCTCTGGTTTTCTTTCAGCTCCTTGACACATCCACAACTTACCTTTCTCAGGACGTCAGCACAGACTGTCCATGGTCTGGAATGTCTCTGCCCTGCTCTTCCCAAGGCTTGACTTCAATTTCAACATCACCTCCTCAAAGACACTTCCCTGCTGGCTCCAACTAAAGTAGCTCTGGTCCTCTATCCCAGTCCCTTGTTTTTTGTCCCAGCATTTACTTCAACTTGCAATTATCTGTCTTCTCCACCAAAAATGAGCTTTCTGGAACAAGAGGCCACAGCTGTCTTGTTTACTGCTGTATCCCCAGCATCAAAACAGGGCCTGGCAGAGATCAGGCACTGAATCAAGCACTCACTACCTGGGAATAGACTGAACTTTTCAAGATCTCCTCGTGACACTGGACTTAACCTGTTGGTTGCTTTTACTAGAACCGGGTGCAACTAGTCTCTTGGCCCAGTTTTAACAGATACGAGTTTCCTGTTGTCCAGCAAAGCAAACCGCCTAGCCCCACTCCACCTGGACGAGTTGAAGGATCAGTGGTATGCCTGGGTCTCATTTTTCAGAGAGGTGGGTTGAGACCCCGGAAGTCAGCCTTTTTAGCCTCAAGGCCCAGCCAGCAGTGTGAATACCCCTCCACCACAAGCCGGACGTCCAGTCCCTCCCTCCCTCCCCCTCAAGAATCCTCTCAGCATCTCCTCAGGATGGAGGGGAGGGACAACTCTCAGCAGGCAGTCCAAAGGAAAAGTGGTATTTTTAGCACAAGAGGCTATAAGGAACCAGTCTTTACCCTCCGGTTTGCTGAGAAATAAGCAAATGTTAATCTTCTACCCCTGTCTTGAAGCCTACCCCTGCCCCCCAGCCTCCCCTTCCGGTATTTGCAATTCAGCCATTTGTCTAACCCTGAGCTCACCTCTCTCCCTTGTCACCTCTGTAGCCCTGAGATGTGGCCTCTCCTTGGTGCCCACAATTTGCCTGGGGTTGGGCCGGGTCAGAGGCAAGGCCAGCGTGGCGTCCAGGCCACACGCCTTGATGCCAAATGTTGGGTGCTGGTCCTGACTCGGCTGGTGCTGCACACCCACTGGGCTGGGCGACCACTGGGCAAATGCCAACCAGGGCCACCCCCACCTCCGGCCCCGCCCAAAGGGGGACCCAGGTGGGTAGACTTTTTGCTTATATTTTCTTTTTACTTGTATTTCCTCCAGCACCTAGTTCAGCACCTGAATGCATAGGTGTTCAATAAATACTTGTCCAGTGAATGGGAAAAAACAGATGGAGTGATGTGTGCAAAGGGCCTACTGCTTGATATTAATAAAGATTTGTGGAAGGAAGGAAGGAAGGGAAGGAGGAAGGGAGGGAGGAAGGAAATGATTTGGTTTGGTTGATAGAACCTGGCCTTTGAGCAGGAAAACCAAGGTCCAAATGCCCTTCCCTCTGAGCCTCAGTGTCCCCATCCATAAAATGGGGTGGGTGAAGAGACCACTGTGGAAGCCTCTTTCCAGCTGGATGTTTTGCTCTGTTCTGTTCTAGCTGCTCACCCCCAAATTCTGAGTCACTGTGTTCAGCCTGCAGGCTTGGGAAAAAACTTCCTCCTTTCTAGCTGGTCTCACTTTCTATCAGGGAAGGTCGCTAGACTGGTGGCTGGTCTTTGGTCTGTGGCCCCAAAGCCATTTAGTGCAGGACCCAAAAATGACCACAGGCCAAGGCGGGAGGTGTGAGTGAGTGGCCAGGTGTAAGCTGGGGGATATAAAAGGGAGTGGTGGCGACTGCAGCTCACATGCCCTGTTCAATGGGGAAGCTGCTACCCAGATCCACCCTCCTGTTGCCATGCAGGGATGTGGCCATTTTACTTTAAGAGAGGCCAAAATTCCAGATTTTCATGTGACATCTCCAACATTTTAAATGTTGGTGACTTATTAGAAAGCAAAACAAAGAAAAATCCTTAAACAAGACACCATGCTGGCCAAACACACCTGTGACCCTGACTTGGCCAGCAGACAGATTGGTCTGTGACCTCTTAAGATGACGTCCTCTCCCTTCCCCCGAAGGTTGCAAAATATTTTAGAAATAAAACCAAAGTTCTCTTGGTGTGTAATCAGTCAGCTTAGAAAATGCCTGAACCAGATCTGCCATCCTCCTCTCTTTCTGTCAGTTGTTCACATATTCTCAAACTGTTCTGGAGAATGTTTCTATGTGCTAGCTCTAACACTGGGTGACTATCATTCCCAGGCTGGCAGGGGAGGCGACAGCTGGGAGAGGGTGGACAAGACCTCCAGGGTCCTTTTGAATTAATTCTGCCACTCAAAACTCACTTAAGCTGTACTTAAACTCACAGTACAGCAAGATATGCCTGGGGTGAGAGTGAGAGCTGCTGTTTTGATTTGCTCGTATTACTTACGCCTTTTGGAAAACATACTCCCTTCCTTTGGGGAGCAGCTCCTCCCTGTGTGGCTCTGAAGGGACTGCCAATTATGGGGCCTGCTCTCCAGCCATGGGATTGGCCCCTGATAGGCACAGGATTCAAGCCAGCCAATAAAAGGCCTTCCTTGGGATTTTCTATGTGGGTGGTAGTAGGGGTTGCTGAGTTGGCATGATACAGGACAGGCGTTATGGAGAGACCAGTGCCCAGACAACAGCTGAGCTGAGAGATGGAGGGAAAGAATTTGGACATCATTCAAGTCCTGGATCCAGCCACACTTGAGGCCAGACCTACCTTCTCACCTATGTGAGCCAGCAGACTGTGTCTCTCTGGCTCCTTCTAATTTGTGGGATTTAGCCACCTATAACAACCACCACAAAATCATAGAGTATGCAGGGGAACCCTGTAACTCTTCCCACAGAGCTACTTTTGTCTGTGCCCTGAAATACCTGGCTCCAGGGAGGTCAAGCGACTTGTCCAAGGTCATCCACCACTCGATGGCAGGGCTACATTTAACCCGGGTTTAATTAATCCTATTGGAGAGCTTATTTCTCTAGACCAAAGTTTCACAAACCAGGTTCCTCAGGCTCTGAGCACTTCTCAGAAGTTTCCAGAGATGCCAGAGAGGGCAAGAGTGAGGCAGAGTGGGCAGGACTAGAAAAAGATTGAAATCCTCTGGATAACTGATAATACTGGAACTTTTACCATTTTTAAGAAATTCGCTAAGTTCTTTTCTATGAATCATTTTTTTTTTCATCTCCCACAAGCTATGAGCTAGGGCTGATGGCATCCCCCTTGAACAGATAAGAAAACTAAAGGCCAGGAAACTAATCACTCAGGTTAAGTAATAAGTGAGTAGTTGCCTGCATGTTATAGACCATACCTACCTCTCCACCCCCAGTCTTAAAATAGTCCTTCTGTTCCCTGCCTCCATCCCACCATCCGAGCTTCCTTCTGGGAGCCTGGAGAGGTTCCCCCTCTGTCAATATCTTTTTGGAACCTGCAAAGCACTCTGGGAGGAAAAGCATCTTGAGCCTGGCCTGCTAATGCTTAGTGAGGTCAGCTGACAGGGAGGGGACCGTGGTGGTGGAGCCTGGAGTAGGGACGTGGTTGTATTTGGGGTCGAGTGATTTGCTGACTGAGCTTTGGGCTGAGCTCCCATCTTCCACACACTCACCGCTGGGCTGCACTGCAGTTCCTTGTCCATTCCTTTTCAAGCTGGGAAACAAGTTCTTTTGAGGAGTTTTCTCTCCCAAGCGACCAGAGGTCTTTTGGTCCCAGCGGCCTCCAGTAGCCCCTCCAAACTAACCTGTAAAAGAGGATCACCAGAGCAAGCTCCTCCTGTGTCTGCCCCTGAAGGGTCCTGGCTTGGTAGCTGTGTGACCCTAGGTAAGTCACTTCGCCTCTCTGCACCTCTGCTGGCCCCTTGGTACAAGGAAAGCAATTTACCTAACTGCACTAACACTGGGGGGCACTTCTCGGTCTACAAAGAACATCTCATTTAATTCTCACGTGAGCCAGTACAGTAGATTACTATTGATCCATTTTACAGAAAAGAAAGAAAACAGAGGCTCAGGGAGATTAAGTGACTTAACCAAAGGGTGACATGTGACAGGGGAAATAAACCTCCCTAGGAGTCAGAAGTCCAGAGTTGAAAACTATTACTGTGGAGGAAAGCTGAACTCCTCCCTCAGCTTTAAATGTACCCATTCTCCTCTTCGGTCACTGCTCCAGCCACCTGGCCTCAGGACCTTTGCACATGCACATCACTCTGCTTAAAACTTTTTCCCTGCCACTTCTTACTTGCCCTTCACCTCTGGCCTAGACGTTATTTCCTTAAAAGCCCACTTGATGACCCCTGACACCCAAGTCCAGGTAGATTCTCCCACTGCAAGATCCTCTAGTTTCCTGAGCTTTTTCTTTATAATGCTTGCTGCAATTATCATTATTTAATTTTTCAGTCTGATTATTTATTTAGTCTTTCTCCTCCACTGGACAGTAAGCTCCATAGGGGCAAAGACAGTACTTGCCTTGATCCTCCCTCTTCTGTATCCTCACATCCTGGCTCAGGGCACAAGATTTGTCAAATAAAAATCACTACTTTTCAGCCCTGTGACCTTGGGCAAGTCACTGCCCAGCAATGGACCTCAATTTTCTCACCTTAAAATAAGAGTGTTTCCCATCACTTGGGACTGGTATATGAGATGACTGTAGTTGGTGCATTGTTGGAGGAGGTCATCGAGAGGATGTGACCACTTGTGGACCTGTGACCTGGACCCAGGCAATCTGAGGCTCCTCCCTCCCCTGTCCTTGGAATGTACATTCCGCCCACTGTTCTCACACTAGGAGCTAGTTCAAGGATGCAGTAGTTAAGTGTTATACCATCTGGACGGTGTATGTGTCTGAACCCTGTTAAGGCCTCTCTGTAAACTGTTGAGATTCTGGTGGGCAGGTGTGGAGACCTACTCATATTGCGGCACTCAAGACAAGCCTCATATGTAAGTTCTCTTGCTTGTTAACCCTGCCTCCTACCAGTCTGGAGTGGCTGCCTCTTTCTTCCATCTCTCCAAGCCTATCGTCTATTGGGGCCAGTTTTCAAACCAACACGCACGCACAAGAAATTAACGACTGCAGACTTCCACAGAAGGAGTGTTCTTATTTTTTAGGTCTCTTTCATCTTTCTCGTGACACCAAGGAGAAGGTCTTGTTTGGAGCTGGTCTTGAGCTCCTCTTTGAGACTTTCCAGTTCCCTTTTCTAATGCAGAGCAAACTCAGGCAAGCAACAGTTTGGATCCAGAAATTATTCACAATACTTGGTTTTCACTAAAATTATTTTTGGTGTTCTACATGGCAAGGGATTCTAGATTTTTCTGATTTTGGTAGCGATAGAGTTTCCTTTTTAAAAGGTTATTAAAGTAGAAAAAGTGGGCTTCCCCGGTGGCGCAGGGCTTGAGAGTCCGCCTGCCGATGCAGGGGACACGGGTTCATGCCCCGGTCCAGGAGGATCCCACATGCCGCGGAGCGGCTGGGCCCGTGAGCCATGGCCGCTGAGCCTGCGCGTCCGGAGCCTGTGCTCCACAACGGGAGAGGCCACAACAGTGAGAGGCCCGCGTACCGCAAAAAAAAATAAATAAATAAATAAAGTAGAAAAAGTGAGTTGATTTAAAGAAAATTCATTAAGTAAATAGAGTATGAGCGATACCCCAATAAGGCAAAAAGCTTGAAGAATGGTCCATAAGTGCCTACATTTGGGAAACAGAGGGCTAGATTCTCTCTAGAGATGTTTAGCAGATTTCTATGCTCTTTTCACCAATTCCACACCCTCAGAGTATCCTATTCTTATTTAACAACCACTTTATATAATACTCATTATGGGCCACATCCTGTTCTAAGTGTTTCACAAACCTTATCTCATTTAATCCTCAAAACCCTATGAGGTAGATGCTATTATGATCCTCATTCTACTAGTGCAGAGACTGAGGCACAGGGAGGTTAAGTAGCTTGCCCAAGGTCACACAGCCAGGAAGTGGTGGGGCTGGGATTCAAATCTGGGTGCGACTGTGATCTGACTGTGGTGTGGTCAGGAGAGGGCCCAGTAGGTGGGTGCATCCTCAGTACCTGGTGTGCTGACCCTGGGGAAACATCTCTCTTCTCCACCAGCCTGGAAGCCTCTAGTGAATAAAGAATTGGTGTTTTACGTCCTCATCCTCGGTGCTTAGCACATAATAGGTGCTTATTAAATGTTGGTGGAATGACTACATAGATAGATATATGATTTTATTGAGTGGCTTCCATGTACAGGCACTAAGCACTTTACATTTAATGAAGGCAGTGATGTTCCCATTTTACAGAGGGGAAAACTGAGACTTTGAATGCTTGTGATATGGCCATCTAAGAGACAGAGCCAGGATTCAAACTCAGATCTCACCCCAGTGAGTGAGTGGGAATGGGATGTGGATGGTGGGCACACTAAAATCTGAGAAGGAAGCATGGAGTCTGGGATGGAGAAAGCCAGGCTGACCTTGGTAGGCTTCGGAGGAAACCTCCTGGGGGAAAAGCTGTGATGACAAATAAGAGGAACAAATGCAGGTGGGTGGGAGCACCACCCCAGCCCCTTCCCTGTTACTTTACTTACCCAGAAACCCACCAGAACATGGCCTTGGAGGGGAAGGAGGCCCCAGCCTTTGGACATGGATTCTGCAAAGACAAATGATTTAGAAGGGGGAGGACTTGGTCTCATAATCCATGGCCAGTATGTGGTAAGGAGAACCAAGGGCAGGAAGACAGGATGAACTGACCATGAGCTTAATACTGAAAGCACAGACTGAGATGTCCTGCCTACTTATCTACAGTAGATACCAAAGGGCATGGTGCTTCCTAGCAGGCAAGGCAAAAAGGGATTCGGCCACAGGACTGAAAGTGCCTACAAGGTAAGAATGAATAGTTGCTCAGAACAACTTTAATAATACTGAGACCAAGAAGTTCTCAAAGCAAGGACCATGCATGACACAGACAAGAATGTCCTCAACAATATCCTTCAGTGAATGTGGAAAGGAGGTGAAGAGGAAGTGAGATTTTACCAGCAGCTCCAGGAAGACTGCACAGATTATACTCTTCACCAATAGGGCATGAGAGTGCCCATTTTACCACATCTTTGCCATCGCAGCTTGTTATCAATTTTTAATTTTTTTTCTGCTACTCTCATTGGAAAAAGTCCTATTACAGTTTTAACTTAATTATTCAAATCGTTGAGCATCCTTTTAGATGATTTCTCAGCTCAGCTGTCTTTTTCTCAGAGAATTCTTTCCTGATTTCACAGACTTATTCGGTGTTACCTGTTGTAAACTCTCATAGACCATGGACTTCTCCTGCAGAGCATTTCTATTGGGCAAGTCACTTTAATCTTGAATCTTTACAACCAGTCCCAGTTGCAGTTTTCCACACGTTTGTGTAATTGTGTGATTAATGTCTAGTTCCCCTACTTGGGTGTTAGCTGCATGAGGACAGAGACATCGCTTGTTCACCATAGATCCTCAGTACTGAGCTGGGGCATAGAGCATGTTGGCAAACTGCAGCGCCCAGGCCAAATCCGGCCCACTGCCTGTCTCTGTGAATAAAATTTTATTGGAACACAGCCATGCTCCTTTGTTGACATAGTGTCTGTGTCTGCTTTTGTGCTATGATAGCAGGCTTGAGTAGTTGCCATACAGACACTATATGGCCCACAAAGCCTAAAATATTTTCTATCTTGGACAGAAAGAGTTGGCCAACCCATGGAATAGAGTAGACATGTAATATGCTTTTGGCTGAATGAATAAAAAAATTAAAGGCCTGTGCTCTAGTTTAACTTCCTTCCATCACTTGGGGGGGCTGAGATGGAACAGAAGAGGAACAGGGACAAGCAAGGCAACGGGTTGGAGGTGTGGTGACTTACTGGCTGCGGGGGCCTTTTAGGGAAGAAGGGGGGTTGATCAGCGAAGCAAGACAGCACAAACTCTGCCACCACCAGAGACAAGTACAGGTAGGTTGACAGATGGCGGAAAGGGTCACTCTGGAAATCCTGTGGGAGAGAAAGCAGAAGACCCACTGAGTCTGAGCTCTTGAGGAACAGAGATTGGGGAGGGTGTGGGGAAGAGGAGAAGGGGTGGAGGCTGAACAGGATTTCTGATGCTGGGAGCAGTGCCCAGGCAGGGGGCCGGAGCTGCCAGTTTTGAAAGGCAGAACCCCCAGCGTTCCTGGCCTTCTCGAAAACACCTGGCTTATGCATATTCTGTCCATACAAATGGCAGGCAGGGTGTTTGCCCTTAGCCAGGTGACAACTGGCTTTAGGCACCAGGACATGAGTTGAAGGGACACTTTGACTTTCTCCTTGTGTAATAAAGGATCCCCTTCCCCTCCCCCCACAATCTCCGGTACCACTCCCTTGTGGCTAGTGTTCTCTGGTTTAAGAAGGGAGCTGGTTTCATGGAGCATTTACTCTGCCTCGGGCACATGCTGGAGTCTTTACATGCACTGTGTCATCAAGTTCCTTCCGACCCTGACCCCAGCTAGGGTTTACCTGCTGTGTTATTCTTTGGGAAACCAAAGCTCAGGGGAGTGATAGCACCTTGATCAAGGCCACACAGATGATCTGATCCAGATCATGAGCTTTTGCTGCCTTGCCATGATTGCTTTCTCATCCCTTGCCCCTTCTGGCCAGAGGACCCTAATTTTTTCCCCCATGCTCAGGTATGGGGTTTATACAGAACTGATTCCATCCCAGGGGGTGGGCAGGTGATGGAGACCTGACTAATGAGTACCATCTAGTCCCCTGGCTACTGATGGAACATAAGTCTGGAGCAATTGGGGCTCTTCTTGCCATCCCACTGGAAAATGAAGCAAGCCAAGGGACAGAGAGAAATGGAGATCTGGTGGTGTTATCTAAATGTCTGGACCCTCTATGCCTGGCAGGTCCCACGTCTATGAGCTAATAGATTCCCTTGGACTTTTTTCCTTAAGCTAGTGTGAGTTGAGTTTTTGTGGCTTAAAACAAGAGCCCTAGCTTCAAATCACAATTTTTCTACTAAATTTTTATACTTCTTTGTTTTTATTTTAGTTTTTGGGGGGCAGATAGTAGACAGTTTGATATTCCAACTACATTATTCCCCATAGTGTCATTTTTACCATCGTTTCTACTGGAAAGTTTGTTCTGAATTTGGGTGAGATGGACTTGGCTCTGCAGACCTGAGCTGCATGACCTTGAGGAAGTCACTCACTTCTCTCAACCTTAGTCTCCTCATCTTTAAAACAGGACGATTAGAGTCTTCACTGGATTCCTGATGTCAAGTGCTTGCCACAGGGCCTGGCACATGGAGCTCCAGAGCATAGGTGGTCCCAATAGTATTATTTCTATGCTGTGCTCCAAACAGCTAACTGATAAGTCAACTGTGGGAACCCATCCTTTTGTAAATCAGTGGATGGCCTGTGGAATTTTCCCATTAGTTACAAAAATTGCTTTGTAAAGAAATCTGTCCTTAAGGACAGAAGGTGTTTCTCTGCCTTCTACTTTTACGAGCAGGACAGAGTAAACATTTGGCTCTTAAAATGATGACCAGCAGCCTCTGATTGGTTTCCTTATCCAACGTCCTGGGTAACTGCGCCAGCTATGCAAGTGGTTGTCAACTGGGGAGATTTTGCCCCCAGGGGACATTTGCTATTGTCTGTAGACACAGGTTACCATAATGGGGTGGTACTACTTGCATCTAGTGGGTGGAGGCCAGGGATGCTGTGCAACATCCTACAGTGCACAGGACACCTCCCCCCCCGCCCCCACCCAAAAGAGAATTACGTAAGGGGTACTGAGGTTGAGAAACCCTTGTTGAGGTTATATATTTTTCTCTGTGCAGATCATGCCCCCTAACATGGGAACGCTGCCTCCCAGGTAGGGAAACAAATAAGGGTGAGTGTGCAAAATGAGTGTGTAAATATGGATGCATGGGAGCACGGGTGAGGGTGAGAATAGGTGAGAATGAGGGGAAACGTGCAGGTACATGGAGTCACAGTGAGTGCAGGTGTGTGCTGGAGGAGGTCATCCAGAGGCCGTGACCGCTGGCTGACCTGTGAGCTGGCCCCAGCAATTGGAGGCTCCCCACCCCTCCCCTGTCCTTGAAATGTGCATTGTGGCCACACTGTTCCTGCACTAGGAACTGCTTCAAGGATGCAGCCTTCCTTGAAAGAGCAATGTGTTAATGAGACCCTCTGGACAGTACATGTGACCGAACCCTGTTAAATCTTCTATAAACTGTTAAGATTCTGGCAGGTGGGGGCAGAGATCAACTTCTCTTGCATCACCCAAGACAAGCCTCGTAGGTAAGTTCCCTTGCTCGTTAAAATCGTCACCTACTGATCTGCAGTGGCTGCCTCTTTCTTTGGTCTCTCCTGGCCCTCCGTGTATGGGGCCGGTTTCTAATTTCACCCGGGAACCCCTGAGGTTTCAAACCAACAGTGTTTCAGTGCCTACGCAGTGTGTGTGAGTGTGTGCATGTGGGACATTTGTGCCTGAGTCCTGTAGGAGCTTGAAAGCATAGCCACACCTGGGTGGCAGTAAGTGTGAGTGGATGTGTGCAGGCGAGTGTGTGTGTCTGTGCGTTTGTGTGTGATGTTTCAGAGTCTGTGGTTGTGTGATGCGTGAATGGGTTCATACAAGTGTGTGCAAGTGAAGTGTGTGACTTGAGTGTGTAAGACAATGGGAATTTGTGTTGCTAAAAAGGTATGGGATGATGGGAACTTCGATGTGAAATGTGTTTGTGTGTCACTTGAGTTTAAGCACTTGTGGTGTGTGTGTCTCTGTGTAGAGAGTAAGCCATGGGTGGAAAGGCGAGGAGGAAGGATGGGACCCAAGGCCTGCAACTGCCCTACTGGTTCCCGGGTGGCCCAGGCCCCCACTTACCCCTTGCGAGGCCTGCTGGGCAGTGCTGGTGACTGGGAAGAGAAAGCAGAGCAGCCAGTACCCAAAGAGCACCCCGGACGCCTGGACCCCCTTCTTCCTCTCAGCGTGGATCAGGAACATGGCGAAGCTCTGGACCAGAGAGTCAGGTGGGAGGTGGACAGAGGCAGGGAAGGGTGGGGGAAGAGAGGGAAGGGAAGGAGCCCCGCTCTGCCCCATTCCCTCCACCAGGGCAGGAAAAGCAGCAGCTAGGGACAAGCCAGCAGGTCTGGGGATGTCATTTACCATTGTGGTGAGCCACACGGTGGGGTGTATGAGGAACTCTAGGGCCTGGGGTGTTCCCTGCTGGATTCTCCAAAGAGTCACAGACACGCTGGAGGTGCACAGGATTATGAGGGCAAAGCCAAGCACCTGGGGAAACAAATTTGGATAAGGCTGGTGGGGGGCTGGGAAGAAAGATGGCGGCCAACTGGACAGTGACCCCACGTCCAATTGGACAGTGGCTCTGGTTGGGGCACTGTAACGTACCAATGTGATCATTAAACAGTGCTGACGTGAAAGAAAAAGTTGTAGGGGGTGATGCAGTTCAATCTTGACCTGTAACTGTCACATAAATAATGAACCACACACAAGGGCCCAAGCCAACTCAGTGGTTTCCAAAATGCCAGCGGCACTCCCATAATGCATGGGAGGATGCTTTAGGGATGAAGGAACAGCATGAAATGAAATTTACTCTCTAGGTGAAAAAGTTATACCCTCTTTAAGTCTCTTTCCCTCCCTACTATTAAATCAAGGAGGAACTCTCTGTTGGGACTGGTATGTCTCCAGGCCTGCTCTAAGACGCATTGGTCTCTCTTTTGAACAAGAGAAATCAAGAAAGTGGGCAGACCTGGGCACACTGGAGAAACTATTGAACATTTCAGTTAGTCTCAAGCAGGGGTCAAACTACCACCTGCAGGCTGAGTTTGGCCTCCTGCCTGTTTTTGTATCACCTCTGAGCTAAGAATGGTTTTGACATTTTTCAATCATTGAACAAGACTTTAAAAAGTCTAATATGTCATGACATGTGAAAATTATATGAAATGCAAATTTTAGTGACTATACATAAACTTTTATTGAAACACGGTCACATCTGTTTGTTTACTGTTGTCTGTGGCTGCTTTCCTGCTGCAAGAACAGAATTGAGTAGTGGGGACGGAGACCACATGATCCTCAAAGCCTCAGACATGTACAATCTGGCCCTTTAAGGAAGAGTGTGCCAACCCTGGATAGGTGGTCGGCAACAGGTCAAAATTTTACAAGGCGGTATGGGAATAAATGAACCTTGGAGGGCATTCTTGTAGAAGTCTGGAAAACGGGAGGATGAGCAGAAAAACTCACACTTGCAATGCCAGTGTTTTTCTAACACTGTCAAATAAATACATAACAATTTTAAGAACTGTTGTTTAGTACCACCAGTGGGGAAACACAAAAATCAATGCATAGCTGTTAAACATTTAAAAGGTTCATCCTAGCACGGCCCTAGAATCACCTTGTGTATCCCAGGAGTGTACACTGCACACTTTGGGGAATGCTGGGCTGTGATGGCCATAAACTGGATGTGTGGGTGTCCGGGGGTGTGTTTGTGGATATATGGTTTTTATTATTACCAGATCTGTTTGGGAGCGTCTATTCCACTGAGTTTCCCTCTGTAGCCTCTGGGGTATTGCTCTGTTTGATTAACAGGGTCCCTTCTTGTCCCCACGCTGTGTGCTCCTTGATAGAAGAAGTGTCTACTTTGAGGTCTCTGCCAGGTTCCAGCCTGTTTCCCCCGACCCCCTACCATTGTCTGGTTACAGGCTCCCAGGGGCAGTGGCTACCATTTTGGCCTTGAAGAGGCGGGACATCTGGAGGTAGCCCTTGTCATGGCGGTGGATGTAGAGGAGGTGGATGGGGCCAAGGACCCAGAGGTACATGGGGGGCACCCAGACCCCTGCCGTTTTCAGGAAGCACAGGCTCAGCAGGCGGGCAGCGGTGGGCTGGGGCTCCGTCTGGTTCCAGACCTGAGGGAACATCAGGGTGACTCTTATGATGGTACAACGCAGGGATCCCAAACTCACCTGCTTAGGGGGCCAGGCAACTCTTTGGACCCCTAACATTTACATGAAAATGTGTTAAGCACTCTTTAGAGTAATTCATAATTCTCACCTTCTTTAGCCCTAACCCCGATCTTATGAAGGAGATGCAGTCATACTGATTTTGCAGATGAGGCAGCTGAGGCCCAGAGAGGCTGAGTAAGTTGGCTGATGTCACCCAGTTGGACAGTGGTGGTGCTGGGATCTGAACCAAGGCAGTCCGGTCCTAGAATCTGGCAGACCTGGGCTCTCTGATGAGTGTTGGGCACAGACTTATAACCACTGTAGGAGGTAGGTATTACTGTCCCCATTTCATAGACCAGAAACTGAGGCATGGGCTTGGGGGTGGGGGAACAGACTCCTTCAGGCCCACACAAACAGGAAGTGGCAGAGCTGAGTCCATGCTGGCCTGTCTGAGCCCGAATCTTGTTCTACTGGAGATGGCCATCTGTAATTCTTATTTCAGACCTTCTGCTGGCCTTTCCTTATCTGAGAAGTGTGAATGTGAGTTTAGAAGACGCTGCTTTAATTCTCCCCCTACTGCATCACTGCCACCCTCCCACTAAAATCCTTTGATGAGACAGGAGCCAGAGAGGGGTTGGGGGGTGGGGTCTTGTAGGCCCCTTTAACAGGGCTGGGTTCTTCGGGGGACCAGCTTAGTTAAGGGGGTCGCCTTGCCCTGCAGTTAGACTGGCAGGTCTCTTCCCCTCCCGGCCGGGAGTTTGGAGGTCTCTCCCCTCCCCTGCCCAAGAGATCTCTCTAGCCCGGAAAAGGAGAGTGGGGCGGGATGGAGACACTCACCTCCGGGCCCGCGCAGGGCTCGCCAGGCGCGGCCATCGGGCGCCGTGCGTCCGTCAGTCCGTCTGTCAGACTGTCGGTGGGTCCCTGGACAGCTTCCTTGGTCGCGCTCCGCCGTGCAAGGGGCGGGGATTCGAGCGCCAGTATTGCGAGGCCCCGGGCAAGGTCCGGCCGCGCGGCGGGGGTGGGGCGCGAAGGGGTGAAAGGAGGCTAGGTGGGGGGGCGCTAAGGGAGGCCCCAGCAGGCAGCGGGGGAGGGGATCCCGGAGCCCCAGAAAGTGCAGCGGCATCCCCATATGACCCCCCCTTCCCCCTGGAACAAATGTCATCGCAAGCTTCCCGAATACTGTGGACCAACAATTCCAGGAATTTATCCTGATAAGTGAACCCAACAGGTGTGCACATGTCCAACAACCGGCACGGGGGATGGGGGCACCGCCTGGTTAGTTAGAGCCACAGTCTCCTCACCTGTGGGATGAACATTGTCTGCCTCTACGGTGGAGGGAAGATTTTAAGATGACTAACAAAGCGTCTACCACAGTGCCAGGCACACAGTAAACGCGCAAGCGGAGTTAGCTCTTATTAGCATTAGTAGTATTATTTCATCCCTAGGTTACTAAGCCGTGGTTCAAAGCACCATTGCAGAAGAATATTTAATACGGAAATATCGTTGCTGAATGCTAAGTGAAAAAAAGAGATTATAATACAAAATAGCCTGTGATATGTTTCCAAAGGAAAAAAGTATATATGCTTAAGTTGGGGAAAGTGGGGAAGGAAGTCAAGTCATTTACCTTCTTCTTCTGGGTCTTAAAGCAAGGTGTGTCCCCAGCCACGAGTTCTTTTGGGAGATGACTCTATGTAACATATATGCATAGATGAAAAGATGGAAATGCTCTAAAGCAGTGGTCCTGGGAATCCTAATTTTTCTTTTTCCTTGCTTTCCCTTTTCTATTTTCTTTCCTTCTGCAATGATCATGTATTCCTTTCAAGATAGGAAGGAAAGACTCAGCTTTTTCAGACCGACAAGCACAGGTGCTCAGTTTGAGCGAAGAATTCAAATCCTTTGCGCTCTCCATGCTGCCCTGTTACTTCTTGTCCTCTTTTTCCCGCCTCCGGCAGGACTTCCACAACATAGGTTCCCTGGCCTTTTCCCCTTTCCTTTTCTGAGTTTCTCCAACCCTGGTCTGGGGCCTAGGCAGTATGCCTTCAGCTGTCCTCCTGCCTGGGAGTTCTGGAAGGGCAGGGACACAGAAGCTCAAGGATCTGTCTCGAGGCTGAGTGTGGATGGTCTGCTGTTTACATTCAGATCACGTCTGTTTATTTGAGGTGGTTTTGGTGGAGGCTGATGGAAATTATGGGGAGGCTTGAGCCCCCTCTCCCTGAAACCCCCACTCCAGTTGGCATTGCCACAGTCCTAGTGCTTTATTTCTTTGTATACCTGAAGATGAATTTGAGGGGAATGGTGAAAGTTTGAGGGAGAATGGTTAGGAAGGCAGGAAGAACACAGAGGAAATCAGCAGGTGAGCCAAGAACAGAACTCGGGCATCCCAAAACCTACTTTCCAGCCCTCTGAACAACACATGGCTGTGTGCCGAGCCCTAGATAAGTCCCTTTCCCTCTCTGGGCCTCGGTTTACCATTCTGTAAGATAAGAGGATTCTATAGGCCAGCATTTCCTAATCGATGGCTTTCACCCACCTGGTGATTTGCTAAGACAAACCAGGGGTTTATGTTAGGGACAGTAAAGGGCATCTGTTTCCATTGTAATGATAAATAATGAACCTCAGAAAATAAAACCATTATTTAAATAGTTTCTCTTTATAATTGAACAGTTGATAATCTCACTGTATTTGTAGTGAGAATGCAGAGTGAGAAGCAGAAATCTGATGTGCTCATGATTGAAATCCTCAGTGGGTGTATCCTTGCATTGTAGCCACTGTGAAGGTTTTGACGATTGTGTAGTTTAAAATCACTGTGATTCATAATTGTATTATATTGCTTGAGTTTTAGCCACAATGGCAAATTTCAGTGGGAAATCTTCTCTCTTACCTCATCATTTAGAAACAAAGTATTAAAAACTATCAAAATAAAGCACTTGATGTTTTCAGGAGTAAAATGGAAGACTTTCAAGTATCAGGTCAGAAAAGCAATTTTTGTCTATTTTGATGTGGTGACTTGTAGTTCATCTACACTATGTTATACACTCAGTCTTAGGACAAAATATAACGTGCTGATTTTTGAACTTATTTGCAGACAAATCATGCATCGTCTCACAGAGCTAGTTCAAAGTAAATCAAACTGCATGCATCTCTTGCTTACTGGGGGAAAACCCTCAAAGTTTGTTTCTATACAAATGTTATTAGAGCTGGGATTAAATAAAATTTAAATACCTTTTAACTATTATGCTGAACTTAAATGAACTTAAATGTTTTTCTTTTAAAAAAAAAACTAATTCATCATTTATCACGGAAAAATACATCAGTTGACACAAATCCCTAAAAGGGGTTTGAGATTATACTTGTGAAATTTACGGTAAGAAAGATTCGGGAAAGTTGTTGGATACTTCGATCAACAGTCTCTCGTCCTTTCCAGTTTCAGTGCTACTGAATTCCAAAGTAGGGTTTAGCTTTGTAGTTTATGACTGTATACACACACCTTGCAACTGCACCTGCCAGACGGTGCGCGGAGTCCTCCGGGCCTCCAGAGGGCACAAATGGTCTCGTTTTGTTGCTGAGCATGCGCCATATTTCTTTTGCCTGGGGGAGTGGGCGTGGGGCCGGATCGCGCACGCGCGGCCGAGTCGGGGCGGGGACTGGGCTGTCAGCCGCCTGCTGAGGAGGAAGCTGCGGTCCGCGTGCGGTTTGAGGGGCGGGACCTGGAGGCCTGCGGAGGGTCTGGCAGCAGAGGCAGGGCCATGCGGGAGCGCCGGGGCGTGGGGCCGCCGGCGTCGGTGGTGGTGGTCGCCACCGTGGTGCTGCTGCTGAGCGGCGTGGGGCCGGCGCGCGGCTCCGAGGACATCGTGGTGGGCTGCGGGGGCTTCGTCAAGTCGGACGTGGAGATCAACTACTCGCTCATCGAGGTGAGCGCCCGCCTCGCGGCCCGGAGCTCGCTGTGTGACCCCGGGCCAATCGCTCAACCTCTCTGAGCCGCGGTGGCCTCGCCTCTGACACCAGGCAGTTGCCACCAGCGCCCCACTCAGGGAGTCCTTTCCTTTTTAAAGGCGCCGCTCTCCGCGGGTCTCCACTATCTCCTCCCCAGTCGCGCTGGAGTGGGGGTTCTTATCTTGGGGTCAGCTACGGAGTGGGGGCGGGGGCGGGGCCCCGAAAGTATGTGCACATGGGTGTGAGGGACATTTTTGGTGACGATGATGGTGGTCTAAAACTTTTATTAGGTCACGCAAAACTAAGGATCCTGCAAATCAAGACCCCAGATTCTTCAAAACCTAAACTCCAGATCCCCAGAATCCAGGCCCCAGATCTCTTAAAACCCAGTCTCAGCAGGACCCAGACCCCTTAGGACTGATACCCCAGATTCTCAAACTCCCAGGAACCCAGACCTCCTGAAACTCAGATTTCTGAAACCTATATTCCAGAACCTAAAGACAGCAAGCCTTACCCACAGAACAGAGAGTCCCCGCAAAGTTCTAATCCACTGCTCCTCCAACCACCCTGGGGAGCTTTTAAAGAGCATGGATTCCCATCCCAGAGATCCTGACCCAGTAGATCTCTCTTGGCATCTCTGGGGCTGGGAAACTGTATTTTTAATTTCCCTGGTTTCCCCCATGGGACCCCTTTTCCTCTGAAAATGGAGAGTTGTCAGCTGCCTGTACTGGATAGTTATTGGAATTACACTAGAGATTTGTGCAGAAGTCTTTTTATTAAGTTGCAAAGCCCTGTTCAGTTAGATGATTATTAGCCTAGTGGAATTATGACCCAGAAAGCTTGTGAGAAGAAGGGAGATAGATGGAGTTGGGGATAGAAAATCACTTGCAGGACAGATGGGAAGGCACCCGAGGGAGGGCTGCCTCTCTTTCAGGAGGGTACTGATGATGGGGCAGAAAAGGGAATTTGAGAGAGAAAAAAGGAAGTGGCTGAAAAAGAGAAGGGAGTGGGGACCAAGACCCCAAAGGCTGTCTGTCTGAAAGCACATTGAGCTGCTTCTGTGTTGGTAGCTGGAGGGCTGCAGTGAAGGGTTGGACCATTGTGTTCTACAAAGTAGGTTACTGAGGATTGGGGGAGGGGTAGGAAGTAGATTCCCATCCCACTAGCTCTTTGACCTGGACTTGCTGCAAGTCCCAATTTTTATTCCTGTAAGATGGTGTTGGGTGAGAGGCAGCAGAACCCAGCATCATGTATTTTCTAAAGAAGTTAATCAATCGTCACCTTCAAGACGATTGGTCTTAAGAAGTCAGGCGTTTAATGAATCTACCCACTGACAGTAGCAGGGCTCCTAGGATCTCTGGGTGCCCATGCCACCACCGGGGTTGTGGGCACAGGACATTCCAGAAGCCGCCTGGAAAGGCTTTGCAACTTGTAGTGTCCTGGGGCTCCGGGAGGAAAGTGAAGGCAGTAAGGGGCACTCCCACCCCAAACACTAATACTGACCTTGAGAGCAGAGGGCAGGTTTTGTGACCTAATATGAAATGTGTTCCCTGAGCCCTAGGGCTGCCTGTCCAGGTGGTCTGAGACACTCATTCTTTCTTAATTTCCGATTGTGAAATGAGGTGTTTCATATGTGTAATGAATATTGCCATTCTGTGCCCTGACCTGTGCTTTATGAAAGAAATGTAAATAAGATATTTCACAATCATTTCTTGATTGTGTTTTCTGTGTCCCAGTAAAACTACCTTCACTCTTCTCCAGCTGTCTTCCCTTCTGGGTGTTTTTCCATCATATTCATTCAGTCAGTAACTGTTGAGTGAGCCCCGGCATGTGCAGAAACCTTGTGTCTGGTGGGGATATTCAGTTCAGTGAACAGAGCAGACAGAAATCCCTAAAAAAGAAAAACTGTATTGGTTGCTAATTCTTTAACAATCAGGAGATTTCACATTAAAAACTGCATTCCTGATTTCTCTGGAAAACCAGCTGATCTTTGGGCTGCAAAACTTGGCTTGGGTTAAGTGGCGATCTGTCTCTTTAGGTGAATGCCCCTTGATAGGACTTCCATGGCCCCTCTGGACAGCTGGATTTTCAGTCCCTGCTTTAAGTGCATGCATCTGAATTTCTTTATGGCCTGTGAACAAGTTTGAGTATTTATTGAGTACTTAACACTAAATAAGACACTGACCCAGGCGCCATGGAATGTAAGCGGTGGTCACTGCCCACGGAGAGCCTGCAGTCTGTACGTAATTTCACTGTGTTCCTTTCCTAAGTGCGCACGTTCTGAGTCTGCTGTTTTATACATCTTCTTAGCTGGTGTGACCCAATTCTATTATCATAGTTACAGATTATTAACATTAAAAGTTTATAGATGGATGTTACTCCAAGCATTGGGACTCTTTGGGGTAAATAATACAGATCCCTGGCCCTCACCTCAGACCGTCTATTTTAGAAACAGACGTGGGGCTCAGAAATTGCATTTTTGTTAAGGTACTTTACTAAAAATTGAAGTATAGTTGATTTACAGTGTTGTGTTTAGTTCCTGGTGTACAGCAAAGTGATTCAGTTATACATATGTATATATATATTCTTTTTCATATTCTTTTCCATTAAGGTTTATTACAGGATATTGAAAATAGATCCCTGTGCTATACAGTAGGACCTGTTTTTTATCCATTCTATATATAATAGCTTGCATCTGCTAGTCCCAAACTTCCAATCCAACCCGCCCCAGGAATTGCATTTTAACAAGCCCCTTTCTAACAGCAAAATTTGAAAATTTTAGACCCAGAAACAACATAGAGACAGACACTAAAATAAACTGAAAAACATTGAAAAAATACGACTTTGGGAGATAGTTTCTAATCTGAAAAATATCAAATCACATTATTTTGGGGATACTTGTCTTATTTCCCTCTGTCCTAATGCCTAGTGTTAGTAGCTTCATATGGTAGGTCCTCAGCAAATGCATTTTGACTGAATGCATTCAGGTGCGTTATATGTAGCTAATTCTCAACAGTGATATTATGACTTCTCTTTTCTTTCCTTCCTTTCTAGATAAAGTTGTACACCAAGCATGGGACTTTGAAATACCAGACAGACTGTGCCCCTAACAATGGTTACTTTATGATCCCCTTGTATGATAAGGTAAGAGGGGAGAGTACTTTAGTCTTTTATGATAGGAAGTTACCAGTGTGACCCACAGGGCTGTGCTAACTGGGAGAGTGGCTTTCCCACATGTGCAATGTTTTGTAAGTTGTAAGTGGAGTATGGTAATTCTGGCCAAATTCTGGCCAAGCTTATGAACTGGTTTGATTGAATGCAGTGATTCTCAATGTCTCCAGGACATTTGGCAACGTCTGGAGACATTTTTGGTTGTTACAATTGTGAGGGAGGGAGAGTGGTGCAGTTATCTCATCAGTGGACGCCAGGAATGGAGCTAAACATCCTGCCATGCTGTACGGGACAGACCAAATGTCACCAGTGCCAAGGCTGAGAAACCCTGATTTAATAGAACCCTTTACTTGCAAGCAGCTTAAAATATCGTTAAAAAGAATTATATAAGTAATATGTGAATTCATGAGCTTTGTGAAAAAAATCAAGGTGTTTAGAAGTATATGAAGTAAATTTTATCTTTTTTCCCCCAAACCCCCCTCCCTCTGTAGTGATAACCTCTGATAAAAGTTTCAGTGTGTATCCTAGCAGATGGCTTTCTCTGTACTTAGAGTTGTACAGATATCCACGAATATACATGCATGGACATATATGCAGATACACAAACACATGTGCACATAGATGGTTATCCATGCATACCCGTTCTCCCACCCCTCATTCTCCCCAGATTTCAACTTTTTATTTGGAAATATAGATTCACGGGAAGTTGCAAAAGTAGTTAATATACTGTGTAGTTTTGCTTTTGATTAAAAAAAATACAAATGGACTCAAACACTAGGCATTGTTCTGCAATGTGATTTTTTTCCCCTGTGGTGATGTTTTGGCACACTTTGGACATCAGCATGTATGGACCTTGCTTTTTTTTTTTTTTTTTTTTTTTATGCGGGCCTCTCACTGTTGTGGCCTCTCCCGTTGCGGAGCACAGGCTCCGGACACTTTTTGCGGTACGCGGGCCCCTCACTGTTGTGGCCTCTCCCATTGTGGAGCACAGGCTCCGGACGCACAGGCTCAGCAGCCATGGCTCACAGGCCCAGCCACTCCGTGGCATGTGGGATCTTCCTGAACGGGGGCACGAACCCATGTCCCCGGCATTGGCAGGCAGACTCTCAGCCACTGTGCCACCAGGGAAGCCCTGGACCTTCCTTTTAACGGCTGCACACATGTCAGAGGCAGGCCAAACTAATTTATTCCCAATTTCTCTATAGACACAGAGGCTTTTCCCCAGTTTTTAAAATTATTATTACTAACCACACAGCAATAAATATTCTTGAACTTACATCTTTATGCACAATACATAAGATTGATTTCTAGAGGTAGACTAGTTGGGTCTTGAAATCTGTTTTTTTTTAAACTATTAAACCATTCTCAAGGAACCCTTCACTCAAGGATGTATGTAAAATCTAGTTTTAAGAAATGACTTTAGTTCCTGAAGATCTGGCTGACCCTGGCAACCTTAGTCATATGAGGGGTTAACAGGAGACTGGATTAATAGAATGTTTGGAATCAGAAGACCAAGAGGGCTGAATACAGAGTCTTTGTAACTCTTTGATGGGTTAAGTGGGAGGTTCGGGGGTTGAGATTGCAGCACATGAAGGGAATCAAGAGCTCACTACCATTTACAAGTACAAAGTTGATGCTTGGAATTCCATTTCAGGTGTGAAAATTCTAGATAATAGGCTAGCACTAAACTAAATTAAACTAGTTGAATAGTCATCAGTTCTCAGTCCTTTACAGTGATTTTATTTTCTCCTTGTAGGGAGATTTCATTCTGAAGATTGAGCCTCCTCTAGGGTGGAGTTTTGGTAAGTTAACAAATAACCAGGTATACTCTGTAAAGAATTAGGTTATATGCTGAATATTAATTTAAATTGACAGAGTGCATAGATTGTTAAAATATTAAGGATTCCTTTCTAGTGTGGAAGAGGGTTTTTTTTTTTTTTTAACCGCCTTGCCCCTATTACTTTAGAGTAGATTGGATTTACTTTAGACCTACTTTAAGATTTTCTGTCATGTTTCTTAAAGTAGGCATCTTTTCTTGTACCTCTCAGAAAACTCCACTTTAGCAGCTTCGTTCATTAAGTGCCAGTAGAACTTGATGAATATAGAGGTCAGGAGTGGGGACTTGGTTCCTCTTCCAGGATGGCTTCTTTCTTAGCCCCCTCAGTGTTTTTAAAAAATTTTTTTCAGTGAATTAATGGCAACATTAAACATTGTGAGACGTGACATAAAAATCCAGATTTACTTCTCTTAAGAGATCAGAAGATCTGACAACCTTGGGCCTTACCAGCTCTGTGACGACCTTGGACGAGTTACTTCCGCTGGGTCAGCGTCCGTCTTCTCACTAGGGGTCAGGAGAGTAGTAGTACCTGCCTCACAGGCTACTGGAGGATTAATGGACCAGTGTATTTATGTGTTCAGAATCGCTGGCACATAATTGGCAATTAATTAGTAAACACTTAAAAACAGTCTTTCCGCACACGTACAAACAAAAGCTCCAGACTTTCCTGAGGTGACTGTCTTTTAGCAAAGTCAGAGGAGCGGGAGTGGGCTGGATCAGAAGAAGGGGTCCTGCTGTGACTTGGCTGGTGTTTTTGGAGAGCAGAGCCTTGACGTTTCGGTAGAGGGTGTGTGACCCCAGTTCTGTAGCTTGGGGGGAGACGTGGAGGGCCCAGTTGTTCCTACCAGGCCTGCCTGTGAGTTAGAGGGGGAAGAACTGAGTCCCTGCTGTCATGGTGGCAGCGACAGCCAACTCGCATCTGGGCGACAAGCTCTTTCTCAGTTCACGGAGGGGGGTGCCTGGCTGGTGCAGTCCAGAAAAGCGGAGGGGAGTCAAAGCCAACCCATGGCCAGAGAGACGACAAATCGGCCAGAGAGGTCACAGATCAGTGGCTTGCAGGAGTGTTTTGTTTGAATCCCCTCCCTTCTTGTCAGTTCTTTTTCTTTTAATAAGTTTTAAAATTAAATTACAGCATACTTTCTGAAAATTGTACTCATCACAGGGATATCAGGCGATGAATTTTCACAAAACGAACACAGTCACGTAACCACCACTTAGATGACAAGACAGAACCTGACCAGCACCCAGAAGTGCCCCATCCCAGGCACTTGCTAATTGTGCCGCCCGACCTAAAATTATAGATTATTTTGTCTGTTTTGAACTTCATGTAAATAGAATCGCACAGGGTACATTTTTGTGCCTGGTTTCTCTCTCTTGACAATTTTCACAGAATTCATCCTTATTATGTTAGTATATTAGTTCATTCTACTGCTGTGTGAATATCAAATGATTTACCCCCTCTACTGTTGATGGACATTTGGGTTGCGCCCCAGTTTTGGCCACTAGGAGCAGTGCTCCTGCGAACATCCTTGTACATATCTTGTGGTACACACATGTCTACATTTCTGTTGAGTATATACCCGGGTGGAATTGCTGGGCGATAGACTTTTTATATGTTCAGCCCTAGTAGAGATTGCCGGACAGCCAAGGTAGATGTCGCAGAACTTTGTTCTACTAGCCGTGTGTAAGAGTTCAGACCTCCACATCCTCTGGCTGTCAGTCTCTTTCATCTTAGCCGTCCTGGTGGTGGAGTAGTGGCCTCGCATTGTGCTTTTGATTTGCATTTCCTGATGGTCCATGAGATTGAGCACTTTTTCATATGTTTCCTGGCCATTTGGATATCCTCTTTTTGTGAGCTGCCTGTTCAAGGTTTTGTCCATTTTTCACTGGTGCTTTCCCCTGTGTATGTGCGTCATTCTTCATTTTACCAGAAATTCTCTTGACTGGTCCAGTTTTTCTGCCGCTTCTCACTTCACGGTCTTCCGAACCTTTTAAAAACTCAACTTTAACCCCTATTATAATGAACTCTTCAGTTTTTTTTAAAATTTGACTTAGTTGCTAATATTGAAAAATCAGGACACGGCACATAAAATCCAGATTTCCAGTTGTTCTTGAGAAGGTGGAAGCTTGGGCAGCGCTGGGTCACATGGCAGTAGTTGGTAGAAGCTGTCCCCCTTTTTCCATTTGCTGCAGTTCGCACTTGGCCAGTCTGCTGACTTCTAATCCACCGGGTTACTATGGACATTGGAGTTTACAGTCCTGGTATAATGTGGCCGAACTCCTGTACTTGGTCAGGAGACAGATGTGGAGCCAGACTTTTGGGGTTGAATTTGGGCTCTGTCCCTCACAAGCTCTGTGATTTTAGGAGATTCTTTAACCTTCCTGTGCCCCAATTTACCCCTCAATCGGCTGCAGATGTTACTACCTACGTCTAAGATAGTTGTCAGGATTAAGTGTACTTAGCTGAGTGCCTGGTCTGTGGTGGGCGTTCAGTAATAAAACTCGTTGGCACTCACTGGATTTTCCATGGGACTCTGAGATACAGCTCAGCTGCAAGACTGTTACAAAAGTATATTACACTGTAAACTCTGGTTCCCTTTGGGGTGGGGGAGTGGGTGTCAGGATGTAGGGGTGGGAAGGAGACTTTTCCCTGTGTACCTCCTTGTGCCTTCGGATTTCAAGCCATGTGAGTGGCTCATAAGTGAATACAGAGGAGGTTAAGCAGTTCAATGTGTTTTACGCAGACAGTTTCATCCTGTCCCAGAACTCAGCTTGCTCTTGTGTCCTGTACCCTGTTCCCCCCTCCCCCCTGTCATTGGGCAGAGCCAACCACCGTGGAGCTCTATGTGGATGGTGTGAGCGACATCTGCACGAAGGGCGGGGACGTCAACTTCGTGTTCACGGGCTTCTCCGTGAATGGAAAGGTTTGGCATTTGTCATGTTTGCTCTGTGGTGCATACTGGGTCTTCTCTTACCTTTAAAAAAGCAAGACGTTTTTAAACTGGGGGCTTTGAGCCCACAAGGGACCCACAGATAAGCTTCAAGAGGGCCTGGGAGCTCAATGAAATTGCATGTAAAACGTAGCGGGTGTTTTTAGGGGCCGGGTCTAGGTTGCTGGTCACTCCCCTGTCCGAGTATAGATACCAGGATGGCTTTTTAGAGGGACAGGTTCTCAGGGGAGAGTTCCCCCTCCCTGCACCCAGCACCATGGTTGAGATGCGCATATTTATTGCCTTCCTTTTCTTCATGGTGGGTTTATTCTCCTTTCCCTTGACCCTGAGAGTGAGGGCCTTTGGTCTCAGCTTTTTGTTTGGGTTTCTTGTTAGAGATGGGGACCCTGGGTATTTATTCTTTTGCAGTGGTTTGTAAAATAATTGTGCATCTTTAATTGAAGGTGTCTTAGAGTCAATGAAACAAAGTGTCATTTTACTGTTGCTGTTCCCTCTCCCTGTCCCCAAGCCTCCCTGGGAAGGGTATCCACAATCTCTACCATCTTTTCCAAGGAAACTTGACCCAAAGAAGGTCATGGGCTTTGTGTGGGGAGCAGGATGGACCGTGCGGCTGGGAGGAGGACGTTGCTGCTGGGTGGCTCCTAACTCCTCCGTCTCCACGGCAGGTTCTCAGCAAAGGGCAGCCCCTGGGGCCCGCAGGAGTTCAGGTGTCTCTGAGAAACACAGGCACAGAAGCAAAGATCCAGTCCACAGTCACACAGCCTGGCGGAAAGTGAGTCATGCATGTTACGCCCTGCCCCGAGGCTAGAGCCGGGCCCTGATGTGGGGGGAGCTTTGGATTTAGGGAGACCTGGGTTCAAATCCTGTTTCAGCCTCTTAACTTCCGACGCGTTCCTGCCCCTCAGGGCCTCAAGTTCCTCATCTGTAAAATGGAAGTCATTTGACCCATTACATCTAGTGTTGATGCAATGATTAAATATGAGATAAATAAAGCACCTGCTGCAGGGCCTGGCACATGGTAGCCCTTCATTTAATGTTTGGGACTGGCTCTGGAGCCCGACAGCCTGGGTTTGAATCCTGGTTCCCCCATTTGCTAGCTGTCTACCCCGGAGCAAGTTACTTAACACCTCTGTGCCTTGGTTTCCTCATTTATAAATGAGGATAATCATGGAACCTACCTCTTAAGGTTATTGAGAAGATTAAATTACGATATTATCGTTTCAAACTGTCTGGCATAGAATATGTGCTTAATAACTTAGCTCAATACAGATTAGCTCAATTATGATTTTTAAAAATCATTTTATCACTATTACATCACAGTCATTTTGTAGTTGGAACTAATGACTATTTAATTAACCTTGCTGAGTCATATTTAAAGCATTTATGTAATGGATTTATATCGTTGAGTTGTAAATATTAATAGATGTGCCAAGATTAATATCAGAATAGTTCCACCTGATAATGTTGAAAGGATGCAAATCACCACTGACTACTTCAATACACAAATATGACTAAACTGCAAAATAGAAGTTTGTAATGAGTCTGTCAGTACATCATCCGATTTTTAAATGATGATTGTTGAAATTATATTTCAGTTTTGAAAATTACTTATTGATGCCTCTCCAACCCCCTCCTCTGATCTGTAGAGGATGAGAGGAGGGGGTTGAATGTGGGACTTGCATTTTCTCTAGTTTCAGTAATTTGCTGCTGACCGTGCTGGGAAAAGTGACTTGAACTTTCTGAATCACTTTCCAAATCTCTTTCCTGTGCGCTAACTAAACTGACAGTGACGTGCAGAACCGGGATGCTATGAATGTGAGGTTAGAGGCTGAATCTTACCCAGGCCAAAATCCAGTGGCAGTGTCAACTCTTTTGTAGCAAATTGATTTCCAAGCTCTTTCCAGTTATTACAGGCAACAGTGGATGTAATAAAATACCACCACAGAAGAAGAAATTGCATGAAATTTTTGGAGTTCATGTCGCTGGAATTAGCCCTTTCATGGTCCGATGCTTTGCAAATCTAAAGGGCTAAATGTGTCAGAATCCTGGTAGTGGTGCTTCCATCCTCAGCTCATCCCACTCTGGTCTTGGTTTGTTCACAGCTGCTAGAATAATCTTTGTCAGCTTCTGGTTTCATCACAGTTGCTTTGTGCAAGAACCCAGATTGGCTTCTATTTGTGTCTGTTAAACACTGGGGTAGGAGTCAAGCTCATTGTCACCTGCCCTCCCCTAACGCTTAGTGTCATCTTGTGTAAGCGTCCGTCTCAGCTTATCGGGTCTGTCCTCTGTTCTTTACCCACCTCTCGTCCCTTCCCACTTCTGCTTTGGATGCTTCCCTTCTCTCCTGTTCATGCCTCTCACTCTGTCAACACACACTTGAATGTTCTGTGACTGATCCTTACTGAACCACAGGGACTGGTTTTTAGGCCAGAAATTTCTGGGGTTAAGGGAAACATGAGCCTTCCTTCCCATTAGCACACGAACCCCTCTCCTTGCACACAGCCAGTGCCCAATAAGTGTTGGCTGATGAGGATTTGTACAGCGAAGGATTGAATTTCATTTATGCTCATTTAACTGGCTAAGGGCAGTTCGTGATAACTCAAACATTATTTTCTTATGCTTCCAATAGTTGTCCTAAAATTAGAAGTGCTCGGGTTGTTGGCAGAAAGTGAAGTGGTATTTTGTATTTCTTAGGTTTGCGTTTTTTAAAGTTCTTCCTGGAGATTACGAAATCCTTGCAACTCATCCAACCTGGCCATTGAAAGAGGTGAGCATTTATTTCAGTTATGTCGATGGCCATGCCAGCGGTGTGCTGGTTTGGGGACAAATGTAGAGGTTTTCAATTCCAGATATGAAATGATTTTATGGTTTTTCTAGAAGTCGATGGAAAAAAACAATGGTGCTGCTGATTAGTTTGGTGGTACTTATACAGGAAAACTCTCTCCATGTAGCAGGTGTTGCTTATATTGGTTTCAGTTTTAGGTAACAACATTGTCATCCTGCTGTGAAATTGGTCTGTTATTAACTAGCTATTTTAAGCCAAGTCAACACCAGAAGGACCCGATGAGATTATTTTATTGTTCTTTTTTTAGTCTGTAACAACAATCTATAAATATACTTAACAATTTAGAAACTCTTGTACATGTGCCCAAGGAGAATGTATAAGAATGTTTATTGCAGCTTTGTTTGTAGTAACAGAATACTATAAACAACCTAAATGTCCATTAAGAGGAGAATGGATTGTGGTTTCATCCCACAGTAGAATTCTGTATGTCAGCAATAATGAATGAACCAGAGCTATGCACATCAATATGACTGTGCTTAAAAGCATAAAGTTGAAGGGAAAAGGCAAATTGCTGAAGGATAAGGAAATATGATACCGTTCATATAGTCATTAAAAACACTTATGATAATACCACTTATGGATACATTCACATGTAGAAAATTATAAAGACGCGAATGGGAATGGCAAACAGTATATTCATTATGGTACTGATGTTTGTAGAGAGGGAGGAAGGGGACGTGGACATCTGCAAGGGTCTAGAATTGTATTTCTTCTCTTTTATTCTTTAGCTGGTTGGAACTTATATAGGTGTTCTTTGGTATAGATCCCTATATCTGTTTTTTGTTTGACTGAAATAGTTTATAATAAAAGATCAAAAAAGGAAGAAAAATACTAAGCGAGGTTCTGTAATAACTGTGAAGAAACAAATTGAAGTTAAGACTTAACATTTTGACAGGCTTAGTTTTTATATTAGTTTTGAGGCTGCGTCTCATTTTTTTGCTAAAGAAGCATCAATATTTCAGTTATTACCTTGTAAGTTTTATGCATTTATAATTGATGATATAGTTTCACACCTAGATATGTCTGTATTCTTTTTATGACTTTGTTTTCAGGATTTTTCTCTTCTGGGCAACATTGAAAAATGTTTCATTTAAAACTCCATAGCTTACACATTATAAATAGAATACATTTTAAGGTTTGCATTGTTTGTTAATTGTATACATAAAGGAATTTGAGTTTATTCATGTAAAATTGTGTTTTAAAGTAAAGCAGGCCCCTTTGGGGGAGTAGTGACTGGAAATGAGCATGAGGGGAGCTTCTAGGGTGCTGGTTCTGTTCTGTGTCTGGGTGTTGGATGCATGGTGAGTTTGGGAAAATCACTGTGCTGGACGCTGAGACTATGTGCAGTGTTTCCCATGTGAATTATACTTTGACAAAGAGTTTAAAAATACACACATACATACCATTAAACATGGAAAAAAATAAAGCATGTTCATTAAAATAATTGGAACATACAGAAGAGCATAAAGGAGTGGAAGTGGAAAATCTGGAAGGTGGAAAACTGTAAAAGAGGTAAATTGTTACCATCTAGACGAAATCACCATCATCTCCATTTTGCCACAGTTCCCTTCACTTCATTTTGTGAATTAAAAAAGTTGTTATGGTACTACACGTGCAATTTTGTATATTGCTTCCCCCCAGTTAATATTTTAGTGTCAGCATGTCCTCCTGTTGTTAATTAAATGCTTTGTGTTTATTCTTTTGGAAGTTGACATCTTCTCTTGTAGGCGAGCACCACTGTACGAGTAACGACCTCCAATGCCAATGCTGCGGGCCCCCTCATAGTGGCTGGCTACAACGTGTCTGGCTCTGTCCGCAGTGACGGGGAACCCATGAAAGGGGTGAAGTTTCTTCTCTTCTCTTCTTTAGTAACCAAAGAGGTAAGCAAAGAAGAGTGAAGAACAAGAGAGATTGTGGGAGGGCTGGGGGCACGGGGGATCACAGACTAAGAATACACAGTTTCAAATGCAGGTCAGTCTCAGACTAGAAGACAAATGTACAGTTACCAAAGGGGAAAGCGGGAGGTGGGGAGGGATAAATTAGGAGCTTGGGATTAACAGATACACACACCACTACATATAAAATAGATAAAAAGCAAGGTTCTACTGTGTAGCACAGGGCACTGTATTCAATATCTTGTAATAAGCTATAATGGTGAAAGAATCTGAAAAAGAATATATATATGTGTAACTGAATCACTTTGCTGTGTACCAGAAACTAACTCAACATTGTAAACCCACTATACTTCAGTTTAAAAAAAATTAAATAAAAAATAAAATGCAAGTCAAGGTTGATTTATAGTTTCAGCATTTAAGAACCTTGTGTTTCTCTGTTGACTCACAAGAAATTGAATGCCTGCACTGGGAGGCAGTGGAATTCAGTGGAAAGTGCACTGGCTTTGAAATCAAACAGACCCAAGTTCAGACAACTCCCAGCTCTGCCTCTTACCAGCTGTGTGAACTTGGGCCACTCTGGTTTCTTACCTGGAGGATGGTGACCGTTTTTAACTTTTCAAACTTGAACGTAAAGATTTTACATTCTACCATGTCCTCTGCTCTGTCCTAGGTTTTAGAAATATATATTCTGTGAAATAAAACTTATACAAGTATTTTTTTAAATTTATTTATTTGTTTATGACTGTGTTGGGTCTTCGTTTCTGTGCAAGGGCTTTCTCTAGTTGTGGCAAGTGCGGGCCACTCTTCATCGTGGTGCGCGGGCCTCTCACTATCGTGGCCTCTCTTGTTGCGGAGCACAGGCTCCAGACGCGCAGGCTCAGTAATTGTGGCTCACGGGCCCAGTTGCTCCGCGGCACGTGGGATCTTCCCAGACCAGGGCACGAACCCGTGTCCCCTGCATTGGCAGGCAGCTTCTCAACCACTGCGCCACCAGGGAAGCCCCTACAAGTATTTTTAAAGCATGGCTATTTGATAATAATCAGAACATGTAAGTGGAAAAGGAAGTCATTTGGGGTTTTTTCTCCTGGCCTAGGATGTCCTGGGCTGCAACATGTCCCCAGTGCCCGGGTTCCAACGCCAAGACGAGAGTCTGGTGTATTTGTGCCACACGGTCTCCAAAGAAGACGGCTCCTTCTCCTTCTCTTCGTTGCCGAGTGGGGGCTATACTGTGGTGAGTGAAGCCGACTTCCGCTCTGTTTATGTTTGGGACACATATCACAGGAAGAGTCAGTGCCATTTGGATATCAAAGGACTGAATGGTTGGCCTGCAGTTCCATGAACGTTTTATTTAGCAGTTACTGAAGATGTAACTCTGTCCCCTCAGTAACAGCTGGGAATAGTGCAAGTCTTTCTCTTGCACAAATCTGAAACAGTTATGATTAATAGTGTATCTTTGCCTGCTTTGAACGCCTGGTTATTTGTGGGCTGCTGGATTGAGTGTTAATATTGATGGTTGAATCATGTTATTGGCTCTTGGTAATTAACCGACTTTTTCTTCCAGATTCCATTCTATAGAGGGGAGAGGATTACCTTTGACGTTGCTCCTTCTAGACTTGACTTTACAGTGGAACATGACAGCCTGAAAATTGAGGTAAGGCCTCTCTGTTGGAGTTCCCATCCCTGGGCACAGGTGTTGCAAATGTGTTTAAAAAAATCAGTTTATCTAGAAGTACTGTTGGAAAAAACAGAATGTTGTACTCTCTTCCACTTCATTCTGGGATCCACTAGATCCTTCACCTCTCTCACATAATGTCTTTATCTTAGAGAATCAGAGCCCTATTTACATCTACTTCATTCAATGAAATATATTTACCAAGTGTCAATGACATATATTTTAGGTACTGTTCTAGCGATGGGCATATATCAGTGACCCAAAGAGGCAAAAGTTCCTGTTTTTGTGGAATTCATGTTCTGATGGCAGAAAGAGACAATATACTTACAAATAAGTAAATAAGAAAGTATATGAGAAAGTCTTTGTTCTTTAGAAACATAAAGCGAGAAAGGGGATTATATAGTTTCAAGGTTAAGATAGGGTTGAGGTCTCATAGGTTGTTCTTGGGAAGGCCTTAGGGTGAAGGTGACTTTTGAGTAACAACCTGAAGGGGAAGAGGCAATGAACTGTACTTACATCTGTGGGAAGAGTGTTTAAGACAGGGAATGGCAGGTGCAAAGGTCCTGAGTCAGGAGTGTGGCCAGAAGGTTTAGGGAACCCCAGAAAGGCCAGGGTGGCTGGAATGGAGCAAGTGAAGAAGGGAGGAAGGGGAGAGAGTGACAGAGAGATGGTCGGGTAGGTTGTGCAGGTCCTGGTGGGCCATTCTGGGTGACAGTTGGCACCACTGAAAGGTTCTGAGCAGAAGAAGAGGTGTGTCCCCTCCAGCTGCCCTGTTGAGAAGAGTCTGCAGGGGGCAAGGTGGAAGTGAGGGAGCGGTTGAATAGGTGAGAGCTGACAGAGCCCGCAGTGGAATGACAGGTGGGGTGATGGATGGGGTGATACAGGCCCTAAAATAGATGGTAAATGTGTTTTTCATCACAGTTCTATCTTTAATTACAGACGTAGAAAATGGTTACTATAGAAAATTTGCTAGATAGAGCAGATCCCCAAAGAAAACAGCAGTCTTTCATAAGTAGACCACCCAGTGTTACAGTTATTGAAAAAATTAAATTTAATCGTTTTATTTTAATGTTACATTAGAAAGTACTGTGTTAAAGTAGCTTAAACTGGTGGGAGCTAGCTTTTAGGTCACATTCTCAGTGGGGTTCTGACTCTGCCTTTTAAGATTCAGTAAAGCATTGACTGTAGCGCTGTGCCCTGGAGGGGGGATGGAAGGGTGAAGGTCAAGTCCTTAGTGCTTCAAGGGGCTTGCACAGAAGGATGGGGGCAGGTGAGTGGGGAAAGACATTTCCCAGATCACAACCAAATGCTATGTTTTAAGCAGACATAAATGGAATTTCAGGGAGTGGCTTGTAAGCTGTATGAGGTCGGGACCGTTGAGTCTTATTCCTTACTGTATGCCTAGCACGTGATTTAGTGCCAGGTACGTGGTAGGTGCCTAATAAAAGTGATTGTTGAGTGAATATATAATTTAATAAGTGGGTTAACCACGTCTTTTTAGAAGGATCAAGAAGAGCTACCTGGGCTTCCCTGGTGGCGCAGTGGTTGAGAGTCCGCCTGCCGATGCAGGGGACACGGGTTCGTGCCCCGGTCCGGGAAGATCCCACATGCCGCGGAGCGGCTGAACCCGTGAGCCATGGCTGCTGAGCCTGAGCGTCCAGAGCCTGTGCTCCGCAGTGGGAGAGGCCACAACAGTGAGAGGCCCATGTACCGCAAAAAAAAAAAAAAAAGAGGAAGAAGAGCTACCTGACTAAAGAGGAAGCCATTTTATTTTCTTAGAGCTCAAATGCTGTTGCATATATGCGTGCATGCATGCATCCATCCATTCATTCAGGAGTCATTTATTGAGTGCCTTCTGTGTGACTAAGTCAGAAAAGGTCCCTATCTTCATGAAGCTCACATTCTAGTGGGAGGTAGGCAAACTAGAAGAAATCAAACAAGGACATACCAGATATTGGGGAGGTTTTTGCTGAAGCCTAGAAAGTAGGTTAGTGTGATGGACAGTAACTGGCTGGACCGTGAGGCAGGGGCTCCCGAGAGAGGGTAGTTAGAGCATCTCAAAGGTGGTGACAGTTTGAGCTAAACCTGAAGGACGAGAAGGGGCGGCCTCTCCCCCATCCTCTGCAGGTGTGGGAGGAGATCCAGGCTGAGGGAGCAGCTGGTGTGAAAGCCCCTCGTGGGGGAAGCATGCAGGAACCCAAGATCAGGGTGGCTGGAGCCCAGCTGAGTGCAGAGAGCCAAGCCCTGGCCCTCACAAGTGAGGAGGGCCCAGACACATAAACCAAGCAGAAGACAAGACGTGGGAAGGGGCTGCGGGTGGGTGAGCTGGGAGGGAGCTGGCTGGCACGGGGCACCAGGAGAAGGCAGCGTAGGCAGGGGTGCTTAGCGGCGGCGTGAGGGGCATGAGGCGGGCTTCTGCGGCTCAAGCACATGACAGCCTCCTCCCTGTTCTTCATCTTCTAGCCTGTGTTCCACGTCATGGGATTCTCTGTCACTGGGAGGGTCTTGAATGGACCTGAAGGAGAGGGTGTCCCGGACGCGGTGGTCACCCTGAACAACCAGATCAAAGGTGGGCAGACACACTGGGCCCTGGCCTGTTTGTCTGGGCTGGGTTTTGCTCACAGAGAGGAATGGAAAGGAAAGAAAATCTTAACGACTCTATGAAAACATGCCAGCTTTTGGTCTTGAGTATCCCTGTGTAGATGAGGGCTACACAGTTGTTTTTGTCTCATCCTTTTTTGGCCTGTTTTTGTTTTACAGTCAAAACAAAAGCCGATGGGTCCTTCCGTCTGGAGAACATAACAACCGGGACGTACACCATCCACGCCCAGAAGGAGCACCTCTACTTTGAAACCGTCTCAATCAAAATCGCACCCAACACGCCTCAGCTGGCTGACATCATCGCCACAGGGTAAGGCGGGCGTGCGGGGCCTGGAAGCACCAGTGCTTACGTTGGCGGCCAGCGGAGGACAAGACCACCTTCCATCTGACCGTGCGTTTCTGCCAAGGGTCCACATCCAGTCTCAGGCACCTATGGAGAAACTCAGGCTGGCTTCTTTAGAAAGATCAGAGCTAAGTGTTATAAACTGAAGGTGCTTAACTGGTAGCTGCTTCAAGGAAGTCATCTTGCTTCAAAGTTAAAATGGGTTCAAGTTAGAAGAAGATCCGTTGCGCCTGACTGCACATCTGGGAGGCCTGCCTTGGCTTCACTGGAAGATAATGTCGTTGGTTGAGAACATTTGCTGTAAGATGCTTCGGGTCGTTGTCACAGTTCTTCCCACTTTGTTGTACTTATTGTGAGTTGTGAGGGGATATCCCGTGGTTGAATTCCTATAGTTTTACCAAGTAGTGACAGTGTCTAGTGCAGAGAACCCTGGCCTTGGAGTCAGAGTTTGGGTCTTTCTCTTATCCGTGTGTCACCTATAGAATGGGGAGGCTGCCATCCCTCCTTGGCAATAGGTGCTCACTAAACAGTAACTTACCGGGGTTGGGATTGGTGAGCAGGGTCTGCGTGGAGAGAGGCCTCTCAGAGCAGCGTGGTGCAGATGGGGGCATAGCACTTGGTGTTGCTGGAGTGTAAAGTGCTGGGTGGATGAAGGGGGCAGGTGTCAGAGGGCCTCCTCACTCCCCCTTGGAAGACGGGGATTTTCTCCACCAGGGAGAAAAGTCAAGGGGCCGGTGAACGGTGTGAGCATGGAGGTAACATGGTTAGATTTTTGTCTTCAGTGAGACACTGTGGTGCCACGGCTGGGGGGAAGGCCTCGAAGGGGACAGGAGAGGGTGCGGGAGGCCTGAAAGCAGAGTTGACGAGGGCCTGTCTTATGGGGAAGTCAGGGACAGATCGGGAAGATATCTCAGGGTTCCCAGCCTGAGAGGCAGGATGGCTGTGGACGGGGAGAGGAGCCTGTTGGGGATGAAGCTTCAGTTGGGGCCGCGGCGGTCCATAGGCCCACTAGGTGGCGCTCTCCACCACGTGCTTGGATAGATTGTAAATCGGGAAGACTCGGCCGCAGGTGGCAGCCAGAACCTCGAATGTGTAAGAGCAGGTAGAAGTGGATCAGTGGACCGGAAATAGAATGTCAGCCTTCGAGGGGCGGCCTTAGGAGAACCTCAGGCGGGGGTTTAGGTGTGACCTCCCAATGGTGGTCCAGGAGCTGAGCCCTGAAGGCATGCTTTATTGGCTTGGTCGCTGAGGAGGTCTGTAGGCAGGTGGGGGGTTGTCTGTAGG
>NW_006793997.1:2848548-2892798 GCF_000442215.2 Lipotes vexillifer | reverse complement strand
GTCTGTAGGCAGGCGGGGGGTCCGGGTCCGGAGTTCAGTGTTGAAAGGCAGGTGAGGAAGCAGAGCATCCGTGGAGCCTGCTGCCGTGTGTGCCGTGGTGGAGCCTCAGGAAGTGACTCCTGGGCTGCAGTTCTCCCTGCTTCCCTCATAAACAGTTCTGAGCAGCGACTCCAGGTGAGCCACCATGATAAGTGCTGGGTGTGTACAGGGAACCAGGCTAACGTCACAAAGACGAGGAGTCAGTGACTGTAAGTTGGGGTGGGTGTGCAGGAAGAGCTCGGGGACTCCGAGGGGACTTCGTTTAGGTGGGGCGCTGTGGAAGCCGAGACCTTCGGGAGGACTGAAAGGTAGCCAAGTGGAGGGCTTGGCAGGCAGAGGGGACAGCGTGTGCCAGGGCCTGGAGGGGACAGAGGAACTCTGGAGTCGGGGTCGGGACAGCCAGTGTGGCTGGGGGCAATGGTGAGGCTGGAGGGCCATGTGGCCTTGTAGCCATCTTGTGGGGATGGGCTTTTCCCCAAGTGAAGTGGGAAACCATTGATGAGTTTTCATCAAGGGAGCCACGTGGATCAGGGCATTTTGGGAAGTTTGGGTTGTTTTTGTCTTTTTTTTCTCCCGACTGCTGTGTGAAGAGTCGATTGGAGGAAAGCCAGAGTATAAGTGGAGGGCGTAGATGGGAGGTGTGACAGTTGTCTGGAGGAGATGGTGACCGGTGGGACCTGGGACCCTGCTGGTGGGGGAGGGAGGAGGCTTAGGTGGATTTAATGAGTGATATGGAGGCTTTGTGCATCAGAGCCCAGGTTTCCTATTTGAGCATCCGGGTAGATTGAGGAGGTGCCATTCATGGAGATGAGGAAACATAATTTAATTTTATATTTATTTTCTTCTTTAAAGTGGAATATTTGGGTCAAAGAAAGAGAAACAACATTTGTTGAGCATAATTGGAAAAATTCATCATTTTCCTTTTGGTCCATTTGCCTTTTAATTCATTGATATTTCTTACTCTTTCTGTTTTTCCCTTTTAAAAAAATTATTTATTTGCTAATTTATTTGAAAATCAAACTCTGACTTCTGTCTAAATGGCAATGAGAATATAGTTGTCTTATGATGCACCAAAATTACTGATTTCTCTTCGTTAATGTATTAAATCCTGATGAAATAATTTATTGACACATCAATTTTTAAGAGCTTCAGTATAACAAAACACTGTCTTACTGGCTTTTTAGTTCTTTTTCTAAATTAAAACAATATATATTTGAGTTTTAGGGTAATTGGACACTTATCTTTAATTGAGAGTACGAGCTAAAACTGATTATATGGTTAAAATATTTAAAACTTAGGCAAAGAGGTTCAACTTGGAATGAATAAGGGGACTTGTCCCCCGACATGGGCACAAATGAAGGGAATATGGAAGGTCCTTGAGAATAATTCCATCAGTAGTCCCTTCCTATCCATTTTCTCTGATAGCACACAGTAGGGAACCAAAAGGCAAACCTTTGAATCTAGATCAGGAGCTGGCACACTTTGTCAAGGACCAGAGAATAAATATTTCAGACTTCACAGGCTGATAAGGTCTCTGTGACGAAACCTGCTACAGACAGTTCATAAATGAACGGGCTTGGCTGTGTTCCAGGAAAACTTTATGTGTGGACACTGACGTCATAGTAGCATGTCGTTTATCATGTCATGAAATAATCTTTTGATTTTTTTTTCCCCTTTTTTTTTTTTTTTTCTCCTTGCGTTATGCGGGCCTCTCACTGTCGTGGCCTCTCCCATTTGCGGAGCACAGGCTCCGGACGCGCAGGCCCAGCGGCCATGGCTCACGGGCCCAGCCGCTCCGTGGCATGTGGGATCCTCCCGAAACGGGGCACGAACCCGCGTCTCCTGCATCGGCAGGCGGACTCTCAAGCACTGCGCCACCAGGGAAGCCCTTTTTTTCCCCTTTAAAAGTGTGAAAACCATCTTAGCTCACGATCCCTCCCGAAACAGGTGGCTGGTGTGACTTGGCCCGTGGGCTATGGCGTCTTGCCCCTCACTGTCCAGCCTGAGACCCCATGGCCGGGCTGGTCACATCCCTTTAGCGAGACGGCTCTGCTTTCCTTGGCTCCCGGACATCACACACACAGCGTTCCACCGCCTTCTTGTTCCTTCTGCTGTTTCTTTCTTTGCAGCATAGTGGGTGTGCCAGCATTTACTGCGCCCCATAATTATCCAACGCTGAATCCGGCATTTTTTATTCTCCTTCTGTCAAAAGGCACAACTGATTTTTTATCTAAAGTGATTCTCTTTAAGATTAGAAAATATAACCTTTAGGCAGTTGAAGAAGCGATTGTGGCCTCCAGCTGTGGGACATTATTACACGCACCAACTGACTAAAAATGAAGACGGTCACTCCACGGACGCCGGGCTTCATTGGTGTTTATTAGTGAGCGGATGTGCCTTTCATGTGCTTCTGGAGGTGCGCCTTGTAGCACTTTACACACTGCTCATTGCAGTCTCCAGTCTGAGCCATTACCTTAATAGGGCTTTTCACTTATAAGTTGCTTCTGTGGCTCCTAGCTCCTAAGGAGTTCAGTTTTAGCTCTGCATTTTTGTTTAACTTAATTACCTTTACTATTCAGATCTCTCAGATTGCTTTTATCTGTGCATTATATATAATCACAGGCAAGGAAGGCATCTTTGATAACCCTGCCTTGTTTTATCCCCTGGATAATACCACACTTTCATAGGCAGCTTACAGCTCTTGCTTTTTTTTTTTTCTGTACGTGGGCCTCTCACTGTTGTGGCCTCTCCCGTTGCAGAGCACAGGCTCCAGACGCACAGGCTCAGCGGCCAGGCTCACGGGCCTAGCCGCTCCGCGGCATGTGGGATCTTCCCAGACCGGGGCACAAACCCGTGTCCCCTGTATCGGCAGGCGGACTCTCAACCACTGTGCCACCAGGGAAGCCCAGCTCTTGCTTTTAAGGACTAGTCCACATTCTCAGTTCGAGGCTGCTCCACTGTCAACGACCCAATTATCTGAAGCATTTTTATCGTCCACAGATTGTTTGAAAATTGCCTCTGCAGTGGGAGATGGCCAGATGTCACCCAGAGCATACCCGGGCCCTCGCTCTGCCTTTTCCTTATGCAGAAAGAGGTCCAATCTTCTTTCTAAAGGTTGCTTTTAAAACTGGAGTCATTTTGGCTACATTCCTGTCTCTTCATTAAGATCATACTAGTCTTAGGGACGAGGGCTGAAAGAGGGATGCATAGTTTGGGTTGCTAAGCACCTTTCCTGTGATAATTGAGTCCTCATGCTGGAATGAATGGTTCCCTTGTTGCAGGTTCAGTGTCTGTGGCCAGATATCAATCATTCGCTTCCCCGACACTGTCAAGCAGATGAGTAAATACAAAGTTGTCCTGTCCTCTCAAGACAAGGACAAGTCTTTGGTCACCGTGGAGATGGATGCTCAGGGATCATTCTGTTTTAAAGCAAAACCAGGGACCTACAAAGTCCAGGTATGACGAGTTTTGTTCTATTTAAGATATTTGAAAAAACACCAATGATTTAAAAAGGGTTATTTTAAAATGGAGTTAGAGAAGGAGCATTTCCATTCCCAACTTCTTATTTTGAAATCTTTACATTCCTGCATGTCACAGTTAGTAGAGCAGACAGGCAGCTGGTTTGAAGGTGATGCAACAGGCCTTTCTCTTTTCCAGTCCTGATGTTTATTAGGGGTTAGTGTCAGGCTGCCAGTCATGCCTCCACCTTCTCAGGCTTCTGGCTGCTGTTGAATATCCACGGGTCCCCAAAGGAGATCGCAGTGAACTCTTTATTCATGGCAGCTCAGTAACATCCACAGAGCATGGCTTCTGGACCCTGAGGCCAAACAGAGCTTCCCTTTTCCTGCCTTGCTGTAAATTGAAGACGCTGGGCAGGCACCACCTAATTTCTCCATCCAGGCAGGTGGAGAAGCAGGGGAGACCCTGGCTTGTAGTCTCACCGCCAAGGTGAAAGCCTGAGCACTGGTCGGGGCAGTGGGCAAGAGATGAGACAGAAGCGGAGGTCAGGCCACCGGCCCCATGGGGTCTCAGGCTCTCACCCATCAAGTCAGCTGCTCCCTGGGGAAGAGCAGGGGAGGGGACTGGGAAGGGTCCTTCTAAGACTTTGCTCTCCTGTAGGGCCAGTGGGATCCCCCCCCCGGCTAAGGAGATGGGATGGGCGCACAGCCTTGCCCCTGCTTCCACGAATAGCATACTGTGTGGGTGGGCAGCTCCTTTACCAGCCAGCCAGTGTCTTGTGACGTTGGCCACATGGACGAGCCTTTAGAGGCCCTTTCAGAGGCATGATCAGGCCCTTTTCCAGGGAAGGGCAGTTCCTGAATGTGGTCTCTACCAGGGATGAAGAAGGCGAGCACCGCCTCCTCTCCCAGTCCCGCTTGTGAGCTTGACAAAGGCACACAGAAATGAGGGAAGAAGAAATGGCCCAGTTCCACTATTGGTCATCCACGTGGCATCCACAAGTTCACAGCTCGTGTCACGAGTGACCTCAAGCCAGGATCAGGTTCTGGGATTTCGTATGGTTTCCACCTGGGTGCACATGATCAATGACAGCTTTGTGTGCCCTGATACGCCTCTGTGTACACCTGGCGCCGCTGAAGGCTAGTGTTTTATGTCTGCTTAGAAATATGTTTTCTTCACACTGGCTGTATGCAGATTTGTTGTGATTATAAAACTAGGCCTAGGAATGAACCTTCGTCCTACAGAATCCATTTAGCCTTGGGCCCAGGTGGATGTTCTGGTGTCACGTCGGCCAGGGAGCAGCGGCCCTGATGCAGCCGCTGACCTTGTTCTGTGTGTCCCGCAGGTGATGGTTCCTGAGGCGGAGACCAGAGCGGGGCTGATGTTGAAGCCTCAGATGCTGCTCCTGGCTGTGACTGACAGGCCTGTGATGGATGTGGCCTTCGTGCAGTTTTTGGCATCGGTTTCGGGGAAAGTCTCTTGTTTGGGTAAGATGTCAATTGAAAGCAAGAACAGATAGGTTCAAAGAGGTAAGTGGGGAGAGGTGGGATTTTGGTGAGCTTTTCCTCACTGGGCGGCATTGAAGGTAAAAGCAGAAGCTGCTCCAGGGGAGTGGTGTCTGTCGGAGTGTCTGTGTCGTGTGCAGTTCTTTCTGAATAATTGCCACAATCACCATAACATTTCTCTTTGAGTAATGCTGCCTTGGCTTCCAGAAGAACATGTGGGTTTCTTTTTATTGCCCTCTGACTCTGAAAGGAAGATGGTAGTTGGGCCCAGGTTTCTATCCCAGCTCTGTCACTTACCACTGTGAGACTGTGGTAAAACACATTTGCCCAGCCTCCGTTTTTCTTCTGTAAAATGGGAATACTACTGCTCTCGGGGTTTTAATGAGGCTTAAATGCGGTCATGTCAAGAGGCAGTGTAGCACAGTGGTTAAGATCTTAGACTCTGGAACCAGACCGCATGGGCTTGAACCTTCGCTATGTGACCTGGGGTAAGTTACTTAACCTCTCTGTGCTTTGAGTCCCTCATCTGTAATGTAGAGATGTTAATAGTACCTATCTCACAGGGTAGTTAGGAGGATCAAATGAGTTACTGTATGTATAGCCATTGGAAGTACCTGGAACACAGCAAGAGCCATATAAATCTTTGCCATTATTAGTAATATTATTATGATGATGATAAAGGGCCCAGTTCTATACTTGGTATGAAGTGGATTTTCAATAAAGTTTCATCACCTTTGTCTATTTTTCTCTTGCTCCTGTCGATGCTCCATAGATATTACTTCCCCTAATGCAATAATTGCTGGGTGGCTTCATTTTTTGGTACCGATGACAAGCATAGGGGGAGACTTCCTAGAATCAAGTAGATGCATGTTAGCTTTGAAGGAACCTCCTGGCACTGTCCTTCAGGAGCTAAGGGGTGGGAAGCAGCACACAGAGATTGAGGGTTCGAACGGGTGCTATGGTTCACAAGGCAGTCAAGTGAGACCCCCGCATCTTTTCTCTACAGACACCTGCGGTGATCTGCTGGTGACCCTGCAGTCCCTGAGCCGCCAGGGCGAGAAGCGGAGCCTCCAGCTCTCCGGCAAGGTCAACTCGATGACTTTCACGTTTGACAATGTGCTGCCCGGAAAATACAAAAGTAAGAACCGAAGGCAGCACTTCCTGTCTTTCTCACCTTTCTGGAAACCTGCTCTCAAGTTGCATCCCAGCTGTACAGTTGTACTTGTTTAACTCTTCTTTACCCCTTGACCTTGAATGTGCATTATTTAGCCTTGGGCAGTAATGCAGAAGTTGAGGCTTTATGAACTAACTGCCGCCTCATCGGGATGACCCACACACTTCTTCTCATGCCATTTTATTTCTAAATGCCGGAAAAGAGTGTGAAATAATTACACGGACGTGTTCTACCACTTAGCAGCTGTGTGAGCGAGGCAGCTTACTTGATCTCCCTGAGACTCAGTTTCCCCTTCTGAAATAGGAGTCATAGAACCTTTCTGCAGAATGTAGGACTCATGAAATGCAGTATGTAAAGCCCCTTGCACAGGGCCTGGGAAGCAGAAGGTGCTGGCGAATGTTGTTTCTCTTTTCTCCGCCTTTCTTGAGAAGCTCCCATTGCTTGTATTTTTGCTCTGTCAGTTTAGCTGGGAGCTGCTGGCAGTGAATGGCTTATAAAGTAGGCTGATTTTTCTGGGGAATTATATTTTCTATTATGTCAGGTGTTGGTAAACTATGAGCTGAGGGCGACTGCCTGTTCTTATGAATAAAGTTTTATTGGAACACAGCCACGCCCACTTGTTTGTTTATCGTCTGTGGCTGCTTGTGTGCTGCAGAGGCAGAGTTGAATAGTTGAGACCATGTGGCCCTTAAAGGTGAAAAACTCTCTCGTGCCTTACAGAAAAAGTTTGCCAATCCCTGAATGTCTTACTTGTAGTCTGCTCTTAGGCCCAGTTGAATTTCTTCCTTGGTGATTTTAATGGCCATTGGTTTCAGTTTTTCTTTAGCAGTTACTTATTCCCAGTGTGATTAGCTCTATGTGTATACTCTCTCTCACACACACACACACACACACACACACACACACGCACTTGTTGGTATGTATGTGTATAGAGGCTCACACATAGAATTCATCAGCACTGTTTTTCTGGGGGCATTCAGGGAGGCGGTGTGCTCTGTTCCCACGTGGGTGTGTGTTGTGTCCTTTGCAGTCAGCATCCTGCATGAAGATTGGTGCTGGAAGAACAAGAGTCTAGAGGTGGAGGTTCTGGAGGACGACGTGTCAGCGATTGAGTTCAGGCAGACGGGCTATATGCTGAGATGCTCCCTGTCTCACGCCATCACTCTGGTAAGCGGGGCTTCTGAGGATTCTCTTATGTGGAATGACACTCGCCTTTTGGAGAGCGAGAAGAGCTAGCATGCTAAGAGTATTATCAGCATAGATAGTCAAGGCGGATTCCCTTTTCTGCCCCTCGACTCACCCACCTATTACGGAAAGCACCATGAGGAAGCATTTTAAGTCCCTTAGTGGAAAGATGCCTTTGTTTGGGAGATTTCCTTGTCCTGGCTCCACATTAAATTCTAACTGACTAGTGATTTGGGGAAGCTGTTGCCGTAGTGCGAAGCACGTGGGCTCTGTAGCATCAGACAAGTTCATTTAGTGTTTGTGAGCCTCAGTTTTCTCCTCTAAAATTGAGATCATAATACTCACTCCCCAGGGGCATGGTAAGGTTTAAGTAACCCTCTTAACCTATTTGAAGTTTTCCTGGCCATACACTGCTATTGTTTATGAACAGGTGCAGCTGAGGACAGAGTTGGTTATTCTCTTGTAGTCTCTGCAGCTGGATTGGCAGTGTATGCAGTGGGTTTCAGGAAAGGGAGCACCTGTGTACACCTGTGTAGATCCATTCATGAACTTTATATAATTTTTTGACTTCCAGCACTGGCAGATGTCACTGTCAGGTCCCAGTGGAGAAACAGAGGCAAATGGCAATTAAGTGGCCACTTATATTAGACACCAGAGGCAGTGAGACTGGTGTCTCCAACACCAGTTGAATGCTCTAACCGCTTAACTACAAGTGCTCAACAAACAGCTTTGTTACCCTAGATGGGTTGATTAATATCCAGTTGAGAGTAAGTAATAGACATTTAGGAAACCATTCCTTCCCTTAAACCCTCCAGTGGATTTCCATTTCCCTTAGACGGAGATCCATCTTCCTTAACGGTGGCCAGCCCTTCGTTAACTCGTACCTTACCCCTTACCCCCTCCCCTTCGCTCACTGGGCCGTGGCATACTGGCTGCCTCGGCCAGTTCCACACCAAGCTCGGTCCCTTCTCTGGGCCTTTGCACATACTCTTCTCTGCCTGGAATGACGTGTCTTCTGCACAGCTGAGTGTATTTGCCTTTTCTCATCACTCAGGCTGCAGCCCCAATGTTACCTGCTTAGGAGGGGTCTGTTCTGAGGCCAAGCTGAACAGGCCTTGCGGTGGTCCCTCTCTATCCTGCTCCCTGTTTATTTCTTTGTAAGCTCTGTTACTTCCTAGCTGAAATCTACTGACTTCTTTGTTGACTACCTGGGTTTTCTCTCTTCCTATATTAGAATGTAAGCCTCCCTGAAAACAAGAGCCACAGCAGCAACCAAGGCCCAGCCTTGAGTCTGCCGCATAGCAGGTGCTCAATAAATATTAGTTGATTGAATGAAAAAGATCACGTTTTTGTTGGAAGTTTTGGAAGCTTTTTGATTTTCCTGTGGTACCCAGCTGCTCACATGATTAATGGGCAAAACAGATGACTGGTTCAGAAACAGAAATATTATTAATCATCGCTGTGTCTCCATCTCCCCTGGTAAGTCATTGTATTGGCTTTGGTCCCTTAGGAATTTTATCAGGATGGAAATGGACCTGAGAACGTGGGAATTTATAACCTCTCCAAAGGCGTCAACCGATTCTGCCTGTCCAAGCCCGGTGAGTCTGGAAGGATTGATGTGCTACGAGTGAGAGAAATGGAAAGGCACCAGAGGGTGGTTTTAAAGGCATTTTTCCCTATCTCGGTTCAGTTTGCGTCAAGCTGTCAACTTTGGCCGTGGTTAGCTCCTCTGGAGAGAGCAGCGTTTTTACCCAAAGAAACAGAGGTGGGGGCTGGCATGTGTTCCCAGGTACCCAAAGAAATAGAGGTGGGGGCTGGCATGTGTTCCCAGGCTCTCGGGTTGGAGTTGGGGCCAGACCACTGGGCCCTTTTCACTTCTAAAAGGATTGCACCATCAGCCCATGACCTCTCCTGATGAGTGATCTTTTTAAGATAAAGATTGGATCATCTCCCGCCTTGCTTCAAGTCCTTCAGTGGCTTCTCTGTCAATGACTTTATTGAGATGCAATTTGCAAACCATAAAATTCACCCATTTAAAATGTGTTCAGTACAGTGATGTTGAGTAACTATACCTAGCTTTACAACCATCATTATAATCCAGTTCAGAACATTTGCATCACCCCAGTAATATCCTTCCTGCATGTTTACATTTGATCTCTATTCCCAGCTCTAGGCAGCCACTAATTTATTTTCTGTCTCTATGGATTTGCCTTTTTTGGACATTTCATATAATGAAATCATACAATACTGTTATTTTTTAGGCTTCTTTCACTTAGCATAATGTTTTTGAAGTTCACCCAGGTTGTAGCAGTATTAATAATTTGTTCCTTTTTATTGGTGAGTAGTATTCCATTGCATGGATATATTACAGTTTGTGTATCCATTCACTAGTCGGTGGGTATGTGAACTGTTTCCAGCTTGGGGCTATTATGAATAATGTTGCTATGAACATTTGTGTATGGGTCTTCTTTTTTTTTTTTTTTGGTACGCGGGCCTTTCACTGTTGTTGCCTCTCCCGTTGCGGAGCACAGGCTCTGGACACGCAGGCCCAGCGGCCATGGCTCACGGGCCCAGCCGCTCCGCGGCATGTGGGATCTTCCCAGACCGGGGCACGAACCCGTGTCCCCTGCATCGGCAGGCGGACTCTCAACCACTGCACCACCAGGGAAGCCCTGTGCATGGGTCTTTGTTTGGACATTTGTTGGGTAGATACCTAGGAATGGAATCATATTATAAATTTATGTTTAATTTTTAAAGAAACTGCCAAATTGTTTTCTGAAAAGGCTGTATTTGCCATTTGATATTCCTACCGGCCATGCCTGAGGGTTCATGTTTTTCCACATCTTTACCAATATTTGTTACTATCTTTTTGATTTTTAGCCATCCTGGTGGGTGTAAAGTAGTATCTCATTGTGGTTTTATTTTGCATTTTCCTAATGAATAATTCAGTGACTTCTCTTGGTTCTCAAGATAAGATACAGTAATCCCCACGCACCCATGGTTTCACTTTCCACAGTTTCAGATACCTGTGGTCAACTGTGGTCCAAAAATATGAAATGGGAAATTCCAGAAATAAACAGTTCATAAGTTTTAAATTGCATGCCATTCTGAGTAGCGTGATGAAATCTCTCACCATCTTGCTCCCGTCCAGCCCGGAGATGTGAATCGTCCCTTTGTCTGGCACGTCCACACTGTATATATTACCCACCTATTAGTGTACGTGAAAACATAATATGTAGAGGGTTTGGTACTATCTGCGGTTTCAGGCATCCACTGGGGGTCTTAGAACGTATACCCCACAGATAGGGGGTACTCTTGTACAAAACCCTTAATCAGACCTTGAGCTCCTGTGTAATCTGGCTCTACCTGTCATACTCTGCTCCAACCACTCTGTCCTGTGTTTTAATCAGCATGCTGTTGGCTGCAGGTAACAAAATCTATACGACAGCCCCCAACAAGTTCTTTCCCTGGTATTTCTTACCTTGTGTTTTCAAGGTGCCTAGTGTTGCCCCAGAAAACTTATGTTTAAGGCAGGAAGATGAGGAGGGGGCGGGCAAACATTTTCCATGCCGCATCCTCCAGGAAACTTCATGTCTTACCGGCCAGAACCGTGTCACAAGGCCACTTTTAGCTGCAAGGGAGCCTGGCGAGGTTGGATTTGCTGCCCGAGGCTGGGCGCATTTTCACCCTAAATGTAAGCAGTAAGGACAGCTGTTAGGGAGACAGGCAGCAAGCCTGTGGTTCAGATGCTGTGCTCTACCTCAGTGCTTTCCCTGCCCCATCCCCTCTTCACCCAGCTCTGCCTGCCTGCCCATCACTTCTTGGTTCCAATGTTACTCCCCAGGGAGACTGGCCCCACAGTGTCGTTGAGAGCTCCCTGCTGTGCTCGTGTCCACAGTGCCCAGTTCCTCCCCTGCCCATACCCCTCACACCTGGTGTGCACGTGGCTGTCGAATGCTCTCTCTCTGTAGATGGCAAGCCCCATGAAGGCAGGGACCGTATCTGTCCCCACCGTGTACCAACACCTGGCACAATACCCGGCCCGAGTGTTGCCCTGTCAGTGTTTGTCAAATGAAAGAACAAACAAAATGAATGAAGAAACCTAGTAATTTTTTTTCTACTCATAACTGCATTGAGGCTTGATCAGTGTGACAGAAACAGCAGAGGTGATATGAACTAATTTCATGTTTTGGTCAGTCATACGGCCAAAATGTTGGTTAAAGACCACTTGGGAGAATCCATTGTTACACTTTGTTCCTTCCTGAAACTATTCTTCTGGCAAATGACATTCTATGCCCCTAATCTGAGTGTACCCCATGTGAGCTCATGGCATGAAAGTGTTTTTGCAGTTGTTCCATAATTTTCTGGGCCTTCCCCTGCCCCATGCCCCCTCTTAGGAATATTTATAGGAAGGAGTCCAGGCTGTGGCTGTCTTTTGGATCTTTAACAGAATCTATTAGGTAGAAGATTCTCGGTCGGATTCGTGGTAGAAATGTACTTCCTGTTCCTCCTCGTGCATGTGTCTGTTAGCTTGGTCTGTGTAGACTCAAGTGCTGTGACTTGTTAAGTTATGCAAAATGAAAATCCTTGCTTTGTGAGTGGGCCTTTAAGTGGATCAGGTCATTGGTAAGAAGCCATCGTAGGCAGCAGAAAAGGCATTTCTGATCCCGTGTTGCACATCCATGATAGGTTGTAAGTGAGAGGCACCACCTTTGGATTTTGGATGTTGGAATTGCTCAGCATAATAGTTGCTCTTCTCTGAAAATTACTTTTGATTTCCTGGCTGCAGGTGTGTACAAGGTGACCCCTCGCTCCTGCCACCGGTTCGAGCAAGCGTTCTACACCTATGACACGTAAGCCGGGCGCCGACTGCTCCGGGGTGTCTGTGTGTCTCCTGTGGAGCAGAGTGAGTGTGAATCTGTTCTTCACTCATTGCTGAGAACAGGGAGTTTTTTGTATTCTTCTGGAAGCGGTAAGGTTAGGCATGGAAAAGAATCTCTAGACAAGGATTTCAAGACAGTTGGGCAAATTACTGAGGAAATGAAGGTAAAGCTCTCTTCCCCAAGAATTCTGTAAACCCAGGACGGAAGGCTGTGGTTTGGAAGTGGCTTAAATACAATGTTTGTTGAATCTTCCAGCCTCACTGATGAGAATTTCTCAAGCTCAAGTCTACCATTTTTCTATTTTTACAAATGCTTGTGGGTTTCACAGGGAATTGGAGGTGTAAAGTTTCAGTGTGGAGAATCAGTTTACTCTTAAAGACACTTGTATGTATTTCAGGAGTTCTGAAGCACTAAGCGCAGTGCCACATAGTATATTTCAGGGTCAGGAAGGTCACCCATAAAGGATGTTGTTTGTGATCCTTTGAGAACCATGAGGTGATGTGGTGTTTTCTTTCCACTTCTCTAATTTATAGGTCTTCACCCAGTATCTTGACGTTGACAGCCATCCGCCACCACGTCCTTGGAACTATCACCACTGACAAAATGATGGATGTTACCGTGACTATCAAGTAAGGCTAGTGTTCCGTGCTGGGCTGAGCACGGGAGGGTGGGGGACCAGACCTTCTCTAATGGACGCTCTGAAAATTATTCTTGATTTGTTATCTCTAGGCATAGTACAAACGGTCTTCGCTCTTATACTTATGTGACATAGCTGTAAATTCACAACAGCCTGTTCCTTTCCTTTTATGACTCAGGAATTAACTGTGGATGAGGAAGAGTCTCCTGACAGCTCGTTTCAGTGTCTTAAATTTCTGTTTGAACTCGTTACACTTCCTGTCTGTGCTAAGGAAAAAAAGAATCTGGTTTGTCCACTGTATTTCAAGTGTTTTAGCAAATTCAAAAAAAGTGCCCATTTTTCTTTAGACCCTTTCTCGAAGGCTTGGGAAATAGAGATGACACCTTATATGAGAAGGGTCATGAGAGAAAGTGTATGAAAGGCAGTCCCTCACTGAGGGTCAGGTTTGTGTGAATGTCACCTTTGAGAGGAATTTTTGCTGTGTGGTGGGTGCATCTGACACCCTAATTTTCTCAAGAAAGGAAAGAGTTTTGACAATATGACCATCTTTGTCAAATAGAACGGAAATCTGAGTAACTTTCTCCCAGCTTACCTTATTTGAAGTTGCCTTTCCAGCCTTGTCTCCATCTTTCTGTCCACCCGTCTGTCCGTGAAGAAAATATGGTTGGAGAATCCTCAGTGGTTAGGCACTGGGCATAGGCGATAGCCCCTGCCCTCGTGGAACTTAGAGTCTCATGGGGGCAGCGGACAGTAGTCCAAGAGTCACATACAGAACTGTAAAATTACAGCTGTCATAAGTGCTTTGACTTTGACCTTGTCAGGGGGTTGAGGCCCATGCAGGAGAGGTGGGCTTCTGGGGGCCAGCCACGTTAAGGGTCTTAGCTGTGTCCCGTGGACACTCTGACATATTTCAAGTAGAGGGATCACTTTCTTTTTGTTTCAAGAAGGTCCCCCTGGCTGCTGAGTGGAGAACAGATAGAAGAGGTGCAAGAGTGGAAGTCGATCGAGGTGGGGGCAGAGGCTTGTAGGAGTCCAGGTGAGGGAGGATGGGGCTTCAGCCAGGCGGATGGTGGTGGGGATGGAGAGAAGTGGACGTATTGGAGAGTTGTCAGGGAGATTGAGTTGAAGGGACGCGGCAGCAGGCTGACCACGTGGGGTCAGGGAGGGAGGAGTGTCAGGGGCAGCCCATGGTCTCTGACTGAATTGATGGGATACCTATTCACCAGGGTGACACGGTTTCTAGGAGAAGGACTTGCTGCGTTTGTCTTGTGGGCCTGGCACTTTGCCTGGTGCTGGAGCAATGTCTTTTAGTATTTTCCTGCTTGAAAAGTATGAATTACTGGTATGACTAGAAAGTCATGTTTTTACCAGTAGTGACTCCGTGTTACGTTGTTTTCAGTCTTTGTTAACTTTATTTTTGTAACCTCAGAAGAGTTTTTGTTTTGTTTGGTTTTGCTGAAAATTATGTGAAATGCATCTTCCAGCTGGACATGGCCGGGGGCGGGGTCCCTAATGGGGATCTTGTACTTCCTGGATCCAAAACCAGATTCCTGGTTGTCGCCCTCCACAGACCTCCTCTGTAGCCTTCCCTGTTTCAGAAATGGCAGCTCCATCTTTCTCGTTGGTCCTTGATTCTTCTTTCTCTTGCATCCCAAACCCAACCGATCCATCTGCAAATCCTCAACTGTACAATCCTCGGTATCCATGGGGTTTGGTTCCAGGACCCCCCGTGGTTACCAAAATCCACAGATGCTCAAGTCCCTTATAAAATGGAGTCATATTTGCATATAATCTATGCACATTCTCCTGTATACTTTAACTATACTTTAAGTCATCTCCAGATTACTTATAATATCCAACGCGATGTAAATGCAATGTAAATAGTTGTAAATACAATGTAAATGCTATGTAAATAGTTGCCAGCATGTGGCAAAATCAAGGTTTACTTTTTGGAACTTTCTGGAATATCTTTTCCCCCAAATATTTTCCACCTGCGGTTGGTTGAATCCTCGGATGCGGAACCCGCGGAAATGGAGGGCCAACTGTATATCAGTCATCCAGTCCTTTCTTAGCACCTGGCCTCTATACTTTGGTTCCACCCACCCTTGTCTCTTGCTGGGATTGTTGCCACAGCTTCCTGTCTGGCTTCCGAGTTTTGGCTGTTGCTTTATAACAGTTCATGGGGAAGTCCAAGTGATCTTTACAAGTGGAGACCCTGTCATTCCTCTGTTTAAAACTCCATCCCCCCAGGGTCCACACCAAGGTTTTCCAAGCCCTAGTCTGACACCTGATCTGGCTCTACCTGATCTGGCTCTACCTGATCTGGCTCTGCCTGATCTGGCTCTGCCTGGGTCCCTCTGCGCAGGGCTCCCTGGTCTCCTTGCTGTCCCTTGAGCATGGCAGGGAGCTGCCTCCAAGGCTTCGAGAGACTTTGCACTCGACACCTCCTTGCCTGAGGCCTCACCCAGAGCCGAGTGGTTTGCTCTCTGCCGCCCTTCCTTCAGGTCGGCGTGGTGTCACCTTATCAGAAGGGACTTGGCTGAGCTCCTAATAAAAAGTAGCGCCCCTTGCCTCCCACCAGCTCTTTTATCTTTCCATGCTGGTTTATTTTTCCTTATTGTACTTATCACCTGACAACATTTTTCTGTTGATTGTCTGCCTCTTCCCACTAGAATGTGGATTCCATGAGGTTGGGGAATGTTGTCTGTCCTGTGTACAGTCTCCACAGTGCCTGGTTCTCTTGCAGAGTATGTTCTCAATAAAGGTTGAAAGAGAGACAGAAGATGGTGGTGTGGGAAGGAAGATGGTGGTGTGGGAAGGACTCCATGTCCTACAGGAAATCTGATAATTTTCCTTCAAGTCATAAAGTCAGTGGTATTTCATCCCAGCGCAGATCTATCAGATACGTCCACCATGGCAAAGAAGTTCAGTTTTTTGTTTTTAAAAAGCTATTAGTTTATTCAAAACGGCAGAAGAATGTGTTGGTGGCTTTATGAGGTGCTTGGGTTTTTTTACTGCTGGATCTCTGCTTGCAGAAATGTCCGATTCCCACTGACTACAGGGATCCGTGACTTCGTCTTCTGGACCGCTCCTTCCTTTCTTCCAGATCTTCCATCGACAGCGAACCCGCCCTGGTCCTTGGCCCTCTGAGGTCCATGCAGGAGCTGCGGAGGGAGCAGCAGCTGGCCGAGATCGAGAGCCGCAGGCAGGAGAGGGAGAAGACCGGTGGAGAGGAGGGGGTTGAGGGAAGGACCAAGCCCCCTGTGCAGGAGATGGTGGACGAGTTACAGGGCCCCTTCTCCTACGACTTCTCCTACTGGGCACGGTAAGCGCTCTCCGGCTTTCCCTGCAGGGTCCTCTGTTCTGATGTCCTTCCTCATGGGGGGACAGACCAGCCACATTGAAGTATCTTACTTATTTTAGGTCTGGAGAGAAAATCACTGTCACACCCTCGTCTAAAGAGCTGCTCTTTTATCCTCCTTCCATGGAAGCCACCGTCAGTGGAGGTAAATGTCAGCTCAGCGAGCTGATGACACACCTTTGCAAGTGTTTCTTTCCCTGCAATTAAAATTTTATTCTGTGCTGCTGTTATAGGGAGACCATCTTTGTAAGGCACCTTCAGTCCCCTTTGGCACATAGATCTTAATACTTGATGAGTGAGTGGATGAACGAAAGGTCTAAATCAGTAAATGTAACTTTCACTATTAGAATTGGGGGATCTTTTTGGAAAAGGACTCAGTTTTCCTTGATGTTATCAGGTTGACACCAGAAGGGAGATAAAAAGCAAAAGAATCAGTTGTTGAAACGTCTGAAATGTCGTGTGTCTGAACTGTTTGTGATGTTTATGTTTTTTGGTCAGGGTTATGGGAGGGTCTTTTGGGGACTGGATAACCAGAAGTGATTGCTGGTGGAATATTTAGGCTACCAATAGCTTTTCCCAGCATCGTGGGTTCATTAAACCCTGGACGTTGCTGTGTTTGGAAGGAGAGTATTGAAGGGCGTGGCTGTCCCGCAGGCAGCCTGTCTGGGGCAGCCTTCCATATCGGTCCTCTGAGGTCCAGCCGCACAGGCTCTGACCTGCAGTAACAGCTTCTCTCCTCACCTGTGGCCTGTGAGAGCCAAGGGAGAGGAGCAGGGGAAAGCTGTTGGCTGTACCTGTTAACATTCCTGGCAGTTGAACAAGGCCATTCGTCAATGGTGAGAGGCTTGGGCCACTTGCAGTCACTGAGGATTCTGGTACAGTCAGCAGCCTCATTGGAGCTGGCTTCCAATATCTCTGTTTTAGGCCCTTCTTTAATGGGAAGCCCCAACCTAGTCTTCTGTTTATCTCTTCCCTTTTTAGAAAGCTGCCCAGGGAAGTTGATTGAGATACAAGGGAAAGCAGGCTTATTTCTGGAAGGCCAGATCCACCCAGAGTTGGAAGGAGTGGAGATTGTCATCAGTGAAAAGGGGGCGAGTTCACCCCTGATCACAGTCTTTACTGATGACAAAGGTGCCTATAGGTAAGGCTGTGACTAAGAAACATTTGCTTGGGATCAGTCGGGGAGCCTAGAAAGAAACTGGGGAGCCAGGTTTCCTTGGGGCAGGTGATGCTTCTTCCAGGATTTGAAGCAAAGCCATCTCCAGTGTTTCTTTTTTATTCAGTGTTGGGCCACTGCACAGTGACCTGGAGTATACCGTGTCTTCGCAGAAGGAGGGCTATGTTTTGACTGCGGTGGAAGGAACCATAGGAGACTTTAAGGCTTATGCCTTGGCAGGCGTGAGCTTTGAGGTAACACTGTGTGCTTTTAACAAGCAGCTTTATGGGGTATAATAGACATACATTAAGCTGCACATAAAGTGTATAATTTGACAGTTTTGACATATGATGACCCCCATGAAAACACTACCACAATCAAAATGGTGGCCACATCCGTCACCCTCCAAAATTTCCTCATACCCTTGGCAACCCATCTCTCCTGCCCCTCCCCACTGCTCTGATCTGCCTTCTTTCACTATGGATCATTTCGCATTTCCTAGAGTTTTATATAAATGGAATCATTCAGGATGTACTCTTATTTTGGTCTGGCTTCTTTCACTTGTAATTAGGAGATCTGTTGACTTTAGCTTGTGTGCATACCTTTTGGGAAGTATTTTAAGCTTTCATCCTTGACTCTGTTCTCTGTTGAAGGATGCAGAATGTCTTTCTCTCTTGCTTCAGTCCTTCTTGGGAAGAAGCATGCTGTGTAATGGACAGAGTGAGTCTGGAGATCCTTGAGGCTGAATATTTTCAACATAGAGGCCAAATAAATTAAAATTCTATATTGCAGAATGCATTTTAAACCAAACTGAAAGATAGTCAAACTGGGAAGAAATATCTGTACCATAAATAACATTCCCTGTTTACCAGGGTCTCCTAAAATCTATAAGAAAAAGACAGCCCAACATGGGACTCCCTTGGTGGCGCAGTGGGTTCAAAATCTGCCTGCCAATGCAGGGGACACGGGTTCGAGCCCTGGTCCAGGAAGATCCCACACGCTGTGGAGCAACTAAGCCCCTGCTCCACAACTACTGAGCCTGCGTTCTAGAGCCCGTGTGCCACAGGTGATGAACCCTGTGTGCCTAGAGCCTGTGCTCTTCAACAAGAGAAAGCCCATGCTCGCCGCTACTAGAGAAAGCCCGTGCATAGAAACAAAGACCCAATGCAGCCAAAAATAAATAAATAGGGCTTCCCTGGTGGCGCACTGGTTGAGAGTCCGCCTGCCGATGCAGGGGACGCGGGTTTGTGCCCCGATCTGGGAGGATCCCGCATGCCGCGGAGCGGCTGGGCCCGTGAACCATGGCCGCTGAGCCTGCACGTCCGGAGCCTGTGCTCCGCAACGGGAGAGGCCACAACAGTGAGAGGCCCGCGTACCACACACACACAAAAAAATAATAATAATAAATTAATTAATTAATTTTAAAAAAGACAACCCAATAGAGAAAAGATGAACCAAGGATATGAAAGGCAGTTCACAGAAGTCATCCAAGTCACTCATAAACATACAGGAAACACTCGACTTCGGTAGTCACTGGGGAAATGCAAAGGAAGTTACCATTGAAACACTGGGTCTGGGGTGAGATTTGCAATAATCAAGACAATATCCATCTTCTTGGCGAGCATGCATTTTCCCACACATAGGTAATTTGTTGGAGCTGGAAATGGTTACAACCACCATGGAGGGCAGTTTGGGGGTTTCTTTCTGAATTTCGAGTGCACACTTCTGACAATTCTACTCCTAGGAATTGACTGTTCGGAAAAAGAAAAACTTAAGTGCACAAAGATACACACACTCGGGGACATTCAGATCATCTCTCCTTTTCCATCACAAAACTCGGTGGCTAGCCTGTGTGCCATTGTTGGCTGACCTCTGCTTTAGAACGATATGCAGCTGTTCCGAAGCAGCGAGGCTGATCGGTGGGGACTGGTGGATGAGGGCAGCCGGGAAAGTGGCTGAGGGCAGCAAAAGCAACTTGCAGTTACAGAACCGTACAGTTTAGGGGGCCTCTCCCAGCCCCACCAGATCACTTATGAAGTCCATCAACAGCAGCCATAACGCCGATAAGATTTGTGTGGGCACAGAGTTCTGGAAGGCTGCACACCAAACTATTAACATTGGTTACCCTGGGGATGAAGAGGAGACCTTTTGTCTCCCCCAGTGAATAACGGTAAAAGAAAAACAACCCATTAAGGATTACCTCTTGACTTGTTCATGGTTAATATGAATTAACCTTGCTCTGGGGTTCCTTTTTCCACCCCCAGATAAAAGCTGAAGACGACCAGCCCCTCCCTGGGGTCCTCTTATCCCTCAGCGGTGGTGTGTTTCGTTCCAACCTCTTGACTCAGGACAACGGCATTCTGACCTTCTCAAACCTGGTAAGGTGTCTGGTAGTTTACTGCCTGCCTGACTCCCCCATGAGAGTGCCGGGACATGGCGGCCGTGACTTGTGTGTTGCTTGACAACGTGAGAACAGAAAACCAGCCTGGAGTGTTTTACGTTTCTTTGGGGACCAGACGTAATTAGAGGATTGCTTTCACTAGAACTTAATGCTGCTGATTCATGTTCCCTTCTGCACAGACTTCTTGTTTTCTGGTCACCCCCTTGTCACTGAGACAGTGTAGTTAATTACCCCGGCCACAGCGGCTCCTGTCTTAGGCATCCCTTTGTTTTACCACAGGATCGCACTGTTTATAATGCCGAGTCTCGTTCGGGGGTTGAGCTTGTGTTTCTTCTGCAAAGCACACTCCCCGTGGTGGGAGGATAGCACCCATTTTTCACTGGGGATGTAGAATGAGGCCCTGAGTGGTGGGCACTCAGGAGTGCACGTCAATTGGCCATCTTGTCAGTCCTGGGAATAAAGTGACTGTTACAGGGATGTCGCAAACAGGCAGTGAGGTGTATCTGAAAGATCACATGTTGTGCAATGATGCGCACCCAGCTTCAAACCTTCCATCTGCTACTTACTTGCTGGGTCATCTCAGGCAAGTTACTTGACCTCTCTGAGCCTCAGTTGCTTCCTTCATAAAATTCACATATGGTTTCTACCCCATGGTGTTCTTGTAGGCGCACCATGATGACAGCTGCTGTTAGAATTGTAATTGCTGTCACTGTAATGATTTATTGTAGAGTTAGAGTTACCATTTCTGGGTGTCCAGGAAGCCATGGAGCTCTTGGGCCTAATTCTGGTCCATCATGACTTCAGCCGCCCCCTTTGAAGCCATACCTAGATTTGCAGCAGAGGCTCAGTTTGTGGTTCTCTCGGCAGAGCCCCGGCCAGTATTACTTCAAGCCCATGATGAAAGAATTCCGGTTTGAGCCATCCTCGCAGATGATCGAGGTGCAGGAGGGACAGAACTTGAAGATCACCATCACCGGCTACCGCACGGCCTACAGGTAGGCAGTCCCACCTGCACCCCTCTCTCCCAAGCCCGGCCTGTGGGATCACATTCACGCTTCTGTTCTCTAGAACCTCATCCCAGTCTTCATACTGATTTTATTTGGAAGACAAGGGACATAAGATACGAGGTCCACAGGCTCCTGACTGCTGCCGTTTTCTTCTAATATCTCCAACGAGTGTCCCCCCCCCCCCCAGTCACTTAACCTCTCCTGCTGTTTAATCCAACAAATAAGGAGATTTTGTCTCATTTGATGATTGTAAACAAAAATGAGGATACATATTTAAAGTATGCAGCACGGTGCCTGGCACGTAAGTGCTCCATAGCAGCAATTATTGGAAACCATGTCTCCTACACTTCATGGCCCCTGTCCCTTCTTTTGCCAAGGGGAAATGTGCAGGGCAAACAAATGTGCAGTGTATCTCCCATCCCCCCCCCCCCCCCTTTTTTTTTTTCTTAATTTTAATTTTTGCCATGCCAGGCAGCTTGCAGGATCTCAGTTCCCTGACTAAGGATCAAGCCTGGGCCACAGCAGTGACAGTGCTGAATCCTAACAACTAGGCCAACAGGGAACCCCCTTCAAACGAATAATTCAGTCACAAAGTTCCTATTTTGAAATTGGCCTGAAAGACCCTATTTAGTTCCTAAAAATTTTCATTTTTTTAAAAAAGTTTGAAACTTAAGTTACATTTTGAAAAGGAGGAAATGCATTCACTTGAGTGAAACTTGGAAATGCTGGAAGGAATCTGTACACTGTGAAGTTTCCCTCCTATCCTGGTCTCCGAGCTACCTAGGTTTTCCAGTGTTTCTGAATACTTTCAGAGACAGTTTATACAAATGTTAGTAAATATATTTATACACATTTACAAAAGCACTCAAGGCAAAGATCGATTAATCAGAAGGAGTGGGTTTAGAAAAATGGACCATTTTCAATCGAATATAAAAATGGAACGAAAGGGGAAGTGACTTATTTTCATTTTTTTGGATGCTTCATTATTTAAATTAAAGCTTAACAAAAAAATACAATAAAGTGGAATAAAATAAAGCTTAGCCTTTTTTAATTACAATTTTCTGGAGCATCCCATAGAATGTACAAGAAGAGAAATTGATGACAGCCTTCTGGCTGGCCTGAGCCCTCCGGCAGGAAGGCTCGATTTGCAAGTGACACAGCTAGAACTGAGTTGTCTGGGTCATTTGGGGCACAGTTCTCCACTGAGCTATTTTGCACTGTAAATTGTTAGTAAATGCAGGACACTTTCCCTGAAATCTTTTGTGTGCTTCAGAAAACCCCAAGAATGTCATGTTCTGTTTCTTCTCTCGTCCCTCTAGTTGCTATGGTACAGTTTCTTCCTTAAACGGAGAACCAGAACAGGGTGTTGCCGTGGAAGCAGTGGGCCAGAACGACTGCAGTATTTATGGAGAAGACACCGTGACGGACGAAGAAGGGAAGTTCAGGTTACGTGGATTGCTGGTGAGCCTTTGGATGTGTTTCATTAGTGGATTTTTGCATACCGGGTTCAGCGGTACCTTGTGGTGCCCCCAAGACTGCTAGGAATGGGGTCGAGAGTGTCACCAGGGCAGCATAGGTTCTGGAACTCTTCCCAATCCCTATTGTAGCTGACATACTTACCTTTTATGTAGCTGATGTACTGGGTTGGGGGTTTTGTAGCAAAATAAAGGTGGAAAACCATGGGTTTGGTGCACTGTTTGCCTAGCATGGGTAGTGTGGCTCAGGCCAGGGCTTTCAAACCAGATGCCTGTGGCGCCAGAAAACAAGTGTGAAAGGCTGGAGGATGCTGGGTGCCTGGTAGGGAGTGGTGTGGACTGCAGGGCCCTGGAGAGGGCCTGGCCCACGAGAAGGGGCCAGTTTCCACTCAGCTCCAGCTCTACACAGCTGTGTGGGAAGACAGACTCAGGGTTGCCAGATCGTTTTGAGTTTGTAAAATTGTGAAAACTTCTGATTTTTAGATGTTAACAACCAATTAAAAAAAAACCCACAACTTTGTGCAGGCCAAATAACCGACTTATTTGTCCTTTTGGCTGCTCAATTGCAACATTTGGTTCAGAATTTATGGTGCCTTTTTCCTCACTTTTACTTGCACATCCATACATTCATTTGCTCGTTCAGCAGACACTAAGTAGGAGTCACCGAACAAGAGTTTGGGTTGATGGCACCCACTGGGCAGGGCCACTTAGGTCCAGGGTTTGGTCCTCAGCCTTTCAGATTCACAAACTGGATGTTCTTAGTTGACCCCAGGGATAGTCGTACACCTCTTGGCAACTGACTGATGTTTGCCTGAATCGCATGAGCTGAGGTGCAAATCCGTTTGCCAGTTTACTTAGGTATGTTCCCAAAGGTAAGAACATCCATGTCCATTGTCCGCCCATCCCCACTCGCAGATATGGGGAAGTCAGGTCAGGAGGTTGCTTGGTGAGTGAGGAGGGTTCAAAAAGCTGAAGGAGGAAGATGGGCTTGGGGAGGACTGGAGAGCGTATGCTCTGATGGCCCAGCCGGATGCACACCCGCAGGTGGGCTCCCTGTGCCCTCTGCCCACCACTCCCTGTCTTCAGTATCTTCTCCTCAGACTCGGCGAGACAGCGGCGCTCTTGCTCCCGCGGGAGTCTGGATGGCCTGACCGCGACACTCCCTTCTCGCTCTCCTCTGCCCTTGGAGAGGCCCACCCTCCGTGGAGCACGCTGCCACTGCTCCCTGCTGTCCCCCAGGCCTGCTTTCCTTCCTCGTAGCAGTGGTTCCAGAGAGCACAGAGTGGTGATGGTGGCATGGATGTCCCCCGCCCCCGGGCCGGCTGTAGCCAGGGCCCCAGGAGGGGCGACAGGTCCTTAGAGCCAGCTTCTCTGTCTCCTGCGTTCAGTGCAGGCCCAGCCTTTGAAATTTAGTCCTTCATGGGCTGCGCTAATGCCTTTCTCCCTGGGTTTGAATCCTGCCTCCGTGATTTCTTAGCTTTGTAAGTTCAGGCAAGTGTCTCGTGCTTTTTATGTGTTTCATCGTCTGTAAAGTGAGGATGAGAATAATGTCTACCTTCCAGAATGGCTGTGAGTATTAAGTGAGTTAATACACGTAAAACACATGGAGCAGTGCGTGACACACTGACTCCGTAAGTGGTAAAAGCAAGAACAGACAGCACCTTCCCCTGAGGTGGTCCTCACCAGAACTGCCAGCTTAGGTGTTTGCTTGCAGCTTTCCTTGGTCTAAGTTAGCAGCGGGTGGAGGGCCTGGCAGGCGCCTTTGCACTTCAGTCTGCCTTCCCCTGGCCGGAGCGGGAGGGAACCCGGTGTTCCAGGCTCACCTCCCTCTTACAGTTGTAGGAATGCAGATTCCGCATCACCGTGTTGGTTCTTCCGAGGGTCTTAGTGGGCCAGACATGTTTCTCTAAACTCACCAACTTAACACATTTTATTTAACTAAACCGAATATGGTTTTCTTCTCCACGACAATAAATTTCCGTTTTAAGTGATGCTGCCCCACACCCTCCTCGTAATAGATGTTAATTCATTAGTGCTTTCAGTGTTGTTTAGAGTCGCCCCCTTATGGCAGCCCATGCCTTTTTCACGTGCCAGGCCTCAGATTCTGGAGGAATAGCCTAAGGCTAGACGTTTCCCATCAAGGGTTTAGATTTGAGTTTTCCAGTCTCCCAGAGGACACCAGGCTGGAGAGCCCTTGTTGAAGATTTCCTAAGGATTTCAACCCCCATTAGAATTCATTTCCCCAGTTGATCTTTCTGGTCAGTGTACTTGTCAAGGCATCTTGGGTGAGAAGCTGCATCCCTAGATGTTGCTGCCAGAGGCTGAAGGTGAATCCCAGAGTCAGCCGGCCAGGAGTGAGGAGTCGGGCCGGTTAGGATGGGAGCAGCTGCCTGATGGGCTCCTGCCCGGCTGGGCATGGGCATGAGGGGGCAGTGCCCGTTCTTCCCATCTTCAGCAGTGCCGTCCCTTCTTTTCTTTACAAATCGCTATGCATGTCTTTCCTTTCTGAGGTGCAGGTAGATATTTTGAACCAAACCAAATGCTGCTATAGTCCTCACTGAGCTATAAAGTGAATTAATACAATCACCATTGGTGATCATAAATTTGATTGTTCTTGTTTTTTTAATAATAGCTTTATTGTCTCTGTAAAGGTACCGTGTGCTCATTATAAAATAGTTCAAGCAACATATCAAAAAGGATAAAATTTTGGGCTTCCCTGGTGGCGCAGTGCTTGAGGGTCCGCCTGCCGATGCAGGGGACGCGGGTTCGTGCCCCGTTTCGGGAGGATCCCACATGCCGCGGAGCGGCTGGGCCCGTGAGCCATGGCCGCTGAGCCTGCGCGTCCGGAGCCTGTGCTCCGCAGGTGGGAGAGGCCACAACAGTGAGAGGCCCGCATAACGCAAAAAAAAAAAAAAAAAAAAAAAAAAAAGGATAAAATTTTGAAAGGGAAAAAAAAAATCACCCTTAAGCTACCACCTGGAAGGGCTCCTGGTTAATGTAGAGCGAATGCCGTTGCGGACACTGCTCTGCCCGCACACAGAGAAGGTCACAGTGCACACGATTTTAGGAGACCAGGGCCGTGTTATCCTCGCTAATGTATAGATCAACAGTTACGATCTCAGGGTTGTCCCCTCTTGGATGCACACGGTCAACTTTGAACTTGGCCCCAGCTCTAGATCCTAATGTGTCATTGGGTCCAGTGTGCAGTTGATGATCAGCAATTGGTTGTTTTAAAAGTTTTTAAAACCCCGCTAGTATAAGTGATCTGTCATCCTTTGCAGAAAGATGCAGATCTTTTCTTTTAATAAGTGTGTAAGAAAAAAAATAGTTCAGAAGTTGACAAACAATGGGTTCTTTTATACTCTTAAAGCCTTGCATAAAGCTGAATTTTGTGTAATTTGCAGCCTTCCGAGAAGGCTCATATCTTGAACTCATATCTTTCTTTATTAGAGTTGCAACTAGCCCATACAGCAATGTAAGAAACAAACAAAAAACTTCATTTCTTCAAGGCAGTTTACTTCCCTCTATTGGAAAGTTGTCATAATGTGCTGGCTTTCTTAGAACAAAGTACTTTACTGCTATCTGCCAAAAAATTATCTAAGTAAATAATATACATCCTTCATGTGTGCAGTGTCAACAAAAAAAGTTTTTTTAGAAAAGTGTGGGGTTTTTTTTTTTGGTAAACATCATATATGCCTATACATTTGAGGAATAGAATAAAATGTATAAAGAAGAAATTTGTTTTAAAAAAGTGAAAACCTCAAATCCCACTTCCCAGAAATAATACCCCTTTGGGAATGTCATTCCAGATACCATTCAGTGCACGTACACAGCTAGAGAGGCGGGCTGGGCAGCAAGGAAAGAATAATTTTATCAGAATAAGCATATCATGCTTGCAGTTTTGGAATCAGAAACCACATTTAATTTCCCTTGGGTAGGAGAAACTGAATGGGGTTTGAAGGAATTGTAGAACTTCAGGAAAACGTTTCTGCATCAGGGTGCTTTTTCAAGGAACTCTTAAGAAGGTTAACAGGCTACATCTTAGGAACTGAGGTGGAACAGGAAGGCACCCGTCTGATGGGGGCCTGCAGGCAGAGCAGGCTCAGATCAGGTCTTGTGACAAGCCCCTTTCCAAAGAAGTGACTCCTGCGTTTGTTTGCAGCCGGGATGTGTATACCACGTTCAGCTCAAGGCAGAAGGCAACGACCACATTGAACGGGCCCTGCCTCACCACCGGGTCATTGCGGTATGACATGACATTCTTCGGTGGAATCGTGGCATGATTGCTTCCCTGATCAAAAATCCTTCAGCATTCCTCTGGCTGTCTGCCTTTCATCTGTTTCGGCCGGGTCGGGGTGCGGGGGGCGCTTTAAATCCTAATTAAGGGCCCTCTTGGAATAGTGTCATTTTCACAAGCAGCATTTTCTTGGGCTTTTAATGAATAGCATCGCTGTCATGCGTACAGAGAAGAAACTCCAGCTGTTGTTTCCCTACTTCCCCTGCAAGTTCCGATCATTATTCTGCAAGTTAAGGATCTTAAGGGCTAAGTAGCATTTCAAATCAAGGGAGGGTAATAAAGAGAACATGGGCTTAATTGGTGACGGGGCTGCCCACTTTTCTTATATTTAAATGACCTTGTTTTCCCACCAAGGAGAGCCTCTTGATCTTTAGGATCACAACTTAGCTAATTGATCCCTAAAGAGGCAGCCCTCCAGGTCACAGGAAGTGGCCTTGGGATCATTTTCAGTGAGGTTTTCTTCCATAGAATAAGTCTTGTTCGCTAGAGTAGAGGGCTTGGGTGGACGAGAGGGCCTGCCTCTTGCTGGCTTTATTAGGTGGCATTACACATAAAGATTATGAGGGGTTAGGAGGCCAGTGGGCCATTTAGGACTTTTTGGCCTAGAAAGTGAGTTTTCTTGATGTCTTTATGGCATCTGGCATTTAAAATGGTTGTGATGGCTATGTCTTATAATTTTGTATTTCCCTGCCATGGGGACTCAGACCAGGATCACAGGCAGCCATGTGGACTATGGTCCCACATATGAAAAGGTCACAAACGGGGGCACACACCCACCCAGGGGGAGCAGCTGGAGCTTGGCTCCTGCCAATCCCTGCCAGGCAAGAACATCTTTCCCTTTTTTCAAGAAATGCTGGGAAATCTGGCTTTTTTAAAATGAAATTGCTTTTTCTGAATGTTGACAAGTCATTAAAAGTTAGAAAAAAAAAAACTGTGCTTGTCAAACAAAATGTGCCCATGGGCCAGGTGTCGCCCATCTCCTGTCAGTTTGGGACCATAGACTCAGGCTGCTGGAACGTCGAGCTTTGCTCCCTGAATACAAAGTGAAGTCAGGAGATCCCCTGGCTGGAGTAGAGGTCCCCCTTCCAGCGTCCTCAACCCCAGTCTTCCTTCTCTCTTCTCAGGTTGGGAATAACGACATTGATGATGTGAACATCATAGTTTTCCGGCAGATAAATCAGTTTGACTTGAGTGGAAATGTGATCACTTCATCCGAGTATCTTCCTACATTATGGGTAAGGCCAGATTTTTAAGGTTCAAGTGCTCTGTTCTTTCCGGCTTCAAGATGAGAGGGAGCAGGATATCCGGGTCTGTCTAGTGCTTGCTTTAGCTGAGGGTTGAGGTTGAGATTTAAGAATCTTCAATCCCAGCATGCCTCGGGGGGAATGATTCCTGATTGCTGGAGAGACATGTGGTCCAGTTTCAGATCACTGTTTTGCCAGCGGTGTGTGTCTTTGGAAGCATCACAGTAGAAACCTAATGAACGAGCAATACAATCTGGAGTCTAGAACGGAAAGATGGTTTTAGGGCAAAGCACCTCGTCACTTTCTAGATTCTGTGCAGGGTTGGGGTGATGGGCAGTGGACCTGGAGCCAGACAGTCCGGGCTGGCTCCTGTCCCACGGTTACTCACCTGGCTGCCTCGGGCACCCCCTCATTCCCGTGGGCCTCTGTCCCCTGCTCTGTGATACCACGGAGTTGGATTCAGTGGCCTCTTAAGGCCTGCTGGAGCTCTAACAGAACCCGCATGTCTGCAGTTAATGAAGAGGTGTCTGTACAGTGCCCTGTGATGCCTGGAAGGATGTTAATGAATCGCCATGGGGAAGTATTTTTCAGAGGCACATGTAATATATACAGTGAAGCATTTGACTTGAGTGAGAACATGTGCTTAGGTTAACTCACCTCAGCTGCCCTTCAGGGGCTGCGGGCATGTTGTCTATGGGCCTGGTGGGTGATGCCCAAGTGTGAAGAGGGCTGGGCAGGGATGGGGAAACTGGAGGGAGGGTATGACGCCAGGGCTGTACCTCCCGTGTCTCGCCCCATTGCAGATGGTAGTGGGAACAGGCAGCGAACCTGGGCAGGGGAGAAAGAAAGGCCACCAACAAAGCACTGAACTGCTTCTGGAAGCAGCCAGAGAACCAAATGCAAAATGGGAATGCATTTCAAGTTTAAGGAATACCTGTGGGGTTGAGGATACAGCATGTGGGAGGCCACGCCAGGTGGGCGAGGCCAGCAGTGAGGAGGGCTGGGTCCCAGGCTCTACCAGGCGATAACTGTGCGACCTTAGGTGACGCAGGCTCTCTGAGTCTCCGTGGGGATGACTGCCATGCCTGTTTAATAGCCAGGATTGGTAGCGATGTATGTGAAGTGCCTGTAGCAGGCCTGGCATGTTAGAGACATGTTAGAAGCTATTCTCTTCAATAGTATCACTACACTGTTTTGAGTGTTAACGTAAGTTATCAGAATCTATTTTAAAATCTTAACATTTCGACACGTGTCACGTCACTGGCATCTCAGATGCGTTAGGAATGGCCTGTCAGGGGTGGACGGTTGCTCTTTCAAAGATCCATGTTTCCAGAGAACCTCTCCCCACAAGAGATAAGCTGACCCGAGGGTGTCTGAAATGCAATGTTTATCGTGTTTTCAGTTTTAAAAGCATGCCCTCTTTGTCTCTGCTCTCCAGGTAAAGCTTTACAAAAGTGACAACCTGGACAACCCGATCCAGACGGTCTCCCTGGGCCAGTCCCTCTTCTTCCACTTCCCGCCCCTGCTCAGAGATGGCCAGGTGATGCCTGCTCCACTCTGCTTTCCGTCTTTGTCATAGTGGTTGCCCTTTTCAGCTAAGAAAACACAGTTCTCCCATTTTCCCCCCTCAGTTGATGTCGTGCTTTCTGAATCAGAGGAGGTGGGGCTCTCTAAGGATTATTTTTTTGGAATTAGCTCTTTTTCTGTTTACAAAAATAATACACATTCATGGCAGGAGATTGGGGAGGGGGGTGGAAATCAGACATAATCCCGTCAACCAGAGGTAACCACTGTTAATGTGCTGATAGGTTTCCTTTTGGTCTTTTTTTGATTCATGTGCACATGTATGTATAAATATAAATACACATATATATTTATTTTGATAATGCAAAGCTGGGACTGTTTTGTACATTGTTTTGTAGTCTTTGCTTGTACATTGTTTTGTAGTCTTTGCTTTTCAGTGAAAACTATATCACAAATACTTTCCCCATCGTTAAATCTTCCATAGCATGATATTTAACGGTTGCACAGTAGTCCGTGATAGAGGAAATACCATAATCTATTTAACCGAGGCCTTAATGTTCATCACTTACTGATTATAGGATGTTTCCTATCCATTTTAATTGGGCAGAGCAAGCTATCGTGGCTGGCGCGGTGGCAGCAAACTTTGCAGAGAACTTGGTCCCTTTCCGGGGGACTTAGCCTGAGGGTGTGAGTAGTGAGCCTGTGTGTGTGTGGTCCCTCCCCCGGCTTCTTATCATTTGCCATGGGGATGATACTCTATGGCCTTTTTCAGCGTGAAATGGCTGTGCAATAACGCAGGTTGTGATGGAGTTTGGGGCCTCCTCCCCACTTCTCCAGGTGCCCTTTGTAATCGAGCCACTTTCGGCAGCACACCACCACGGACACAGACCCCCCTGGGCTCACAGCCTGCTCAGTACCCTACAGCTGAGAGACCCTGGGCACATCATGCTTCACTTCTTCACGTCTCGCTCTCCCCATCTGTGAAACGGGGGCAATAATCCTGATCTTGTCAGTGGTTGAGAGCAGAACAGGCATTTGCCTAATGTGCTCATGGCACTGGGCCCCTGGTCAGGGCTCAGCACACCGGGACCATGACCGTCACTGGAATCACTGCAGAGACACTGCGTCTTAGAACTCGCCACCTAATGAGCCACTTAAGTATCGTCCCTTGAAAGTCAACCTCGTTTTAGATTAAAAACAGTCTTTCTCAGTTTGATCATGTGCCCCCCTCATCCGAACTGACTCATCAGAACTGTATGTGTTTCATAAAGTCAGATTCTCCAAGGACCACCGTAGGTGCAGTGGTTGGATACGCTTGTAAAAACGAGCTCTGAGCGCCTCTTCAGAGATGTCAGGGGCGCATGGCTGTCACTGCTGGAATAGCCTGCTGAGGCCGCCCCTTGGGAGTTAGCAACCTAGGCTTGGAGGTGTAAACTTGGGGATTTCTTTAGAAACATAAAGTCCTTTACATCACAGTCATATGTTAGGAGTTAGTTTTCTCTTGTTTGCCCAGCTGTCCTTTATGAAAACAACAGCTTCTTCCCTGTGCACAGAGTTACGTGGTGCTTCTGGACTCCACGCTGCCCAGGTCCCAGTATGACTACGTCCTGCCGCAAGTGTCCTTCATGGCAGTGGGCTATCATAAACACATCACCTTGATCTTTAATCCCACGGTAAGGAGGAGGGAGTTTCTCGGTGTAGGGTGTGAAGAATGGTTCCAGGTACCACTGAGTGCTTTTCAGAGCCCATCCCGTGTAGGAAGTTGGTGGGAGTCATCATTCCTGATGTAGAGAGAAGGCTGGGGGCTTGTGCGTGGCAGAGCCCGGACTCGAACGTGGCTCCTCTGCTGGTTTCTGGCTCGTGCTCGGTGACCTGGCCCATGATCTTACCTGAATAGAGGGTTCCTCCCAGTTCCGCTCAGCGGAGACTCGGTCACAAAGTGCCAAAGAGACGAGCACGTAGGGGAACCATTTGTCTCCAAGTGGAGGTGCACGGTGACCCTAGGGGAGGGAGAGGGCCTCTGCGGAGGGCTCTAGGGCTGCAGCCTGGGACACCTACCAGGGCTTGCCAGGACATTCCCTCGGTGCAGGGAGCCACATAGGAGGCCTGGGCAGGACAGAGGTGCCACTTGGTGGGGGCCGAGCAGCCAGGCCTCGTAGCTGCTGCCAGGAGTGTGGTCCCACATCTGAGGCGGTGAGAGCAGGGCCATGTGCCAGGGAAGGGATGGCCTGGCGGGGTGTCCTGCTGGTCCTCACAACAGTCCTTCCATGGGGAGGTGCCATTCTTCCATTTTTTATGGAGGCTCAGAGAGGCTGAGTGACTTACGTAGGGGTGGTCAGCAGATCCGGGTTTTACCACGTTCCAGCCGTCTGCTGGACAGCTCATTGCCATACGCTTATGAGAGCCGTAAGGGCACTTCGCTTTATCCCGTGTTGAATGTCAGTATTGACAGCCACGTTGTTGATGCTTGATCCAGTATTTCATGCACTGCTGACCGCTCCACACACCTCATCTTGTTGAACTTTCACAGCATTCGCCTGCAGTAGGTGCTGTCTGTATTATCCCCATTTTATAGTTGAATCAACTTAGTCTTAAAGTGACTGCCCGAGATTACACGGGAAGACCTGGCCTGGAGCCTGGACCGCGGTCCTCAAGGCTTCTTCTCATAATCGCTCTGTTACTTCCCACTGACTTCAACTTCTCCTTAAGGATTTACTTTAATGGAAAACGGTTTGAGATCTAAGACATGTCAAAAAATGTTGGAGTAGGCAGTTAGGGATGGAAATCTGTTCCTGCCCTTCTGTTTATTAAGGGACCATCTCACTCTGCCTCACTCATCTCAGGTCAAAAGGCCCCTCAGTCACTCTCCAGCCTACGTGTTCTCAGATATTTTGGTCTTGGGACCCCTTTACACTGTTAAAAAATTGTTGCGAATCTCAAAGAGCTGTGATTTATATGGGTTATATATATATTTATCATATTAGAAATTAAAACTGAGAAATGCTGAAAATACAAGAATCCATAAGCCACACGTCCCATTACCTGTTACAGTCATGACATCATCACATTTGCAGCCTCTGGAGAAGTCCACTGTACACTTGTAAGAGCATGAAAATGGCACGTAATATCTTAGTAGTATTATGAGAATAGTTTGGACCGTGCAGATCTCCTGAAAGGGAGGCCCCTGGGCTGCATCTTGAGAACCAGTGCTCTGGCCCGTTAACCTGTTTCATCGTCAACAGAAAGTTATCTTTTAATTTATTTGTTTCTGTTGTCAGGGTGGAGTGGGCTAGTTAGGATATAGGTTCGTTTGCTGTTACAGAGACCCAGCATTTCAGGGGCTTTAGCAAGAGGGAAGTTTCTGTCTTATGTCAGCACCAGGAGTGAGCAGTCCAGAGGTCATATGGCAGCTCCAAGGTGCTGGGGCCTGCAGCTCCTTCTCTCCCGTGGCTCTGCCATCCTCCAGCATGTCGCCAACCTTCCAAAATGGTGCACTTGGCTGGAGGCTGTCTGGCCAGCAAGGAGGGAGGGCCCACCATTCTCTCCGAGGGTACAGCCTGGGTGTTCCACCGTCACTTCTCTTCCTGTACCGTTGGCCAGAACTGGTTCCAGGGCCCCACCTGGCTGCGAGGGAGGCTGGAGAATGTGGTCTGTTCTGACTGGCCCAGATGAAAGTCAGTCCTTCCACTGGAAGGAAGCGTGAATGGCCCCTGGGACCCAAGCGCTGCCTCTCTTCCTCAATGGGTATGACCTCGGGGACTAGCTTGCTGTCCACTGTGTCCCTAAGCCTGGAACAGTGGGTTCTCGATGCCTCCTTGTAGGACAGAGTCCATGTGTGCGGCTGGGACCCAACAAAATGAGACCCTTCTACTTTTCAACCACAGGGGTCCCCTGCAGCCCACAGCTGTTTGTCCTGTCAGTTTAGACAGTGAAGTGTGCGGGGGTGAGTAGCACCTTGTTATCGGAATCTGGTTATTCCGGAGCTTCAGAGAGCAAGTGAGGAGGGTTTGTGCAGCAGAGGATTCACTTGAGATTTATCTGTATCGCTTTGGTTCCTTACTTTGGGTACTGAGTGTGCCGGGGGTCCCAGGGGGGGCCGGCTCAGAAGCCAGGCGCATCAGGGCTGTGGATGGAGCACTGGTGTCTGGGGGTGATGGTGCTCTCGATGTTTGCAGAGGAAGCTGCCCGAGCAGGACATCGCGCAGGGATCCTACATCGCCCTGCCTCTGACGCTGCTCATCCTGCTGGCTGGCTACAACCATGACAAGGTAGGGGGTCCCGAGACCTTATGGGCAGCAGCTGTGTCGGGGGGAGGGATCCCTCATGACTGGGACGTGGCAGTGGAAGAACGTCCACTGTTACAGAGGTTACAGCATTTTAGGTCATGTCCAATTCCTAAGGCCTCCTTGCAAGGCCGTAACCCTCTTGTAACAGTTCTCCTAACCTTTAAACCTGGAGTACCTCTGGGTCTCTGGTGGCTGTCTCTAGTACAAAGACCTGCCCTGGTCTGAACTGAGATCTGCCTGAGAGCACAGAGCAGGTGGTGACGGGGCCTGGGAGGGAGGGGCGCGGGGGAGGGTCTCTGATGTCCCACTGGACGGAAGTCTTCTCCTGGCGTCCCCCTCTCTCATGCTCTCTCTCTTTCCAGCTCATTCCCTTGCTGTTGCAGCTGACAAGTCGCCTGCAGGGAGTCCGAGCTCTCGGCCAGGCAGCCTCTGACAGTAGCGGCCCGGAAGACGCTAAGAGACAAGCCAAGAAACAGAAGACGAGGCGGACGTGAGGGGAAGAGGCCAGGAAGTCTCCCTCGGGACAGGCCCCTGGCGTGGAGGACACGCTGCCTGTCCCCACCCGCCCCTCGCCCAGCCCCGGTGCCATACCGTGAATGGACCCTCCTGTCACTCTGCTGAGCACAATTGATTTTCTGAGTTGAAGATAATTTATTATTATTATTTTTGTCAAAGAAGTATTTAAGCTGTGCCGGTGGTGTGCGAATGTAATCTTCAGTCTTCTGCTTCATTTGCAAGAAGAGTTCTAGTAAATGGGGGCTCTGGCCCCCTAATCAAGCACCTGTTGGATTGACCTTCCCCTTAACTTCCCTGTGCATTTGAGGTCCCTGCTAGAAACTACACAGCCCGTGTCTACTACTGGGAGGGTGTGTTAGGAGGTAAAACTCAATAAAGTTGCCCGTTTGTTTGTGTTGTAGGTCATCTCAGGTGTAGTCCTTGGATGACATGGGCTAATGCTGGGGTCACCGACTAAGCCCCCTGGAGGGGCACGTGAGTCCTGAGTGAAGGCGAGATGACACACGGCAGCTGGCTTTTGGCCTCAGCGGTGGTAGGAAGACAGGGGAGGAGGGGTTGTGGCACAGCAAAGAGCCCCACCCCAACCTGATCTAAAGGAGCCTGCGGTTCTTGGGGGCTCTGGCTCCCCAGTGCCCTGCGAGAACATGTGTTCATTTTTCTAGAGAAGCCAGGAAGACAGTTTTATGTGAACTCGTCCACGCTTTAAATGTTAGAGACAAACAAAATGCATACGTAGGATGTGTGAAGCTTGAAGGCTGCGAGTTTGCATAAGGGATCCACAGGAATGCTCACCCTTTGAACAGCATTAGTTTAATTCACATAGGAAGTAGTTAAGTTAATAAGTTATACTGGAAGCGGGGACATCCATCCATCCAATGTTTATTGAGTCCCATGTGTGACAGGCACCGGGGTATGCAATAAGCAGAGTAGACGACGGTATAAACGGAGCTGGACGAGGACAGGGCCCCTCTGCTTTGTTCCTCATCGTGCCCAGCGCTTGGTGTGGAGTAGGCATTCTAGAAGGAATGAATGAGTGAATGCATGCGTGCTTGCAGGAATGAACAAGCACAGGGTACGGGGCCCTGCCCCCCCAAGCGCACGACCCAGTCATCGTTGGGTGGAAGACAAGCCAGCAGGTGGACGAGGGCCGTGCGGAGAGCTGAAGGCCTCCTGGTGGAGGAGGCTCACGTGGCCAAGGGGTCACAGAGCAGAGGTCCGATCCCACCTGAGAGCTTAGGGAAGCTTCCCAGGCATGATGTTTAGGCCAAGTCTGGAAGGACCCAGAACAGAAAGAGGAAAAATAAGGCAGAAGGTCTTGTTGGGTGTCACGACCAGTGCAGACAGTTAGCTGGAGGGTTCCCAGCCCCTTGGTGGCCACCCGAAGAGCTGCTGTGTTTCCAACCAGCGGCTGTTGAGCTGTTGGCCATTTCACGGGTGTTACTTTTTCACCATGAAAGGAAATAAACTCTTAGAGATCTGGGACAGTTGAGATACATAATCCATTTCTTGGAGTGTGTTCTAACTCTTATTCCAAGTGGACACCCAGAAACCTCCCTTTTAAATGTTAATGGGGCTTTTTATTGACACAGTGTAAAGGTTAAGAGCTCGTGAAAGATAGGACTAAATGTCAATAGGTTCCATCCAGTTCCAGGCGCTGCCATTGAGTGGCAGTCTTCCCCCGTCACTGCTACATGTCACCCTTGGTGGTGGTGGGTCTTCTAAAGGGCTCCGTTCCTGGAAAAGGCTGCTGTCTTTCTCGGTCCATTTGGAAGTCGGGCCTACTCTGTTGCCTGTAGTTGTCTTCATTTGCTGGCAGTCTCAGGACAGCTCCCCTGATTCCCCTGTGACGTGTAAGTATGAATAGTTAGAGGCTTTTGAATGGGGCAAAAGTTATATGAGACAGATTTTTTTTCCCTGAGAAAAATGTCTAAAATGGCGGGTCCCTGAAGACCTCCATTGCTTGCACATTTTTTTGCTTATTAAAGTAGCCCCAACCTCAGTGAGGACACCCCAAAGACCGACAGGGAAGTGCCCTTCCAAGGTGCTGGCTTCACCTCAGTCTTTCCTGGTTTACTTGTTTGGAATGTTATCAACCAACCAGCAAGGATGGTTGGAGTAGGGGGTGGGAAGGGGTGGGTGTGAGGAATGTGTAGTGGGGAGGGGCTGGTGGCTGCAAGAGAGGTGGAGGGAAGAGGTGGTCCTTGTGTCCAACTCTCAGTGGTCTGTAAGGAAAGAAGATTCGTGAAAGTAGGGAAAAGTGAATGATTACCTCCCTGAGTTAAGAGCACTCGCGGAAAGACTAGCCTTTCTCCAGTGGTGACCATGTGCCAGGTGCCATGCGGAGTCGTTTCATGCATGAACTGCTTTGTCCACATGACCTTATGACACAGGTATGTTTTCAACCCTACTTTACATAGGAGGAAACTGAGACTTAAAGATCTTGCAACTACCAAGTAGCAGAGGTGGGATTTGAACCCAGATGCAAGAGTTCTTGACCACTGTGCTCTGCTAACTCCTGCTGTACAAAATGAGTCGGTGCATTTGTGTGCCAGGTTGTCTGGGAATAATTCAGGGATTTAGAAAGTGAATGTCATCTGCCAGAGATGTGGGCATAAGCTGTGATAAATTTAGTCAAGGCACAGTGACATGCAGCCATGTGTGCAATGGAGCATCAGGCCATAGGACCTTTTAATTGTTCCGTCAGCATTGTTTCTAGAACCAGAGTTATGTGACTAAATGCTTAAATCCAATTCCCTAAACACAGATCCAAATCCAGTGGGTGAGATTCCCCTTTCCTCAAAAGCTGGAGCAACCTGATGAGGAGAGTTGGGAAGGATCTTGGGGACAAAGTTTGCATAGTTGCATTCTGTTCTGTCTAGGCTGAGTGTTCACTGGGAGTGAGGACTGTGTCTCAATCATCTGCATTTCCAGTCCCTCACACATGGTGGGTGCCTGAGGTAGGGAGCCAGCCTCAAGATCATCCCCCGATGATCCCCACTGCCTTTGTGTGTGGTCCCCTTGCATGCTGAGTCAGGACTGGCACTCAGACGTGAGTGATGATGTGTGCCTTCTCAGGCGGGGTCATAAAGGGCATTGCACAAACATGGAAACAACCTAAGTGTCCATCAACAGATGATAGAGAAGATGTGGTGTATATATACAATGGAATACTACTCAGCCATAAAAAAGAACAAAATAATGCCATTTTTAGCAACATGGCTGCAACTAGAGATTATCATACTAAGTGAAGTAAGTCAGAAAGAGAAAGACAAATACCATATGATATCACTTATGTGTGGAATCTAAAATACGACACAAATTAACCTATCTATGAAACAGAATCGGACGTAGAGAACAGACTGGTGGTTGCCATGGGGGAGGGGGGAGGGAGACGGATGCACTGGGAGTTTGGGGTTGGTAGATGCAAACTATTCCATTTAGAATGGATGAACAACAAGGTCCTACTGTGTAGCATAGGGAACTATACTCAATATCCTGTGGTAAACCATAATGGAAAAGCATATAAAAAAAGAATGTATGTAGTGTATGTGTGTAACTGAGTCACTTTGCTGTACAGCAGAGACTGGCACAGCATTGTAAATCAACCCTACTTCAATAAAGAAAAATTAAAGGGCACTGCACTCCCCACTTTGGCCCTGGGGGAAGCCAGCCGCCTTGTGTGAGGGTACGCAGGCAGCCTTCGGAGAGCTGAGGTCCCTGGACAGCAGCCAGTCCAGCTTGCCAGCCATGCGCTTCAGGAGCCCTGGACATGGATCCTCCAGCCCCAGTCAAGCCTTTGGTTGACTGCAGCCCCAGCTGACGTCTAACTGCAGCTGCTTCAGAGACCCACCCCCACCCCCCAGGTGACACTGCCTGGCTGAGCTCTTCCCAAATTCCTGACTCACAGAATCTGTGAACAAGATATATGACTGTATTAGGCCTCTAAGTTTTGGGGTAACTTGTTATGCAACGTTAGGTAACAGGAACGGTACTCACTAAAGGTCTCATGAATGGACAGTGACTGAGAGACTCCCAGTAAGTCGATGCATTTCTACTTGTACTAGTCAAGGCTCTTTTGGTTCAAGTGACAGGAACCCAACTCCAACTAGCTTAAGCAAAATGGGGCATTTCACTGCCCATGTAGTTGAGAAACCCAGGAGTGTCTGGCTCCGTGCATGGCTGGGTCTAGGGTATGTCTTAGCCTCCCGGCCCTGCTTCCCTTTGTGTGTTGACTATGCTCTTCCCTCCATCAAGGCTCTATGCCAGCTCTCAGTGATTACTTCTGAAAGACCCCTTTGCTGGAAACTGACAGACATTGAAACCGGGTCCTTGGCTATTTGTTCAGTCACTGCTCTGCCTGAGGCAGTGGCAGGGGCAGATGTGGAACGGACTCCACTGCGAGTAGAATTTGGGAAAACTGGCTTTTGACTTCTGATTTTTCTGCTTCTGTGGAAGATGGTCATCCAGCAGCATTGGGCCTGTGTCATCCCAATTTGCAGACTGAACAGAAAGAGAACTTCCATCTCACAGACCCTGTGTCCATCTGGGGAAGGTGAAGGAGTGATGGGCAAACTGCTCATGGGGCCCTGGCCAGCCCTGAGCCACACCTCCGTCCATGCCATATGAAGCTCCTGCAGGGGGTCGCTGTGTTTCCCAGAGAAACAAGGGATCCCGGGTGGGCAAAACAAATAGAAGTCAGCTCCACTCCCTTCAAAACTTGATGACAAGGCCTGGTCGAAGTCACCCACCATTTTTGGATTTATCTTTTCATTAGCAAATAACTGTGACCTTATCATGACATGCCTAGGGGAGGGGAGAAACTCATCTTGTGGGCCTACTGTGTGGAGTGGGGGAAGGTATGAGGGGACCCCCTCCTTCCCCCTTCTCAGTGGGAGCGTTTATGCTTCATGATACAGTGGTAGGATCGTGGATGGATAATGACCATTGTCACTACAGCGCTTCTGCCCCCACACCTGGGGTTGTTTACGATGCTGCCCGCTTACATACCCTTTCGGATGAGTGACTGTTTCACTGTTCCACCTTGTAGATGAAATAGCAGCCCATCTTGCATTTGCTTTTTGGAATTTGAAGATTCTGTAAAATAGATGAATGCATTGGAACAAGTGGTCCCCAAGTCTGTGTGGAATCCATTCCTCTGGGGACTGATGGCTACCCCTCCCTGTCTAGTCTCTGCAGGGGAAGCGGCTGGCAAGAGGAGGGAAGCTGACAGCTGCTGCATTTTTATCCTGTTACTGCTCTTAGAGCCGAGAGGAAGAGATGGCTAACCGCCGCTGAGTGATCAAACTTGAGATGGGCCTCTCTCGCTTCCTTTTCATGGGCTGGGGTGGGTGGGAATACAGAGAAAGAACATTTTGTTGCCTACTAAAAATGCTTCTTCCCTTGTACAGTTTCGAGAATGCCTCACCTAAGTGATGACTGATACTCAGTTAATGATGGCAAAGAACTGATCACATATGAAGATGAGGTCTAAGACTGACACTGGTTGATGGCAGGGGTCAGCAAACTCTGGCCCCCAGAGTCTATTTCTGTTTTTTAAATAAGTTCACTTGTATCATTTTTTTTTTAGATTCCACATATAAGTGATGTCATATAATATTTGCCTTTCTCTGTCTGACTTCACTTAGTATGATACTCTCTTATGTCCATCCATGTTACTGCAAATGGCATTATCTCATTCTTTTTTATGGCTGAGTAATATTCCATTGTGCATATATACCACGTCTTCTTTATCCATTCATCTGTTGATGGACCCTTAGGTTGCTTCCATGTCCTGGCTATTGAAACAGTGCTGCTATGAACACTGGGTTGCATGTATCTTTTTGAAAAGTTTTCATCTTTTCTGGATATATTCCCAGGATTGGGATTGCTGGATCATGCAGTAGCTCTATTTTTAGTTTTTTAACGAACCTCCATACTGTTCTCCATAGTAGCTGCTCACAGACATGGAAAACAAACTTACGGTTACCAAAGGGGAAGGGGGGGGGTGGGGGAAGGATAAATTAGGAGTTTGGGATTAACAGGTACACACTACTATATAAAAAACAGATAAACAGGGACCTACGATATAGCACAGGGAACCATACTCCATATCTTGTAATAACCTATAGTGAAAAAATATATATATAAAACTGAATCACTTTGCTGTACACATGAAACTAACACAACGTTGTAAATCAACTATACTTCAATTTAAAAAAAATTACAAATTGCCAAAAAAAAAAAAAAAACGAAAACTATGCCTCCCCCGCCCCTGCCAAATCTTGTCTGCCACTGTGTTTGTATATAAAGCGTTATGGGAACACAGCCACACCCGTTCATCTACAAATTGTCTGTGGCTATTTCCATCCTACAACAGTGGAGATGAGTAGCTGTGGCAAAGACTGTAATGCCCCACAAAGCCTAAACCATTTACTATCTGCCCCTTTATAGAAAAGGTCTGCTGACCTCTAGTCTACTGGGTACTTTGTAAAGTTTGATTTTGGGGAGAGTCATTAGTTCATTCAACAAGCATTAGTTGAGCATCTGTGCTGTGCCAGGCCCTGCTCCGTGTACTGGGGGTTAGTGGTAAGAACATGCGGCCGGGCGTCAACTCTCCGGAAGCAAAATGCTGACGGAGGAGAGGGACATGAAAGGGGTGAGTGAGAACTTCCTGGATGAGAATGTGTTGTAAAAAAAGGGAAGAGGGCGACGGGGTAGAGGGTGATTGGTGTCAGGGAAGGCCACTCTGAGGAGGTGCCGTTTGAGCTGAGACCCGAATTAGAGAAGGGCCCTGTTCGGCAGAGGTTGGGAGGCAGAGCTGCCCGGGTGGAGGGGACAATAATTAGAAAGACCCTGAGGAGGAAATGAGCTTCAAGGGTCTGAGGAAGAGCCAGGAGGTCAAGCCCTGGACGGTGTGGGGTAGCTGCCAGAGAGACTGAGCGGAAATGGCCAGTGAGGTGGGGGAGCCCAGGATAGGGTGGTTGGGTAAACAGTTGTCAACGCTCCACCCATTCATTGATGGATGAATGAACGAATGGTCATTAGAAATAATGTTGGTCATGATCCATCCCATGACTCATGGAGACCACGTCACCAATTCACACTGGTCTTCTGTTTAGGATGAACCGTATGAAACTGCCATTTTTATAGGTCAAAATGGTTGACCAACCATTACACATGCGTACTGAAATTAAACAGGTAAATGGATAGTGGATATGGGAGCCAGGTTTCTCGTTGTTGGAGTGGAAGGATACAAGTACGCAAAGGAGGGAAGACTAGAATGATCCCTGTGGTGATGGATTAGAGTTGGAGACATCAGTATGAACTCACATTTCATACAGACACAGATGGTTGCATATGGAAATATTTATACTTATGTGCATACACACAGGCTAGTAACACACATATGCTTCCTTGCTCTGCCAGCGGAGCAGGGCTAGAAGCAATGAGAGCTTAGTAGCAACCAACACCCAGTGCCTAGATTTCCATTCTCTAATAACACCCCTCTCCAATAAAAGGCACCTGGGCTCAGTGGAGAAATGTCTGATTCTAGGACTCGGGTGGGAAATATAAAAGATGAGCTGGGAACATCGTATAGTGTCAGAAAGTAAGGAAGTGATGCCGACCAGGGTTCTTGGCCTTCCTTAATCAATATAAATTGATAAAAGCCCAGACAAGAAATTCAGGCAGGGCTTTACTGGGGCCCCTGCTGCAGCAGCTGGAGAGCGAAAACAAGTAACAGTTTCCCTTACTTGCTCTCTGAGGTGGGGGGAGCTGGTTCCTTATATGGGGTGAGGGTGGGGGTGTGTCCAGGGATTGGGCAGGAGGGCTGGCTTAGGTGTTTTGCCCACCCCTTTGGTGTTGTGTGCAGGGGGCATGTGCAGTACCCTGCTTTTGCTCCCGACACCCTGTTTTTGCCTCTGGCTCTTCAGAAGTGGCAGTTGGGTTTTTGGTCTTTTTGTATCTTGTTGTCCATAATTTTCCCCAACTGTGCATGCACACATCTATTTTTAGTCCCTCATAGTTTCTTTGTATTTTGTTGCTGGAGGATTGTCCAGGTACAAGCACTGCAGCAAAGGGTCCCAGCCTCTCAGAAGCACTAAGCAAAACAAGACAAATCACCCCATTGATGGGGGGGATCTCAAAGGGACACAGGAGCCAGCTGAAAGAGCTCCCATAGTCAAAGCTGGAACAATCTGACCAACAAAATAATATAGTACTGGATTATAACTCAAAGTATAGAATAAATATCCATGGTTCCATACTGATATAAATCAATGACTGAATAAATAAACGGCCCAGAAAAAGGACACTAAGTAAAAACTAAGGAAATCTGAATAAATTTGGACTTTAGTTAATAATAATGCATCAATATGTGGGCATATGGGAACTTAACTATCTTTACCATTTTTCTAGAACTATTCTAAAATAGAAAGTTTAAACATTTATTTTAAAAAAAGGTCAAATGCAGCAGTGTCATATGCTCAACCTAGTAGTGTTTTTCCTGGTTTAGTTTGTGGGCATGAATTCATATTGTGCCATTTAACCTCTGTTGCCTGACCTTCAGCATAGCCAATGACCCCAAGAGACAAAAAGCCCAAGTTAGGGATATGTCTTGGGGCCAGGAAATGGCCCAGCATCCAGACTGCATGCATTGGTTACCTGGAAAAGCCAAGGAATAGTATAGGCAGGGGTTGGCAAACTATAGCCCGTGGGTCAAATCCAGCTGGCTGCCCATTTTTGTCAATAAAGTTTTATTGGAACATATCCACACCCACTTATTTACATATCATCTATGGCTACTTTTGAGTGACAACAGCAGAGTGGATAGTTGCAACGCAGATCACACAGTCCACAAAATATCTACTACCTATCTGGCCCTTTAAGGAAAAATTTTGCTGACTCCAGGATTGGGGACACAGTTCTGTCATCATCCTTTAGCAGGAAGGGCAAGGAATCCCCATCTCAGGACAAGTCTGTCTTTTTAACAACAGAACATACAGCTGGGCAAAGCCCAAGGCTCACTTCCTTGGGACTGAAACGGATCATTAATATTGAATGTTTAATATCCTACTTGCTCCAGATGATTCCATTTAATTTCTATTATGTCTCGCAACAGGGCTCTCACGTGCAGGGGTCAGGGCTGTTTGTCTTCCTTGGCTTTCTGAGGCTTCAGAGCATATTGATTCTGCAGAATGCACATTTCTCCAAAAAGAGCGTCTCCCTACATGACAGGAGATCACACATCGCTTGTTTCCTGTCCCTTTCATTCCCCTCTGAACGTGATAAAATCATGATCCCAGCGTCACCGAGGGACCCTCGTGTCTCTTTGAAGAAGGGCTCCTTTTGCTTGCCTTCTTTTTAAATCTCTTTCAAGCCAGTGAGGCAGAGTGGAAAATGTTCGCTGGCTCTGGAGGCAGACAGGTCTGAGTGCGAGTCATGTCCCTGTTATTTACTGGGCTGTGTGACTTTGGACGAGCTACCTAACTTCCCTGAGCCTGTGGCTGTTCCACAGTAAAATGAGGAAAAGGGGGCATTACAGGGCGGTTGTGAGGATTCAGGAAAGTGATGCTCACAGAGCACCTGTTGCAGGGCTTGCTTCCTGGTATAATCCCTTCTCAGAGGCGGGGCTGACATTCAGCTGATACGCACTGGTGTGTAGCTGTGCCCATGTTTTACAGCCAGCCATTGGGGTTGGTCACAGTGTTCTGATTGGTCAGTGCCCATGCCATGACAGATGTTCAATATTCTGAAAAACATCCCTGAGTAGAGATGAATTCACTGCTTCCTTTTAGAGCTTCAGACAATTACATTGGTCTACACTGGTGCAGACACTGTAGGAGTCTCACCCAGATCCTGTTTACCTGGCCAGGGCACCTTTCCCCAGCTGCTGTGAGTGCTGGCTGCTAAGAGCTCACAGCTGTCTCTTCTCTGGAGACCTGCACTCTCCAGATGCGAGACACCTTAACCGGGAGGGGATGCCTTGCCTCAGTGAGTAACTGTCACAGCAGTAGGGCTGGCTGGCCCCTGCCTCACGGTGGTGCAATCTGTGCTCCAGAGCTTCCTGTGGGATCAGGCTGAGGGAAGATATTACATTCTTGC
>NW_006793997.1:2820504-2848538 GCF_000442215.2 Lipotes vexillifer | reverse complement strand
CCTCTGCTTCCTGGGGCACTCACTTCCCTTCTCCTGAAAGCCCCCCCTTAAAAACTCATATCTGCCCAAGTCCCTGCTTTTGGCTCTGCTTCTAGGACACTTGGCCTAAGGCCATCAGTGACCTGCTGCTACAGATCCACATCTTTCTGCAATTGCTGGAATAGTGGTCAATCCTTGGGGGCCCGGTGAGGAAGGGTCTGAGGGGCCATGTGCATGGAGCTGGTTTGGTGGGGTCTGCAGGCAGGCAGGACCCCATGGGGGATGTGACTCAAGGGTTTTGTCAAATGCAAAAAAATGTGGGCTCATACTCCAGGGTTTCCCCCACGCCACACTGGGCCCCTATGGTCCACACTTGGGAGGAGTGAGTGAGTGTGTGTGTGTGTGTGTGTGTGTGTGTGTGTGTGTGTGTGTGTGTGTGTGTGTGTGTGTGCATTTATATATGGGGTTGGGTGTGTGTGTATGTGAGCTGAGGTTACAAGCCCCCCTTCCGGCTCAGTGCCCCTGCCTGGGTTTGCCTTGTCCACCTGTTGCTCTGGGCCCCTCAGGTGGTGACTAGCTAGCAAACAAGGAGGGCACTGGGATGCCTTGCTCACTGGGACTCTGGACCAGCCCCCACCATATTGGGCCTTTTGGCCTCTGGGGCATGACTTGGCCTCTGCTGGCTTTGAAGGCCTGCCAGAGACACACCATCTGGTCTGGGAAATGTTCTCAGCCTGGGCACAGCCCACTGACCACTGCTGGCCTGTGACTTCTCTGTCCAAGAAAACAGCCCAGCCTAACCTGAGTGGGCACCAGGGATGGGGCCACATCTTGGGAAAGGATGCTTTGGGTGAACCTGGTTTCTGGACCTGTTCTGCCACTAAGGTGCAGAGGACATTAAGTCAGTTACTGCCCCTGGCTCCATCCTAAGCCTAGGGGAAAGCTAGTCTCTCCCTGGGTTTGCCGAGGCTGGACCACCCCTGCCTGAGTGACGAGTTGGAATAAAGACATTAATGTTTGGAGCAGTGTTGTATTAGCACTCTCGTTTGCAAGAGTTGGAAACACAGCTTGTTCTAGCTTAGGCAAATGTCTCCAGAATCCAAGGAAGGGCAGGATGTTCTGGGCTTCCAGAACACTTGGAACCATTGGCTAAGCCCCTGCTTCACCTTAGGCACAGAACTAAGGACATTATAGTATTTTTCTCATTTGATACTCAAAACACACTGATGAGGAAACTGAGGCTCAGTGCAGTTAAGCAACCTCCCCAAGTCACACAGATCATAAAGCATGTCACTGACGCCAAAGCCTGAGCTCTTAGCCACCAGGCATTGTTATCAGTGTATTCATCAGAGTTGGCTAAACTGTTATAACAAATAGACCTAAGCCGAATGGCACATACACAATGGAAGTCTATTTCTGATTCATGTTACTGTGAAGGGTGGTCTCGGGTGAATGGGGAGGGGTTGGTTTATGTTATGCACAATTGTTTGGGGCTCACAGAGTCTCTGCTGTCTCCAACATGTGGCTTCTAAGGTCCCCTTGGAGACACAGCACGGTGGAGCATGCATGGTAGGATTTTATGGGCCAGAACAGGAAGCGGCACCTCACTTCTGTTCCCATTCCACTGACTTGAACTCAGTCATGTGGGTCCACCTAGGTGCAAGGGCTGCTGAGAGATCTGGTTAGCTGTGTGTCCTGGAGGAAGGAAAGGACCAAATCTGATGGGCAGCCTGCAGTCTTCCCCACACCGCATAAGTATTGCCATTATTTCTTGCTCTCTTCTAGTTCTTGTCCCTAAGTAGTTTTCCTACTCGAGCCAGAATATATATTCTAGTTCTTACCTGATTTCTTTCATTTATCATAATCCTTTTTCTGTGTGGCTCCACTGAGTATTCATAACAATCATGATTATAGGCTGTGTACTCCAACTGTTGGACAGTTAAGCTGCTCCAGGTTTTTTCAGATAATAAAAACAGTAAACATATTTATGCAAAAAAATCTTTGCTACTGGTGAATTATTTCTTTAAATTTTTGGGAGTGGGAATTCCAAGGATAATGAGTGAGCATTTTTACAGCTTTTGACCTTTATCATCTCATTGCTTTTTAAAGGGTTTGTCGCCATGCACAAGGAAACTCGTCATCTTACCAACACTGAGTGCTATAGCTTTTTCTAATTTGGTTGTTGTTATCTGGTTTATTATGATGACCTTTTTCAGGTCTTCAGTCCTTTAGGGGAGGAAGTGTTTGTGTGTATCTGGCCTAATTCATCCCTTCTGTAATTTTAGGGGTTGCTTCGTGGACCAGGGACTAGATGCTGTCCATCTGTCACCTCTGCTGGTGTTAGCATCCTTGGTTACTTGGCCTTATTTTGTCCCACCACAGAAAAGCTCCTCTAATGTGGCAGGGAACTTGGAGTGAGTGAGAAAGAACCTTTGTGGCACTAAGCTACTGATATTTGGGGATTTATTTGACACTGCAGTACATTCATTCTAGCCTAATATAGAACTTTCCATACATTGTTTATAATTTCTCAACTGTCTTACAAAGCAGATATTTGTATCTTCACTAATCAGGTGAGAAAACTGAGGTTCAGGGAGGTCGAAAAGCTCTCCTAATATCACCCAGCTGGTAAGTGGTAAATCCAAGATTCAAACCCAGCTCTGACTGGTTGTAGAGCTTGCTTTCTTGCCCCGCCAACCTGGGAGTCTTAAGATGTAAATCAGGATTGAGGAGGTGGGGGAGGAGGAAGGTAGCAGAACTGATGAACAGGATGACATGGAAGTGAATGTCAGTATAGCCCACCTGCCAGAACTTCAACTGTGTAATGTAACAGATTACACAATGAGTCCGGCACTTGGAATATTTTCAGATGAGCCGTTCTGGAGCATTTGCTAAACATTCTGGATGTGTCTTCAAAGACCCCCTTCATACTTCATGCAGGCAGGCAGAGCAGGATGATAATGCATGATAATGCCCCTTCAAGGGAGTCTGGGAGGATTGCTCTCTTTAGTCCCTCATTAAAGCTGCATGTGCACTTCTAGGGAATGATGGCCAGCATCTGGACCAGATGTCAGAAGGGCCACAGCTGGGAGGGCCCTCAATCCTTGGCCAACTGGCTTCTTTCCAGTGAGGCTTCTGGGCAAACTTCTCTTGCTCTCAGGATGAAATAAATGCTAATGTCCCCAGCACGCCTCCCTTCTCATGAGGACAACTTTTACCTTCTTTCCCATCCCTGACATTTTGAAACCCTAGTGGGGTCCTGCCTCCATCTGCCATTGACTGATTTGACACCAGTGTCCCCTGGCCACAGGTGATTGGCCCAGAGTTTGGCACGTGACCCAAGCTGGGCCAGTCGGGGCCCTTCCCTGGGATTTTGAACTTGGAAAGGGAGAGAGTGTCAGTCTGTCCTTTTATCGGGTGGAGGCTGTGAGACATGAGGCTGGGGGCTGTCGGGAACTCATCTCCTGCCAGCAGGAGGGAAGCTCATCTGCTGGGAGAAGGAAAAAACGGACAGAGGCAGAGATGAAGAGTGAGTATGTAGAAATTCAAGTGCTTGTTTTCAGTTACACTTGTACATGCTGCTCTTCCTTTGATTATAGTCTAATGGTGATGGGTGCGGCCTCTGGAGCCAGACCACCCAGGTTCAAATCCTGGCTCATGGCCTAGGTGTGAGACAGCCAGACTGTAAAATGAGATAAATGAGAATACCTGCCTCATAGGGTGGTTGTAAGGAATAAGAGATACATGCAAAGTGCTTGGAATAACGCCTGGGAGGTATTAAATGCTACATAAATGCCACTTCTTCTTTCTCCTCCTCCCTTTTCCTCCCCACCTCCTCATCCTCCTTCTAATAATAATAGTAAATGAGAATACCTGCCTCATAGGGTGGTTGTAAGGAATAAGAGATACATGCAAAGTGCTTGGAATAACGCCTGGGAGGTATTAAATGCTACATAAATGCCACTTCTTCTTTCTCCTCCTCCCTTTTCCTCCCCACCTCCTCATCCTCCTTCTAATAATAATAGCAACAACAGGACTCTTTCCAAGATGGCGGAGGAGTAAGACGCAGAGATCACCTTCCTCCCCACAGATACACCAGAAATACATCTACACGTGGAGCAACTCCTACAGAACACCTACTGAACGCTGGCAGGAGACCTCAGACCTCCCAAAAGGCAAGAAACTCCCCACGTACCTGGGTAGGGCAAGAGAAAAAAGAATAAACAGAGACAAAAGGATAAGGACGGTACCTGCACCAGTGGGAGGGAGCCGTGAAGGAGGAAAGGTCTCCACACACTAGGAGCCCCTTCGCGGGCAGAGATTGCGGGAGGCGGAGCGGGGAGCTTCGGAGCCGCGGAGGACAGCACAGCAACAGGGGCGCGGAGGGCAAAGCGGAGAGATTCCCGCACAGAGGATCGGCGCCGACCGGCGCTCACCAGCCCGAGAGGCTCGTGTGCTCACCCGCCGGGGGCGGGCGGGGCTGCGAGCTGAGGCTCGGTTTCGGTTTCGGTCGGAGCTCAGGGAGAGGACTGGGGTTGGCGGCTTGAACACAGCCCGAAGGGGTTAGTGCGCCACGGATAGCCGGGAGGGAGTCCGGGGGAAAGTCTGGACCTACCCAAGAGGCAAGAGACCTTTTCTTGCCTCTGTGTTTCCTGGGGCGCGAGGAGAGGGGTTTTAAAAGCGCTGCCTAAAGGAGCTCCAGAAACGGGCGGGAGCCGCGGCTAAAAGCTCGGAAACCAGAGACGGGCGGGAGACGCTAAGGCTGCTGCTGCCGCCACCAAGGGGCCTGTGTGCGAGCACAGGTCACTGCCCCCACCCCTCTTCCGGGGAGCCTGTGCAGCCCGCCACTGCCAGGTTCCCGGGATCCAGGGACAATTTCTCAGGGAGAACACACGGCGGGCCTCAGGCTGGGGCAACGTCACGCCGACTTCTGCCGCCGCAGGACCGCTCCGCACTCCGTGCCCCTCCCTGCCCCCGGCCTGAGAGCGCCAGAGCCCCCGAGTCAGCGGCTCCTTTAACGCCGTCCTGTCTGAGCAAAAAGCAGACGCCCTCCAGCGACCTACACGCAGAGGCAGGGCCAAGTCGAAAGCTGAGCCCCTGTGAGCTGTGAGAACAAAGAAGAAAAAGGGAAATCTCTCCCAGCAGCCTCAGAAACAGCGGATTAAAGCTACACAATCAATTTGATGTACCCTGCCTCTGTGGAATACATGAATAGACAGCGAATCATCCCAAATTGAGGAGGCGGACTTCTAGAGCAAGATCTATGATTTTTTCCCCTTTTCCTCTTTTTGTGAATGTGTATGTGTATGCTTCTGTGTGAGATCTTGTCTGTATAGGTTTGCTTCCACCATTTGTCCCAGCGTTCTATCCGACCATTTTTTTTTTTAATTTTTTTCTTAATAATTAATTTTAATTTAAAGAACTCTGTTATACTTTACCTTCTTTCTATCTTTCCTTCCTTCCTTCCCTTTTTGAGACAACGAATCGTCCCAAATTGAGGAGGTGGACTTGGAGAGCAAGTTTTATGATTTTTTCCACTTTACCTCTTTTTGTGAGGGTATATGTGTATGCTTCTATGTAAGATTTTGTCTCTATAACTTTGCTTCCACCATTTGTCCTAAGGTTCTATCCTTCCCTTTTTTTTTTCCTCTAAATAATTATTTTTTTAATTCAATAACTTTATTATACTTTATTTTATTTTACTGTATCTTCTTTCTTTCTGTATTTTTTCCTTCCTTCCCTCATTCCTTCCTTCCTTCCCTCCTCCCTCCCTCCCTCCTTTCTTTCCTTCTTGCCTTCTTCCTTTCTTTTCTTCTTTCTTTCTTTCTTCCTTCCCTCCTTCCTTCCTTCCCTCCTCTCTTTCTTTCTTTCTTTCTTTCTTTCCTATTTCCTCCTACTTATACTAATTCTCTCTACTTTCTCTCCCTTTTATTCTGAGCCGAGTGGATGAAAGGCTCTTGCTGCTCCAGCCAGGAGTCAGGACTCTGCCTCTGAGGTGGGAGAGCCAACTTCAGAACACTCGTCAAGAAGAGACCTCCCAGCCCCACATAATATCAAACGGCGAAAATCTCCCAGAGATCTCCATCTCAACACCAGCACCCAGCTTCGCTCAACGACCAGCAAGCTACAGTGCTGGACAACCTATGCCAACCATATAGCAAAACAGGAACACAACCCCACCCACTAGCAGAGAGGCTGCCTAAAATCATAATAAGTCCACAGACACCCCAAAACACACCACCAGACGTGGACCTGCCCACTAGAGAGACAAGATCTAGCCTCATACACCACAACACAGCCACTAGTCCCCTCCACCAGGAAGCCTACACAACGCACTGAACCAACCTTAGCCACTGGAGACAGACATCAAAAACAACGGGAGCTACGAACTTGCAGCCTGCAAAAAGGTGAACCCAATCACAGTAAGATAAGCAAAATGAGAAGACAGAAAAACACACAGCAGATGAAGGAGCAGGATAAAAACCCACCAGACCTAACAAATGAAGAGGAAATAGGCAGTCTACCTGAAAAAGAGTTCAGAATAATGATAGTAAAGATGATCCAAAATCTTGGAAATAGAATGGACAAAATGCAAGAAGCAGTTAACAAGGACCTAGAAGAAATAAAGATGAAACAGACAATGATGAACAACACAATAAATGAAATGAAAAATACTCTAGATGGGATCAATAGCAGAATAAATGAGGCAGAAGAACGGATAAGTGACCTGGAAGATAAAATAGTGGAAATAACTACTGCAGAGCAGAATAAAGAAAAAAGAATGAAAAGAACTGAGGACAGTCTCAGAGACCTCTGGGACAACATTAAACGCACCAACATTCGAATTATAGGGGTTCCAGAAGAAGAAGAGAAAAAGAAAGGGACTGAGAAAATATTTGAAGAGATTATAGTTGAAAACTTCCCTAATATGGGAAAGGAAATCGTTAATCAAGTCCAGGAAGCACAGAGAGTCCCATACAGGATAAATTCAAGGAGAAATACGCCAAGACACATATTAATCAAACTGTCAAAAACTAAATACAAAGAAAGCATATTAAAAGCAGCAAGGGAAAAACAACAAATAACACACAAGGGAATCCCCATAAGGTTAACAGCTGATCTCTCAGCAGAAACTCTACAAGCCAGAAGGGAGTGGCAGGACATACTGAAAGTGATGAAGGAGAAAAACCTGCAACCAAGATTACTCTACCCAGCAAGGATCTCATTCAGATTTGATGGAGAAATTAAAACCTTTACAGACAAGCAAAAGCTGAGAGAGTTCAGCACCACCAAACCAGCTTTACAACAAATGCTAAAGGAACTTCTCTAGACAAAAACACAAGAGAAGGAAAAGTCCTATAATAACGAACCCAAAACAATTTAGAAAATGGGAATAGGAACATACATATCGATAATTACCTTAAATGTAAATGGACTAAATGCTCCCACCAAAAGACACAGATTGGCTGAATGGATACAAAAACAAGACCCATATATATGCTGTCTACAAGAGACCCACTTCAGACCTAGAGACACATACAGACTGAAAGTAAGGGGATGGAAAAAGATATTCCATGCAAATGGAAACCAAAAGAAAGCTGGAGTAGCAATTCTCATATCAGACAAAATAGACTTTAAAATAAGGACTATCAGAAGAGACAAAGAAGGACACTACATAATGATTAAGGGATCGATCCAAGAAGAAGATATAACAATTGTAAATATTTATGCACCCAACATAGGAGCACCTCAATACATAAGGCAAAAACTAGCAGCCATAAAAGGGGAAATCGACAGTAACACATTCATAGTAGGGGACTTCAACACCCCACTTTCACCAATGGACAGATCATCCAAAATGAAAATAAATAAGGAAACACAAGCTTTAAATGATACATTAAACAGGATGGACTTAATTGATATTTATAGGACACTCCATCCAAAAACAACAGAATACACATTTTTCTCAAGTGCTCATGGAACATTCTCCAGGATAGATCATATCTTGGGTCACAAATCAAGCCTTGGTAAATTTAAGAAAATTGAAATTATATCAAGTATCTTTTCCGACCACAACGCCATGAGATTAGATATCAATTATAGGAAAAGAGCAGTAAAAAATACAAACACATGGAGGCTAAACAATACACTACTTAGTAACGAAGTGATCACTGAAGAAATCAAAGAGGAAATTAAAAAATACCTAGAAACAAATGACAATGGAGATACAACGACCCAAAACCTATGGGATGCAGCAAAAGCAGTTCTAAGAGGGAAGTTTATAGCAATACAAGCCCACCTTAAGAAGCAGGAAACATCTCGAATAAACAACCTAACCTTGCACCTCAAGCAATTAGAGAAAGAAGAACAAAAAAACCCCAGAGTTAGCAGAAGGAAAGAAATCATAAAAATCAGATCAGAAATAAATGAAAAAGAAATGAAGGAAACAATAGCAAAGATCAATAAAACTAAAAGCTGGTTCTTTGAGAAGATTAACAAAATTGATAAACCATTAGCCAGACTCATCAAGAAAATAAGGGAGAAGACTCAAATCAATAGAATCAGAAATGAAAAAGGAGAAGTAACAACTGACACTGCAGAAATACAAAAAATCATGAGGGATTACTACAAGCAACTCTATGCCAATAAAATGGACAATCTGGAAGAAATGGACAAATTCTTAGAAATGCACAAACTGCCAAGACTGAATCAGGAAGAAATAGAAAATATGAACAGACCAATCACAAACACTGAAATTGAAACTGTGATTAAAAATCTTCCAACAAACAAAAGCCCAGGACCAGATGGCTTCACAGGCGAATTCTATCAAACATTTAGAGAAGAGCTAACACCTATTCTTCTCAAACTCTTCCAAAATATAGCAGAGGGAGGAACACTCCCAAACTCATTCTACGAGGCCACCATCACCTTGATACCAAAACCAGACAAGGATGTCACAAAGAAAGAAAACTACAGGCCAATATCACTGATGAACATAGATGCAAAAATCCTCAACAAAATACTAGCAAACAGAATCCAACAGCACATTAAAAGGATCATACACCATGATCAAGTGGGGTTTATTCCAGGAATGCAAGGATTCTTCAATATACGCAAATCTATCAATGTGATTAACCATATTAACAAATTGAAGGAGAAAAACCATATGATCATCTCAATAGATGCAGAGAAAGCTTTTGACAAAATTCAACACCCATTTATGATAAAAACCCTGCAGAAAGTAGGTGTAGAGGGAACTTTCCTCAATATAATAAAGGCCGTATATGACAAGCCCACAGCCAACATCATCCTCAATGGCGAAAAACTGAAAGCATTTCCACTAAGGTCAGGAACAAGACAAGGTTGCCCACTCTCACCACTCTTATTCAACATAGTTTTGGAAGTTTTAGCCACAGCAATCAGAGAAGAAAAGGAAATAAAAGGAATCCAAATCGGAAAAGAAGAAGTAAAGCTGTCACTGTTTGCAGATGACATGATACTATACATAGAGAATCCTAAAGATGCTACCAGAAAACTACTAGAGCTAATCAATGAATTTGGTAAAGTAGCAGGATACAAAATTAATGCACAGAAATCTCTGGCATTCCTATATACTAATGATGAAAAATCTGAAAGTGAAATCAAGAAAACACTCCCATTTACCATTGCAACAAAAAGAATAAAATATCTAGGAATAAACCTACCTAAGGAGACAAAAGACCTGTATGCAGAAAATTATAAGACACTGATGAAAGAAATTAAAGATGATACAAACAGATGGAGAGATATACCATGTTCTTGGATTGGAAGAATCAACATTGTGAAAATGACTCTACTTCCCAAAGCAATCTATAGATTCAATGCAATCCCTATCAAACTACCACTGGCATTTTTCACAGAACTAGAACAAAAAATTTCACAATTTGTATGGAAACACAAAAGACCCCGAATAGCCAAAGCAATCTTGAGAACAAAAAATGGAGCTGGAGGAATCAGGCTGCCTGACTTCAGACTATACTACAAAGCTACAGTAATCAAGACAGTATGGTACTGGCACAAAAACAGAAAGATAGATCAATGGAATAGGATAGAAAGCCCAGAGATAAACCCATGCACATATGGTCACCTTATCTTTGATAAAGGTGGCAGGAATATACAGTGGAGAAAGGACAGCCTCTTCAATAAGTGGTGCTGGGAAAATTGGATAGGTACATGTAAAAGTATGAGATTAGATCACTCCCTAACACCATACACAAAAATAAGCTCAAAATGGATTAAAGACCTAAATGTAAGGCCAGAAACTATCAAACTCTTAGAGGAAAACATAGGCAGAACACTCTATGACATAAATCACAGCAAGATCCTTCTTGACCCATCTCCTAGAGTAATGGAGATAAAAACAAAAATAAACAAATGGGACCTAATGAAACTTCAAAGCTTTTGCACAGCAAAGGAAACCATAAACAAGACCAAAAGACAGCCCTCAGAATGGGAGAAAATATTTGCAAATGAATCAACTGACAAAGGATTAATCTCTAAAATTTACAGGCAGCTCATGCAGCTCAATAACAAAAAAATAAACAACCCAATCCAAAAATGGGCAGAAGACCTAAATAGACATTTCTCCAAAGAAGATATACAGACTGCCAACAAACACATGAAAGAATGCTCAACATCATTAATCATTAGAGAAATGCAAATCAAAACTACAATGAGATATCATCTCACACCAGTCAGAATGGCCATCATCAAAAAATCTAGAAACAATAAATGCTGGAGAGGGTGTGGAGAAAAGGGAACACTCTTGCACTGCTGGTGGGAATGTGAATTGGTTCAGCCACTATGGAGAACAGTATGGAGGTTCCTTAAAAAACTACAAATAGAACTACCATATGACCCAGCAATCCCACTACTAGGTATATACCCTGAGGAAACCAGAATTCAGAAAGAGTCATGTACCAAAATGTTCATTGCAGCTCTATTTACAATAGCCCGGAGATGGAAACAACCTAAGTGCCCGCCGTCGGATGAATGGATAAAGAAGATGTGGCACATATATACAATGGAATATTACTCAGCCATAAAAAGAAACGAAATTGAGCTATTTGTAATGAGGTGGATAGATCTAGAGTCTGTCATACGGAGTGAAGTAAGTCAGAAAGAGAAGGACAAATACCGTATGCTAACACATATATATGGAATTTAAGAAAAAAAAATGTTATGAAGAACCTAGGGGTAAAACAGGAATAAAGACAGAGACCTACTGGAGAACAGACTTGAGGATATGGGGAGGGGGAAGGGTGAGGTGTGTTAGGGCGAGAGAGAGACATGGACATATACATATACTAACAAACGTAAGGTAGATAGCCAGTGGGAAGCAGCCGCATGGCACAGGGAAACCGGCTCGGTTCTTTGTGGCTGTCTGGAGGGGTGGGATAGGGAGGGTGGGAGGGAGGGAGACAAAGAGGGAAGAGATATGGGAACATATATATATGTATAACTGACTCACTCTGTTATAAAGCAGAAACTAACACACCATTGTAAAGCAATTATACCCCAATAAAGATGTTAAAAAAAAAAATAATAGCAACAATAATGTTATTATTATATCTACAACTACTAATAATTTTTATTGAGATATAATTGACATATAACATTGTGTAAGTTTAAGGTGTACAGCAAGGTAATTTAATATTTTTGTGTACTGCAAAATGATTACTACCATATTGTTAGCTAACACCTCTATCACATCACATAATTACCATTTCTTTTTTGTGGTAAGGCTGTTTAAGATCTACTCTCAGCAACTTTCCAATATATAATACAATATTATTAACTCTAATCACCATGCTGTACATTAGATCCCCAGAATATATTCATCTTATAACTTACCTCCTTGACCAACTTCTCCCCATTTCCACAACCTCCCAGTCCCTGGTAACCACAATAATATTATTATTATATCTAATAATAGTATTAACAATAATATGCCATTATGTCTAATAATAATCTAATAATATACTGTTACTATTAGTATTATATCTAATATCTAATAATAATATTATTGTATTTAATAATAATAGTAATAATTAGAGACTGTTGAGTATCTTACCAATAAGTTGGGCTTCTTACACCTACAATAAGAAGCATTGAGAGACTCTTGAGAGATGAAATAGTCCTTCAGAAGTTGGCGGGGCTGATGGTGGAACCAACTTGATCCGTCACTGGGTGCAGGTTCTGACAGTCAAATACGCTCCACCAATGACCGGAGGGCTTTCAGCTTCCGGTCTAGGGCTAGGTGGGAGGGCCTTGGGAACAGGAAGAGGCGGGACTTCTGCCTCAGCTGTGGGTGGGAGGTAGACCTTAGGCTTACGCTGTGTAGGCTCCAAACTTTGGAGCTTCCTGGGTGAAATTCGGAACTGGCCCGGGACACGCAGGGCCAAGAGAGACTGCAGAAAGCGGCAGCCACTCCGCATTGGTAGGTGGTAGGTGGCGGTTTTCACAAGCAAGAGAATTTATTATACAAACGAGGTTTGTCTCGGATGCCGAAAGATGAGGTGGTCTCTGTACGCGTCTGACAAAGTTTAGAGAGGCCTTGCGGCCAGATGGTCTCCACGACGCCTTTCTCAAGGCTGCGTCCTTGAAATGGCTCCTAGTGCAGGAACAGCACATTCCAAGGACAGGGGTGAGGTGAGGAGCCTCCATTGCCTGGGGCCAGCTCGTGGGTCACCCAGAGGTCACATCCTCTCGATGACCTCCTCCAACACGCTGGACACAGAGCAGAAGAAACAGTCTCCCTGCAGGGCTGAGGTGGCTGAATGAAGCGAAATGGGGGCAGGAACTGAAGTTTGCACTCCTGGAGTCTTTACTTAGCCTGCTTCACTTACCTGTAGTCTCTTTTGCTTCTTATTCTGGCTGGAAGTTTCTCTTAAGCTTTTAACACCCAGAGTCCCCAGAAGCCGCCACATGGCTCCACCAGAGAGAAGAGCAGAATCAAGAGATGGAGACGTTGATCCCATAGTATTGTTTTGGACCCCTGAGTCCTACTGTACCTGAACCCCTGGACTCTTCAGTCAAACAATGAATTCACTGTTCGCCGAACTGATTCCAGCTGCTTTTCTGTTGCTTTGCAACGGAAAGCGACCTGGCCAATACCACCTCCAAAATCAACAGGCGAGAGTGAGATGCCAGCTAATTTTAAACATTTGATACAATCAATTCAAAGCTTAAAAGGAAAAGAAAATCCCAGGCCTGAGGACTCTGAGCACATGTCCTGGAGAATCACTCTGAACCAAGCAAGAATGTGGGCTCCGAGCTGCAGTCAGCAGCCTGAATCCAGGCTGGGCAGGAGGGGAAGGAAGGACGGCAGACGGACAGGACCGGCAGCAGCATAAATCAAGGCTCCAGGACTGGTATGTATATTTCCTTGGAGGAGGAAGCACAGCGCAGTCGTTGCCTGATGGATGAGAAGGGCTCAGCCTGAGTCTGAGGGAACCTGATTGTTCAGGAGTGCTTCCCTTTATACAGTGAGGTTGTTGTTGAAAAGATGGTGGAAAAGAGAATTTAAGAAAAGTAGGGTTTATTTTTCAGTTTTTTTTTTTTTTTTTAATTTGATGTATTTTTGGCTGTGTTGGTTCTTCGTTGCTGCGCACGGGCGTCCTCTAGTTGCGGCGAGTGGGGGCTACTCTTTGTTGCGGTGTGCGGGCTTCTCATTTCAGTGGCTTCTCTTATTGTGGAGCCTGCGCTCTAGGCGCGCCGGTTCAGTAGTTGTGGTGCGTGGGCTCTAGAGCGCAGGCTCAGTAGTTGTGGCTCACGGGCTTAGTTGCTCCGTGGCATGTGGGATTTTCCTAGACCAGGGGTTGAACCTGTGTTCGCTGCATTGGCAGACGGACTCTTAACCACTGTGCCACCAGGGAAGTCCCTCCAGTTGGTTTTTGTACTAGCCACAGTTTCATTTGTTGACCCCCTACAATGTGCTGGACACTCTGCTTGTTTCTTTCGTATGTAGTATTTACTCATTCCAGCCAGGCCTGTATACAGCTGTATACAGCTCTTCATATCCACTACTGCACAACTCCTGGATGAACAGCACTCCTTGGAATTTTGCAGTGCACAACCTTTGCAGCAGTATGGGCCAGTCCTGTTTCCAACAAACTGTAAGCTAGTTGGTGTTATATCTCTGTTTTTTAAAAAAAATAGTTGAGGCACTAGCCACAGAAGGGGTAGGTGAGTTGCCCAAGATAACATAGCTTGTGGGTGGGAGAATTCTAACTCAAACCCAGGTCAAGGTAACTTACTTTCCATTGTATCACTTAGCTCTCTGTGAGTTAAAGTACTCTCTAAGATAAGCTTAGTTGCTTCTCATATCTCAGACTTACTTGGAATGTGGACCAGTGGAGTCATGTTGTTCATATTGATGCCTCCAGTTCTTAGCAAGGTACCTGTATCTAATGGGCAAGTGCTTGTTGAACTGAACTGGGACTGAACGGAGTGCCAGGGCTCCATGAAGAAAACCTCATCCAGGGGGCTGGACAGAGGAAAATGCACTTAGAGGAATGGGTGTTTTCTGGTTTCTAGTAGAAATAAATCTAGCAGTATGTTTTGAAGTTGATGATGAAAGGGCTGATTTCTGTAGACATCACCAAACCCTGAGAACTTTTCTGGGAGCTGTCTAGTGTCTTGATGGAGTACACAGCCAGGCCCTTCTGGCTATGTAGTGGAGACTTGTTTATCACTGGTGTATCCTTCCCTGTTCCTAAAATACAGTAGGGATTCAACAGTGTGTATAGGATGGGATTCAAAAAGAATCATACTTTTGTTGGGAAATGCTTCTTTGAGATGCTCAGCTGGGGGAAGATAAGGGCTGGGGATTGCAACTTAACCTGAAGATAGAAAAAGCCATTTGTAACACAAAAGGGATTTACCATTTCTTTCTGGAATTGGCCTTCAGGTGGGGCTGTTTGACCTGTACTTTGTTTTAAGTAAACTTGAATTAAAAGCAAACATTTAAAAGTTAGAAGAGTTTACGTTAAAAATCCTGATTTTGAGCTCCTCTTAAAAATCAGAAGATGGGGCTTCCCTGGTGGCGCAGTGGTTGAGAGTCCGCCTGCCGATTCAAGGGACACGGGTTCGTGCCCCGGTCCAGGAAGATCCCACATGCCGCGGAGTGGCTGGGCCCGTGAGCCATGGCCGTTGAGCCTGTGCATCTGGAGCCTGTGCTCCACAACGGGAGAGGCCACAGCATTGAGAGGCCCGCGTACCGCAAAAAAAAAAAGAAAAAAAATCGGAAGATGGACCCACGCTCTTGCAGGGCAATGATCAGCTGGAGGTGAGAAGCAGCTGCCCCCTTTAGAAGAGTATGGGCTTCCCAGTTCACAACAGTTCCCCCACTCCCTATTGAGTTATGCCCAGACTGCCTCCCTCATTTCTGCTGCTAACTGGTCCTTAAAGATGTTTGAGTTTGTGATTCTTATTTGTGAGTCTAGGCTGGAAGATCAGCCATTCTTGGTTTTTATTAAAGCATGTTTTTTTTTTTTTTAATAATCTAAAGAAGGACTCACATAGATTCAGTAGTTTCTGATCCGTTTTTGGAGATAGGGAAACTGAGTCCAAGTAGAAGTTAAATCACTTATCTGGGGTCACATGGCAGGACAGTGCTGGTCCTGGAAAGTCCAGCGTCTTTCTTCTTGTGTACCATGAGAACAGCTTCTACTGCCCTTTCTGACTTGGCCACTGGGGAACTCAGAGCCACATTTTCAGATCCAGTTTAGGAACTGACCTTCTGGCCTGTGTATCTTTACCTTCCATCCTGCTCTATTCCTGTCTTTCTCTCTTATTCTAAATTATTTTTCTCTAGTCCCAAGTTTAAATTTATATTCTATAATTTTGTCATAAATATTTCTTGGAGTCTACTGTAAGTTCGATGTGGGTGGTGAATGAATAAACAAAATGTCATGACTTTTAAAAGTCTAAGAAGGGCCTGCATCACACCAAACTTCAAGCTGGATGACTTGTCATAGACTCAGACTGTGGCTCTGTCGTGACCAGCTGCCAGTTTTTGTTTGTTTGTCTTTAGCTCTTTGCCAACAATACATTTTGCTTTCCTGGCATCACAGTGGCCCAGGCCGATGCCTTTAGCTTAGAGTGGCTGTGAGGGGTCGGTCTGGTGTTAGGAGGGGGTTGGCAGACTCTGTCCTCAGACAGGCCGTGGGGGTGGAGATGGGGTAGGGGCAGCTTCAGTACCTGCCTGGCATCTGGGTCTTGGTTGGAGAAAGAATTCCAGGCTCTTCCAACTTCTGTTCTATCTCCCATGGTCCCACCAGTGTGGCCATTCCTGCAGCCATCTAGAGAGAAAGTTTCCAGCAGGAGTTTTTGGCTTGTTTGATTTTGAACTTGTTCCCTCACATCCCTTTCCCCACCTCATGGACATTTTTTTCTTTTTTTTTTGCGGTACCCGGGCCTCTCACTGCTGTGGCCTCTCCCGTTGCGGAGCACAGGCTCCGGACGCTCAGGCTCAGCGGCCATGGCTCACGGGCCCAGCCACTCCGCGGCATGTGGGATCTTCCCGGACCGGGGCACGAACCCGTGTCCCCTGCATCGGCAGGCGGACTCTCAACCACTACGCCACCAGAGAAGCCCATGGACATTTTTAAAAGAAACAGTTGCAAGACAAAATCAAGTCCAGAAATTAAAAACAGGAGCCATTTTTATTTATCTTGGCTGTTCCAGGGTAGGGAAGGGTACTCATATTTTTGGAGCTTATTCTGTGCCAGCCAATGTGCTGTGTTAGCTTGAGTGCCTCCTCTTTGATTTCAGAATAACTTAAGAGATGGATGATGCACAGCCTGCTTCTGGCTGACTTCTATAACTGCCTCTCTCTTCCTTGCTTCCTGCAGCTGAACTGGCCTCCCGTAACCCATCCCCCTGTCCCCCCTCCGTCCCCCCAGTACAAGCCCAGTTCTCCCAGCCTTTCTGACTTCACACGTGCTGCTCTCTCTGTACTGGGAATTCTTGTCCCTCCTGGTCTTTGCTTGGTTGACTCCTTCACACCCCCACGCCTCAGCCGACATATCCTTTGAGGCCGTCTCTGATACTGAAATAGGTGATTATCTCACAGAAACCTTTCTTCCTTTACTGCACTCTTCAACTCTTTTAATACTTTTAATACTTGAATTTTTACAAATACGTTTCTTTCATTATATCGTTGTAAGGAACGGCACCAAGAAACGGAGGAGAGCTTAAACGAGCTGTATTCGGGGCCGCTCCCGGGCGAGGCTCACTGGTCCGAGAGAAAGCGGCCAGAGAAGTCGCGCCTGGGCGAGGGTTTGGGCAGAATTTATAGGGGAAGAAGGGAAAGGGGTGTGGTGAATCCGGGAGGGCGCAGGTTATTCCTTATTTGGTGGTCTCTTCGGGTATTGTGGCAATATCTGGTGCCGGTTGCATCAGTCTTGGGGCCGTTAGTCCCGCCCCTCGAAAGGTGGGAAGGCTGGGCCGGGTGGAAAGTCCCCAGGTCAGTTCCTGGAACTGGGTGGTCCGGAAAGTTTCCATCTGATGCAACCTGTGAGTCTGATTGTGTTCCCCTGCCTCGGGCCAGTTGGCCTTACAATCATAAGTCTGTTTCTTCCATTATAAGTTTCATATGATGGAGTCGTGTGTCTTGTGTTCCCTTGTATTCCCAAGTGCCTAGCACATAGCAGGTGCTCAATAAAAATTTGTTGAATGGACATTGAATCCCACGATTTGAGTGTTATCATTATTGTAATTATTAGTAACCAGGTGCTGACTCTGTGCCAGGCACTGTGTTGGTTTTTCTAAGTCTAGCATCTTTATTTAATTCCACAGTGATCCCAGTGGGGTGGATTGTATTATCCCCATTCCTCAGAAGAGGAAACAGGTTCATTTCCTTGCTCAAGGCCACCCTATTAGGTAGTGATAGAGCTGATATTCAAACTCAGGTTTTCTAACACTAAAGGTGTGTTCCTCCCACTCTGCCCCCGTGTTCCTCTCCAGAGGAGGAGTCCTCGTACTGCCCGGCTTACTGTTTGACATCCACTGAGGCAAATGAGTCCCGGGGAAGAAGGGCAGAAGGGATAGGCTTGCCAGGTGGGAGGCTACTTTGGATGTCAGCTGGGAAGGCTGATGTGGAAGTGGGAGGAGGCATCTCGCTCCACTTAGCTGGGCTGGTAGGGCGTGCGTGCGTGCGTGCGTGCGTGCGTGCGTGTGTGTGTGTGTGTGTGTGTGTGAGAGAGAGAGAGAGAGAGAGAGAGAGAGAGAGAGAGAGAGAGAGGTCTCTTCCTCTTTTTATAAGGACACAGCCCCATCCAATTAGGGCCCCACCTTTATGACCTCTTTTAAACTTAATTACCTCCTAAATACCTTTTCTCCAGATACAGTTGCATTGAGGTTAGAGCTTCAGCATATGAAATTTGGGGGGGGGGGCGGGGGGTGGGAAGAGACACAATTCAGCCCATAGCAAGTCTCCAGAGCACTTTGGGGAGTCCAGGTTTTAGGGCCAGATAAACGTAGCTCAAAACCCTGCCTGGCCCTTTCCTAGCTCTTGGACCCTATTTTTCTAGGTCTCAATTTCCTTCTCGGTGAATTGGGGTTACCACCATCCACCCTCCTTGCTTCATAGGGCTAAGTAGGAGATGATGTAATGTGTAGAAATGCAGTTGTTTTATGTGTACTTATTGTCATTATCTCTACTCTAGAGCAGGCCAACTATAATTCTTCTCCCTCTTTTCTTCCCAACCTTGAGTAGTTTGGAAGTTATTTTTAAAAGTCTTTGAAATGTCCTTTTCTGTATTTGGCAAAAGCAAAATGGAAATTGATAGCGTTGTCACCGCTGGCGTCCCCCTCCCCCCGGCTGCCTGGCTGGGGGAAAAACTTTGGGAAAACGCAGAGGTTTCTGTTGAAGCGGCTGGTTTGTTACTGTGTGAACATTTCCTGCAAGACCTGACCAGCTCTCCTTTAAAGCAATTTCTCCTTTTCTTGTTCCTTTTCTTTTCCTGCCAATGTCAGGTCCTCTGTGTCATAGCTGGATTCAGAAATCCAGGCAGCAGGAGTCGGACCCCAATCTGGCCACTTCCAGCAGAAGAGCCCTCCAGTGGCTTCTTTTTGCCTTAGAATAACATCCAGATTCTTTATCGTCACCACAGGCCCTGTGTGGTCCACCTGTCACTCCCCCTCCTTCACTCAGCCCCACTCCTGTGGCCTCCCTCTGCTCCTCAAATACACACATTCTTTCCAGCCCCAGGTAATTTGCATGGGCTTTTCTCTCCGCTTGGAACTGTATTCCCCTCTGGTCATGGATGTCTCCTTCCTTGACATCTCTGCTCAAGTGTCACCTTCTTATAGGGCCCTTCCCTGACCCCCCCAGTTGAAAATAAATCCCCTTTGCTCTTTGGTCACAGTTGGGTATAACCTCAGTTAGGGTTACCAGAGAAAAACGGGGTTCCCAGTTAAGTCTGAATTTTAGATAAACATCGAATAATTTTCTAGCATTGCATGGGACATACTGTACTAAAACGTATTCATTGTTACCTGAATTTCAGCTTTAACTGGGTGTCCTGTATTTTATTTGCTAAACCTGGCTGCTCTGCCCTCAAGATCCCTGTTGAACAAATGAACGAAGCTCTCCGCACAGAGCCTGGCACACAACAGGCACTGAGTACATGTTAGGTATCATATTCATCCTCTTCCTCCTCTAGTTGCTTCTTGGAACTTAGTCTCCCTGCCCCCTCTTCCATCTTTGGAGATGGACGAGAGAATGTTTTCTACCAGAGGGCTATTGCCCACCTCTTTAGAAGAGCATAAAATAGTCTCTGCTGCGGCTTTGGAATCTGATTGCAGTGGTGTTTGGCAGGGAAACTCAGTGAGTTATCACAGAGCATTCCCCCCAGCGCTGGGTCATGCAAATATTTATTGCAAGCATTAAATAATAAATGGAACAGCCTGCCCAATGGTAAATCTGTCATGTTTGGTTTCAGCCAGGAGTTGTGACGGCCCCAGAATTGCTGCCCATTCCTCTGCCTCCGCCTGCCCTCCAGAGGGGCAAGGCAAACAGCCGGCTCTCTGGGGGGAACTCAGCAGGGCTGATTAGACACCTGGATGCCAGAGGGGGTGGCGGGGGATGCTCAGCCAGGCACGGAAACAGGCAGGTAAGGTCAGGCTGCGGCCGGGAACCCGAGCCGGTAGATGAGATACTCGGTAGGCCTGGCACAGGCAGTCACGCTGCAGCCCCCGCCGTGGTTCTCATGGAGGCGGGGCTCCTTGTCCACGTCTCGTGTCATCTCCAGTATTTCTCCTGACGCTCATGTCAGCTTCACTGGCCAGAGCTGGCCAGTGTCTGAAAGTGGCGTCAACATTCTGCCCCCGTTTCTCGACTGAGTGGTGGCAGATGAGAGAGGAATGAGCATGTTTAGATACTCAGATGCAGTGATGTTTCCTGAGCCTCTGACATGTGCTGAGGCCCTCAGCAAACATTCTGCCATTTAACCTGGCCTTACAATGTGGAACTCAAATATGTGGGTTCATGAGCCAGACGGATCTGAGTCGGGATCCTCTCTGCACTCCTAGAGCCATAGTTTCTTGAGCTGTAAAGTCGGGGGAACGATGGTTGCACCTCTTAGGGTCATGTGGCAATGAAATGAGCTCATAGAGGTGAAGGGCTTTGCACAGTGCCTGGGACCTGGTGAGTGGTCGCCAATGCCACCTCTAATGGTTAATAATGGTCCAGAGAGGAAAGTAACCTGCCCAGATCCGCAGACAGAGCTGCTCCGCTAAACCATGGGCAGGGCTAAATCACATCCCGGAGTATGGGGTGAACAGTGTTCTGGTCACATAGCCACTGAGTGGTGAAATTAAGGCTCCAACCTGGGATTTTATGGCCCCCAAATAATGCTCTTTCTCCTATCCCAGACCTGCCCTAACCCCTGTAGGGTGGTGGGGAGTGCAGCCCACATGCCTGACTCCAACCCTCATACCTGGGATTTGTGGTGTCTCCCAGTGGTGAGGGATGGAGCTGGAACCTGCCACGTGGCTGTGCAGAGTGGGACCACGTAGGACGTGTTTGGCTCTGAATCACTGAGAACCCGACTGGAAGTGGCTTGGGCAACAGTGCAGTTATTGCTTCACAGTAGGTGACCCTGTGGTTGGTTCATTCAAGCGTTTTGTTGTGTAATGGCCGATCTAGTCTCTTTCCACCATTCTGCTCTTTTGCCCTCCATAGCACATGGCTCTTGTCCTCAGGGGTGCCCCTCATGGTCTCAAGATGATACAGAAAGGAGAGAAGAGAGCCCAGCCCTTCCATTTGTCCCTTTTATGATCACTTTTCCAGAGCCCCCCCAGCTGACATCCCCTTGAATCTCATTGGTCAGAACTGTATCACATGCCCTTTTTTAAGCCAATCACTGGCAAGGGAAGTAGAATTACCATGATGGGCTTGTATCAGTGGTTTTCAAAACGTGGTTCCCAGTCCAGCCTCATTAGCATCGCCTGGGAGCTAGTTAGAAATACAAATTCTAGGCCCTTTCCCCACACTTCCACCCTCCAACATGCTGAATGAGAAACTCTGGGGTGGGACCCACAATCTATGGTTGAATAAGCCTTCCAGGTGACTCTGATAGATACTATGTTTGAGAACTTCTGGCTTAGACCAGGGATCTTTTCCTATAAAGAGCCAGATAGTGAATATTTTAGGCTTGTGGCCTTACAGTCTCTGTAGCAACTGCTCAGCTCTGCTGTTGTAGTATGAAAGCAGCCATAGATAACATGTAAACGAATGGGCCTAGTTATGGACACTGAGATTTGAATTTCATATAATTTTTATGTGTTAGGAATATTTCTTAGCCAGCTTTTTCATCTTTCCACTGAAGACAGTCTTCATTGTCCTGAAAAGCCTGGACATGTGTTCTCATACCTGAAACTCCAGCTCATAATCCCAGTGGTGTCAGAGCCTGGGAAGGTAATTGTGTGTGTGTCCAGGACACTGTTTCAAGCTTCCTGCACCTTCTTTGTGATCCTCTAAGATGGAAGTCCCTACTCGCATTTTATAGATGAGGCAACTGATAACTGAGTTTCAAAAGGTTACCGGACCAGCACCTAGAGCTACTTCACAGCTTCCAGTTCTGTGAATTTTCTGCCAGTTCTCCGGGCTACTCCCTGGAGGGTCCGCAATCCATGGTCTGGCTGCTGGCCTCCCTATTTCCTTAGTAATAATAAAAATGCTGGTAGTAACAACAACAATAATAAATAGCTACCATGAGATTGAATGTTTACAGTCTTCCAGACACCATCCTAAGCACTTTATATACGTTACCTCCTTGAACCTATATCAATATTGTAGGCGAAGTAACTCAGGGTCACCACCAGTGAGTGGGGGGCTGACCCAGTTTTGAACCCAGGCTCTTGGGCCCCAGAGCTCAAGCTTGATTAATTACTAGAAGGAGACCCGATATTAAAATAGAATCAAAATAAATATACAGAAAACTTTAACTCTGCCATTCTTCCCCCATCCCTTACCTGAAATCTTTTGAACATGAACATAATGGTTTTGCTTTGCTTTTGTTGCTTTCTACCTGGATAATTGAGGTCCAGTACTCCTGTTAAACAAATATGCCTCTAAATTTTAGAACTGCTATAGCCCTCCATAAATACGATGATGGATAGGAAAGGGGATTGCATTGTTGTTTTCCTTTCTAGTATAGAGAAGAGAAAATTGAGGTTTCTGTGATTTGTCATGTCCCCCCAAAGCCCTAACTACCAATGTGAAGGTATTTGGAGATGGGGCTTTTGGGAGGTGGTTAGGTTCAGATGAGGTCATGAGGGTGGGACCCTCATGATGGGATTAGTGCCCTTATAAGAAGAGAAAGAGACACCAGAGCTTTCTTTCTGTCCATGATGTGAAAACACAGCAAAAAGGCAGATGTCTGCAAGCCAGGAATAGAATTCTTACCAGAACCCGACCATGCTGGCACCCTGATCTCAGACTTCCAGCCTCCAGAACTGTGGGAAAATAAATATCTGTTGGTTAAGCCACCAAGTCTATGATATTTTGTTATGGCAGTCCAAGATGACCAAGAGCAGGGGAGTCTATCCTGGCCTGTCAGGAATATCAGATCTCAGAATAAAGGGTGAAAGGTGACAGCTTCAAAGCTTCTTACTTCCCTGCCCTCCACCTCTTGTCATCACCAGTCCTTCCTGTTCAGGATGTGGGTGCACCTGGTGTGGAGTTGAGAGGGGTTGGAATTCATGGGAGGAGACTTGAGAAGTTATAGTAAAAATAACATCATAGATAACTTGCTGTATTCAAGGCATGAAACTGTAGGTACTAGGAAACCCTGATTTAAATGAATAGGGGATATTTTTCTCCTGTAACAAGATGTCTGGCATTGGGGTTTGGGGGATGGTTTTTGGCTCTGGTTAGCATCCTGGGGACTCCCCTGGCCTCCCTCTCCTGGTTCCAGGATGGCTGCCATGGCTCTAACCTCATGTCCTCATCTGACCAGATCCAAAGGCAGGATAGGGAGGTGTTGGAGCATGTGAGTGTTCACGTAATTTCTCCTTGTATTAGTTATCCATTGCTGCATAACAAATTACTCCAAAATTTTGAAGCTTAAAACAATAAACATTTATCATCAATGTCCAGGAATTCAGGAGTACTTCACCTGGGTGGTTCTACTTCATGGTGTCTTGTGAGGTTTCAGTCAAGATGTTGGCTGGGACTGCAGTGTTCTGAAGGCATGACCAGGGCTGGAGGATCCATTCCAAGATGGCTTCCACAGATGGCTGGCAAGTTGGGTTGGCTGTCAGTTGGAGGCCTTCACTCCTCTCCATGTGGGACTCTCCATGGGGTTGCTTGAGTGTTCTCACAACATGGCTGCTGTGTCCCCCAGGGCCATCTGAGACTGAGCCCAAAGAGGAAGCAGCAATGCCTTTCATATTCTAATTTGGGACGTCACACGTCACTTCTCTTACTTTCTGTTCATTAGAAGTGAGTCAGTAAATTTAGCCTTCCCTTCAAAAGGAAGGCAATTAGTCTTTACCTTTTGAGGGGAGGAGTATCAAAGAATTTGTGCACATATTTTAAAACCACCACACTCTTTATCAACCTCTTTCTTATCAGAGAGGGGTCTGTCCCAGAGGACCTCCTCCCTCAGATGCCCCTTATATTTCATTGGCTAGTCCTGGGTCACATGACCACTCCCCAGAAAGGACAGGACTGAGCCAACTTTCCTGAGATAAGAACCCCTAAGTAGTACTGGGGTTCTTTTAGCAAGAAGAACTGGAGTGGGGAGGATGGCTTTTGGGTGGCTGTCAACAATGTCTGCCATAGTACTTTACACATTTGATCTTTAGCTCTCCTAATAACCTTACAAAAGTATGATTACTACCCATGATTTGCTAATAAGGAAACTATGGTTCAGAGAAGTAGGTAATTCCCCTAAGGTCACACAGCAAATAAGGTGGGAGAACCCAGGCTCATCTAGCTCCAAAGCTTGTACTCTTTCGACTGTGCTGCCTCTCCCATCACAACAGTGTTTCGCAACTGTGCGGGGGGGATTTTTGACCCCTGGGGGACATTTGGCAATGTTTGGAGACTTTTTTAGTTGTCACAACTGGGGGTGTTATTGTCATCCAGTGGGTAGAGGCCAGGGATGCTGCTGACCAACCTAGAGTACACAAGATGCCCCCACAACAGAGAAGGATCTGACCCGAAATGTCCACTGTGCCAAGGCTGAGAACCCCCGTAGTAGAACAAGTTCTGGGAGGACAAGGGTCGTGTGCTGTCTTTGCCGTTTCTGAATCCTCTCCACTCAGCTTGATCCTGGCACACTGTAAGCGCTCAGTAAGCACTGAGTAAACGAACAAGTGAGCTTTACCGAATTCCAGAGGCAAAGCATCTTAGACTTGGGGAACTGCAGGGTTGTGGGAGGTGCAGAGTGACAGTCCCCACAGTGGACTCACCGAAGCCTCCAGCTTCCCCTGGTTGCAGGAGGCCTGGTGGAGACGTGGTCCTGCCTCTGAACTTGGTGCAACACAGCCTCTGCCCCCCACGTGTGAAGGGGGACTGACCGATAGATGGTCAAGCTTGGTCACCTGTTCATCTCTGATATCACAGAAACAGTGGGACCAAACAAAGAAACACTTCTCTGAATCTACCCATTTCTAAATGGACTAGATACTGAGGAGGAAACACAATGATTTATTTCTCACTGCCCTTCATTCCACGCTCTGCTCTTTGTAGGCAGTTGGTGGTGCTTCAGGGCAAAGATAATGAAAGTTCTTCCTTGTATCAAACTCCTTTCCCTGGGAGACAGAGCCCTGGCATCAGCCTAAACAGAAGGCCTGGGCTCTGGGAGCCTGGCTCGGAGGTCCAGGGTGCCCGTGCCCATGTTTCCCTGGAAATAGGCTGGACTTGCAGTGATTAACAATTATCTTTTTTTTTTTTTGCGATACGCGGGCCTCTCACTGCTGTGGCCTCTCCCGTTGCGGAGCACAGGCTCCGGATGCGCAGGCTCAGCGGCCATGGCTCACGGGCCCAGCCGCTCCGCGGCATGTGGGATCCTCCCAGACCGGGGCACAAACCCATGTCCCCTGCATCGGCAGGCGGACCCTCAACCACTGCGCCACCAGGGAAGCCCAACAGTTATCTTGTAATTGGCATTTCAATACCTGTTGGCTTCTTCATTGGATGTTTCCGTATCACATCAGGTTATGAGAGAAGGCAATGTTCTGTAATGGCTAGACAAGACCGAATTTTTTTTTTCCCTAGAGGTCAGTTTTTGCAGCAAGGAGGGAGCCTTGAATTGACTTGAAACGTGTCCCTGGCTTGGCACCGCAAGCAGAATAGTCATCTTATCCTCACAAACACTCCATTCTGCAACTGAGGAAACCGAGGCTCTGAGAGATTATGTGGCTTGTCCAGATCCCGTGGACAATAGGTGTAGAGCGGGAATTTGAACCCAGGACTGTCTGTCCACCCGCCACTACCTGGCAGTCTCCAAGTCTCAGGACAGTCTGGCTCAAAAGGCCACACTGTACTCCCTCGGCCTTGCTCTTGTGGTGACGTGCACCCCTTCTTCAGAGTCTTGGCTACTGCCAGAGGCTGGATGTTTGTGTCACCCCAAAACTCATATGTTGAATCCCTAACCCCCAATACAGTGGTGTTCAGCAGTGTGACCTTTGGGAGGGGAGTAGGTTATGAGGGTGGAATTGGTTTAAACACCCACGTCAAAGCAAAGAATTCTGGAAGAATGCGTCTCAACTTAAGATGTGTAATGAATCCTGGTTGGGAGAGGATTGGACTCCCCCACCTCCTGTGTTATCTTTATCTTTCAGCCACTAACCCTCCCATCTTCATGTGAACTTTTGTCTGACAGAAGTACTGGCATGGTATTTGCTCAAAAGAAAAAAATTTAAAAATGAGGGCTAGTCTAGAAGCCCATATCCTGAGAAAGGCCAAGCAAATTCGAGTTAATTAGCGTGTGAAGGTGCTCGCAACACTGGTGGTGATTGCATTATAGTACTGACGTGCATTGTCACCTGGTCACACGCCCTAAACTTACACAATGTTATACATCAATTATATCTCAATTTAAAAAACTACATTAGGGGCTTCCCTGGTGGCGCAGTGGTTAAGAGTCCGCCTGCCGATGCAGGGGACACAGGTTCGTGCCCCAGTCCAGGAAGATCCCACATGCCGCGGAGCGGCTGGGCCCGTGAGCCATGGCTGCTGAGCCTGTGTGTCCGGAGCCTGTGCTCCGCAAAGGGAGAGGCCACAACAGTGACAGGCCCACATACTGCAAAAAAACAAACAAACAAACAAACAAACAAACAAAAAAAACTACATTAGACTAGGAAAAAAGTTAAATAAGATTACATTTGTGAAGCCAAGTTTGGGGTTCCACTGGGAAACTGCCCTGTCTTCCTCACCATGTAAATCTCCATCAGCTAAATAAAAGTGGTCACAGCTTCATGGCTGCAAAGCTGACTTTTCTTTCCATGTGAACTTCTCTTTAAAAGATCCCATGCAAATCTAGAAAGATGAGGGGCAAGCCAAAAAATTGATTTTCTTGAAACGAGGCTACCAAAGCACACAACATATGAGTGACAATGAACATATTTTTTCACATTGTTCTTCTCATCCCTGTCTCATTCATGTCTTTCTTTGGTCTCTTCCCATGGACCTGCATGGGCCTTTCTCCAGTTTGCTTATGGGAGATGTGGATGGAAGAGAGAGAGCTGGTCTGTGGTTCCTCACGGCCCAATCACACCCCTTTCCTAGGTTTTGGGTCGTCTGCTGTCACGTGCCCAGCTGGCAGGGAAACTCAGTTTTCCTCTGACTCTGCTGAGGCTCTGATTTTGGAGGAGGCTGAGATCAGACTGAGCCTTTGGGGTCCAGGTGGGTAGGGTTCTGGCTCCCTGGGCGCTGGCAGTTGCCATCTGGCTGTCCTGAGAGGGCAAGGGAAGTGGTCCCCACCTTGTCAAGTGTCTGAGGGAAGAGCTGGCTGTCGGGCTGGGTGCCTGTCAGCCTGGGAGGTGGCCGGACGGGGGCAGGTGCAGGGTGTGCTGGGGAGGCACGGCCAGCTGTTCCCAGGGCTCTCGGTGAGTCTGCCAGGAGGCTGTGTCTAGGCAGCCTCTGTCTGATCCCGCCTCCTCTTCACCCACCATCCCCTCACTGCACCTCCCTGTCCTGAGACTTCCCACCAGGCTGATGCAGGGACGTGGTGTTGAACAAAGTCTAGATCAGCCGTGTGCACAGTACTGGGTTAGGCCTCACTGGAGAATGAAAGGCAGCTTGTGTTATTCTGCTTGGGCTGCCATAACGAAGTACCACAGACTGGACAGTTTAAACAACATGTTTATTTCTCACAGTTCTGGAGGCTAGAAATCCAAGGTCAAGGTGCTGGCTAATTTGGTTACTGGTGAGAGCTCTCTTCCTGGCTTGCAGATGGCCACCTTCTCCCTTTGTCCTCACATGGCAGAGAGAGTCAGAAAGAGACATACACACACACACACACACACACACACACACACACACACACACACACACA
>NW_006793997.1:2805040-2820474 GCF_000442215.2 Lipotes vexillifer | reverse complement strand
ACACACACACACACACACACACACACACACACACACACACACACACACACACACACACACACACACACACACACACAGCGAGAGATCTCCATTAACCCAACCATGAGGCTCCACCCTCATGACCTTGTCTAACCCTGATCTCCAACAGCCTCATCTCTGAATAGCATCACATTGGGGGTTAGGGCTTTAACATTCCAGTTCTGGGGAGGGGGCACATTCAGTTCACAGCATACCTCCTCAATCTCAGCCCTGCTCTATGTTCAAGAAGCTACCAGTCTTTCCTGGAGGCCTAATGCCTTGATGAAATATGAGAAGAGCTCCCCAAAATATACACCCAGGGAGTATGGGCCCTGCAGAGGTCATTTCATCCATGCCCGAGACCCCAGCCTGTCAGAAGCTAGAGGCCAAGTTTAGGGAAGGAGGCGGGAATCTAGGAGGCAGTCAGGGGAGAGGCCAGACTCCAGTGGAACCTGGAATGAGAGGGGTTGGGTGTATGAGGAGGGGCACTGTGGGCAGGAAGGGCCCAGGAAAGGTCTGGATGGTGGTGGGGGCAGGGGTGTAGAAGCTGGTTTGGGTGAAGACACAGTGAGCCAGATAGAGACCCACTGGGCAGGGACAGATGCACAGATGCTTCCTTGGCTTGTCTCCCCTGGAGAATGCAGCAACGTCCACACACGTCTTCTCCATCTAGGTGGGCCTCGGGTGTGGTCAGGAGCAGAGGAATGAAAGCCAGGGTTTGAATCCTGGCTCTGTCTCTCTTTTAGTCACATGACCTGGGACAAGCCACTGAGCTGCCAGAGCCTCAGGCATTTGTAAAATGGGGGAAATAGTCTTCAGGCATTGCATGGTGCTCTTGAGAGTCTTGGGTGATGATGATGGATGAGAACGTGCCTTATAATCAGTAAAGACATTTAGCCACATCCCCTGAGCATCTGTTATGTGCTGGCCCCAGTACCAACTGCTGGGAGTCTGCAGCAGAAGAGTTTTTGGTGAGTGCTGGACAGAATGGGCTGGTGGGCTCATGGCTGGAGCCCAGGCCTCCTCTGCCACTAGTCTGCCCTGGGCAGGAGTGAGCAGTGCCCACCTCACCTCAGGGTTATTATTCTCAGTCCATCAAATCCATCTGTCTATCTCATCCATCTCTTCATCCTTAGACTTAGGGAATTTCAGGTTTGGAAGGGATTCTGCTTTTGCAAGTAAGGAGACTGAGCCTGAAAAGGGGAGTACTTCTTAGCATAAATGTCTGAGCCACATTCCCTGGGTGGGTCCTGTGCTGGGGATTGAGTTGAATCAGATTTGTCTCTGTCTCCATGTATATCAGGCTTGGTTCTGATATGATTTCTTCTGAACCTCTCAAACTCCCAGGCTATCACACATACCCCTCCACCAGTACCCCACCCCAGATCACCTCTGGTGGGAAGGTTAACAATTGTGCTGCTACAACCTTCCAAGAGAAATTACTATTCCACCTTCCTCCCACCATGGAGCTCTGACTGCCAGCCAGCCAATGGGTGAGCCAGCTCTAAAGCACAGGTTAGAGTCTGATTCCAGGGTCCACTCTTGGTATCCACTCTCCTAGGTCATGTTCCTTGGAAACAGACTCTGGGATGGGGACTTGCCTGTGGGAAGTGGACAGGGGAGTCACACCCGTGAAGAAGGGAAGCAGAGTTAGGTGAAGGGAGCAGTTGGACTGTGGGGAGGTGGCAATGGAGGCCTCCTCAGCTAATCCTTCTCAGAGCTCTGAAGCTGAGAAAGGCTTTCCACCTGGTGCCTGACACTGACCCATCATGAGATGAGGACTGCTCCCTGGGGGTGTGACCTTGGTCGAGGCAGCTCTCTTTTGCCAAGGGAGATTTCTGGGGAGGGCTCAGTGGTGAGACATTGAGAGCCAATACCCTGGCAGCTGGGAATGGTCTGTGCAGCACCATGGGGTGGCCACTACAGCTCCTCCCCTTCAAAATCACTGTCCATGCTGGAGACTGAACCCACGTGTATCCAGAACCCCTCGCCTGTCCTACAATGGCCCCACCCTCCACGTGGCTGTGGTAGTGGCTGCTATGTTCTTCCATGTTGATCCCCTGGCCAAAATGGACTGGCTCAGAGGAGGGCACCTCACTGAAGCTGGCCCACTAAGATATCTGTCTTTATCGCCACTGGTGGCTGGTCCAGTTATAGGCACTTGCACTAGCCTGGTGTGGTCAGAATTCTTCCCTGGGAGTGGGGTGGGAAGAGGTTTCTGTTGTTAATCAGTACTTCCCTGAGGATGGGAGGCCCACAGTGTGAAACTTGGGAACTTTGGTGGTTGGAGGGGAGGCCAGTCTGCAGTGGGAGAGATGAATCTGATGTGCAGGGGGAAACAGAGGTGAAAGACAGGGACATGTGAGCCCTGATGAACTCCAGCAGCCTGGTTCCAGCTGTTCCTGAAGCCTACATTCTTTTGTACCTTTCCCTTGGTTTGGTTGTTTAGCCTTTTTTTTTTTTTAAACTATCATTTTAATAAGTTACTCCTTTTGTTTAAGTCAGTTTGAGTCACTGGAAACAGTGACTCCCAGTACATGTAAAATTGTAAGGAGTTGTTCTTTTGAATGTGGTTTAGTTGATCATAATGAACCCTTTTGTCAGCTCCATAAAGTTCCAACTTAACAAATCCCTCTAGGTGTGGCTCTAGAGATAGGCTGGGGGGCCCAAGGACTACTTCCAGTCCTCAAATGTATTTTGTTCGATTGGTATGGTGTTTAAAAAATCCAGTTGGAGTGGGATAGGGAGGGTGGGAGGGAGGGAGACGCCAGAGGGAAGAGATATGGGAACATATGTATATGTATAACTGATTCGCTTTGTTATAAAGCAGAAACTAACACACCATTGTAAAGCAATTATACTCCAATAAAGATGTAAAAAAAAAAAATCCAGTTGGAATCATCTAATAATTGGGAGCTTTATATAACATCTGGCCTTTTATCTTCTCTTAGTGTATTAGAAGGTGGGCAGCATTGGACCCATATTTCCACATGGAAGCAGGTGGTTGGTACAAGATATGCAGCAGCTGCCCCCACCTTTCTTAATGGGGCGTGAGCTCCAGTTTGTCACAGACGCCACCATTCTCTATTGCTTTCCATCCCTCCCTCTTTCTTCATTTATGTGACCTGCATGTATTCTGCAGGCATTTTAGTGTGTGGTTCCTCTTTGTATATGGACTCCCTGAATTGTGTGGCCTTCTCTGACCCTGTCAAACTTCAGATTCCTAGAGGGAGACAAAAAAGGTACCACACATTGTGGAGGGAACGAATGAAGTAAAGTAGGTGAGAGCTCTCAGAAAGCTTAAAGCTCTCTGAAATCACAGAGCTATAGAAGTGAGAATTATTATCATTATTAATAACAACTGAAAGAACAGGACACAGGGAAGTCAGCCCCAACTCCACCACCACCCTCCAAGCCCAGAAGGGTATTTGTGCCATCATGATGGCATTTATCATTGACATTGACAGTTATTATTAAACTGTGTCAACTTACAAATGCAAAATGTTAACCAAACGAACTAAAATGAGCTGGCAGAAATAATATCTAGGCGCTATCTACCTTTAACTTTTCTTTCTATAAATTGTCGTGGCATTTCTCCAGGGCTCAGATCAACAAGGAAGAAAAGAAAGAACCCCTCTGGCTTATTGAAGGTGTTACTTGTTATTCCAGCTGATATCCTGTGTGTCCCACTGTCCCCCCGTCACTGCTGATGTGACGTTTTAGACCTTGGAGACCATACACTGCTGGCCAACTCCCTCCCCTGGACACATTTATTAAAAAGGGGTGAAGTGTCGCTCCCTTTGTGCCTGTCTCCTCCCCACATTAAAGTTGATTGACTACATTGCATCCTTTTCAAACTCAAAGTGCAGGCAGAGGTTTGATGAAGCATCTTGCTGCGATCCGTAAGTGGGCTGTACTTTGAAAACATGATGGTTTTATATAACTGTTTGTGTCTGTGGCTGCCTCACAACTGCTGATGCCAGAGTCACTGTGGCGTTACTTCATGCATGCCCAGGACCACTGTAATCTAGCCCACCTCCCCCTGGTCCCTTCCCACTCTGTGACCCCGTCCCTGCCATATTTATGAGTGTGCCGTGTGAGCGCACGCTTCCATGCTGCTCTTTTGTCCAAAATGTCCTCTCCTGCTGTGACTTCATGCAAACACCTTATCTTTCCAGACTTTCTTTGATGATTAAGGAGCTTCAGCACCTGAGTCTTATAATTCTGAAAATCATCTCCTAGTTCCCACCACCCCAGATGCAACAGTATGGCTTAGGGGAAGAAGAATAGCCTTTGGAGAGAGGATCATGTGCGTTTGAGTCCTGGCTCTGCCAATTACTAGCTATGCATTTTGGGGCAAGTTACTGACTTCTCTGAACCTCAGTTTCCTTATCTGTAAAATAGGGATAGTGATAGGACCTAAATCTTGTTGTGAGGATTAAATGTGATACTGTATAAAGTGTACCATCATCACAGTGCCTGGCACATAATGAATGATTAATAGGAGCAATTAATCTAGCTTTTGAGGTGGATTGACCCCAGGCAGACGCTGGAAACCTTTTAAACTGAAATCCCATCTTTTGACTTCTAGGCTCCCTTTCCCTAAAAGGCAAGTGCAGAGAAGGATCTAGCTGATTGAAGTTTTTTGGTTACTCGAGGGCTTGTTACCCTCCTATGGCTTTGTGTTAATTTTGGGATAAAGACCCGAAATCCTCAATGTGGTTTACAGTGTCTCACGTGGTGAGGGGCCTTGCTCATCTCTTTAGCCTCATATTCCACTTCTTCTCACTCCCTGGGAGGGGCACACTGCCACAGGGCCTTTGCACAAGCTGCAGCCTTCTGCTGACCCACCTTAATCCACATTGCCTACCCATTAACTCCTATTCACTCTTCAGAGCCCAGGTACTTCTCCTGGAAGCTGTCCACAACTCCCTGTGTATCAAACCATATCCCTTCCTACAGAACACTTACTCTGACTTCTGATCCATTTCACATTCATTTTTGTGTTTATTTGATTAATGTGTGATTCTTCCACTGGATCATGAGTTCCATGAGGGCAGGGACCAAATTTGTGTGTTGCTCACTGCGGCATCCCCATAGCACTTATGTTAAGCAGTGGCCGTAATGGGCGTTCACTAAATAATTTGTTGAATGTACAGGTGAATAAATGACTGTTGTTTTAAGAATGTGTGCAGCCAAGATGTTTGCTTGGAACCTCAAAGTCGTAATCTTGAAGAAAGAAGGACCAAGATATAAATCATTGGAAGACAGAAAATAGCATGATGGAACTGGGTTGCTTCTGACATCTGGGAAGTGGACCGTTAGGGAGGATTTGAGAAGGAAGTGAGCATGATTAGTGCTCCTGGTTAAACTGGCTTGTAACTCGGGGACTAAGTTTTATTTGAGAGTAGGGCTGCTGCTGGTGAGGTGGTTTCCATCCCTTGTAAATAGGGTGTTGATGATTGGGTGGATTGACCCACCTTAGGGTCTTACAGGGTTTAAGGAGAACAGCCTTTGCCTCCTGAGTTCTTGACTTGCTATCACAAACACTTCTCAAACAAGCCAAACATTTATTATCCCCAAAACACTGCAAACCTGTTCTTGATAAACAGATTTGGAAAATACAGAAAAAAATGAATAGAAAAAAAAATTAACCAGCATTCTGCCAGCCAGAGATAATCATATTAACTTTTTGTGCACATGTTTCTGATTTTTTTTAAACAAATGTGTTTCTCTGTGTGTTTTATCTATACAGCATTATAATCTGATTTTTTTCAATTAGCAAATGTATCATGAATAGAAAATGCCCAGGAAAGCAAGTGTCTCCTTCCTCCTGTGAGGCTTGATGTGACAATATCAGCCTTGTTCCAGGAGGTTGGGAGTCCCTAACTGCAGAGTATCTGATTAAGGTGTGAACAGGGGCTTTGGGAAGGATGGTGAGGTGAGGAGACAGGCAATGGTGCAAACAGAGGCATAAACTCATGGAGCACTTGATGTGACACATCCCCCAGACACTCACCAAGAGATTTTGGGTGGAGAATATGTGTAAGGACCTCAAAAGCAGGGTCATCCTTCTGATAATCTGAAGGTAGGGTCTGATAATCTGAAGGCAGGGTCTTGGAACTGCTGACATTTTCATTTATTCACTCAGCAAGTATATCTTGGATGGCTAACATCTGTCAGGTGCTGGGGATTGAAAGGAACATAAACATGGCTACATTTGAAACTTACACCATCCTACTTACACATGTAAAATGTTTGGCACAGAAGGAGCCCAATAGAGGGCAACCAGAGAGATTAGCATTCATCCCTTTTCCAGAATCTATGTTTGGTGATTATTCCCATGTTGTCAAATCACTGGAAGGGGCAGAGAGCTAAATGTTTGTGATGCTTTGTGTCCATACAGATGATTGTTGCAAAGATATGTTGACTCCCTTTAATATGTATGTAACTAGTTGAAAGCAAGCAGTTTATGGGTGTGCAGTATCAATAAGACTGGCTCTGACACCATTAGCTCTAGCTCTGTTACATTATCAAGAAAATTTCCTTGGGGCTTTGGGGTACCTTATTGCTCCTTCAATCACATCGTGGTCCTTAAGGACCAACTGGTAAGCCAACTTTTATTACCTTCTGTTTTTTAATCACCACAGGGAAATGATAACAAGGCATTGGTAAGGGAGACTTTTCATACAAGATGAAGTGAGCCAAGCTTGGAAGATGACACTTATTTACCTTACAAAGGAAGTGGAATGAGATGAAGGGCTCTGCTGATCAGCAAACCCAAACCATTCTCCCTTCTGCCCGGACAGAGAGCCTTCTAAACGGGTTGGGTTCTGTTGCACTTAGCAGCTCTCATTTTTCTGTGGCAAGGAGTCTGGAGTTTGGAGTTGGAAGGTACGCATGTCATGGTCAATTCCAGTTAGATTTGATTCCAGGAAAAATGTATTTTTAATCCATTAGGTACAGAGTCTTTCTAGGATCTGCAAGTTTTTCAAGGTTGTACAGAAATGTTTAAGACTTGAAAAAAAATGATTGGCTCCAAAATGTGAAGAGAAAGCAGCAATGTTGAAATTAATGAATATTAAAAAAAAACTTCCCACAAACTGTGCTACTTTGTCAATATTGCTAATTGTTAAATTTAGTGTTCATAGAGATTTCATTACATCTGAAAATGCTGGTAGATTAGAATTTCCCACTTTCAAGAGCCTCTGAGTGTGCAGATTGCCAAGAAATCACATGCAATCAGAAATTAAATAAGCCACTTATTGCCAAATAATTTCAGAAGCAAAATTTAAAAATTTGCTCAAAAATGTTTTATAGCAAAAAATCCATTTAATGTAAGATATAGGCAAATTTGTAATATGATTGAAATGCTGTCTAGTGAGGCCTCCCAAAGTAAGTGTGTTTAGGGTCTGTGAAACTCTTAAAAAGGCCTTGGCATTCATCTTCCCTCCTCTCCCACCTATAAAATAGATTAGACAGAAGATATTTTTAATGGTGGCTCTTTTGTGAAGTGTTTGACCTTTATGGTAGACTAGATTATGTTTAGTAAATATTCATTCTCTCTCTTTACCTCATTGATGTTCAGTGAGGTCATGTGACTTTGCCTTGATGAGGGCTGTAGGGTACTTCCCCACCCTTTGTTGAATTGGCCATGTGATATTCTTTGGCAAATGGGATGTGAGAGGACCTAGCTCTAGCAGATGCCTAAAATGTGCTTGTGTGATAAGGCTTGCCCTCTTGTGCTCCTGCCTTCTCCGCGAGAACAGCATGCCTTAATTAGTCACTGGTCCCAGAAAAATTAGAGACACGTGGAGCAGAGTTACCCAGCATAACTGTAGACCTGCAGCCTCAAGTAGAGTTGCCCCAGCCAACCCACAAAAGAATGAATGAGAAGTAAATGCTTGCCAAGAATTTGCGGTTGTTTGTTTCACAACATAATTGTGGCCATAGCTGACTGATACAAGCTCCTATACACAGAGGCACTTACTCATGTTTCTGACACAATAATGGTTTGTTATTTTCATCTATATTGCTAGTTACTTGTTATTTTCAACCATGTTGCAAGGGTCATAACTCTAAAAATTTAAAGTGCAGCTACTTTGCACGTGTGTTCCCTCTGCCTGAAAAGTTTGTCTCCCTGCTCTTCACGTAGATGGCTCTTTTTTTCATCTTTGTCTCTGGCTTTAAATATTATTTCCTTGGAATGATCTCCTTTGATAAATTATTTAAGTTCCATCTGTGGTGGAGCCTGCAATTTCATATTCAAACATCCATATTCCCTTTTCTTTTCTTGAATTTTTTTCTTCTTTTGGAAAAAATCACAAACTTAGAGAAAAGTTGCAACTATAGTACAAATAACCCCCTTCCCACTCCCCACATCATTTGTGAATAAATTTCTGACATGATGCCCCTCATCTCCCAATACTTTAGTGTGCATTTCTTACAGTAAAGGACCTTCTCTTACATAATCATAATACAACCTTCAAAGTCAGAAAATTAACATTGATACATTACTACCATCTGATCTGTAGACCCCATTCAAGTTTCACTAACTATCCCAATAATGTACTTTGTAAAGGATCCAATCCAGGATCCTTCATAGCATTTAGTTGTCATATCTTATTCTGGAAGGGTTCCTCAGTGTCCTTGTTACTTTCTTGACCTTGTTACTTTCGAAGAGTGCAGGCCATTTATTTTGTATAAGGTCTCTCATTTTTGATTCTTCTGATGTTTTCTCATGATTAGATTCAGGTTATACACCCCTCAGGCTTCAACACCTCATGCCAGGCAGACCTCTGTCCCCTGTCATGGATGCTTACCTTGTTTGGTTCCATCTAATGACTTTAAGACTGAATTTTTGAAGAAGGAAAGAAGTCAAAATTCTGATTTTAATCAGGGTGACATGAACTCAGCTGAAAAACCCCACATTTTCTAATCTCTCCTGAAACTAGCTGTGGCCATGTGATTTAGTTCTGGCCAATGAAATGCAAAAAGAAGGGTAATATGGGAATTTTCTCAGAGGGAGGGGTATTCCTTTCTTTGCCTAGTCCTGTTAGTCTGGGATTGGATGCAATGGCTGGATCTCCAGGTACCATATATGACCATGAAGACAAGTCCAAATGAGAAGTGATGGTTCCCAAATTAAGCCCATGGCTTAAGAAGACAAATTAAGGAGAATGTGGCAGTTGGTTAAATATGAGGCATAAGGGAGAAAGACTCAAAGATGATGTTCAGCACTTGGCTTGGGGAAGTGCACGAATGGTGATGATATACACTGAGAAAGGGAGCCCAGAAATGGGAGTGAAATTATTTGAGAGGCAGGATAAATTCATTTTTGGACAAGTTGAGTTTGAGGTATGTGTCTAAGAGATATGTGATAGAGCTCTTTAAGGTCAGAGACACTGGAAACAGATTTCAATACCAGTATGGTAGACAGAGGGATCAAATCATGATTCTATTCATTGGTGGGAAGGGAGGCTACAGGGGAGACCTTGAGCATCTATTTATTCTCTGTGCTGGCCATGCTTCCTGTTTCCTGAGCACTGACCATGTGTCATATACTCTGGAGACTGGGTCCCAGGGCTGACAATGGCTTGGAACACTGGTACAAATCACTGGATTCCTCATTCTAGAAGGGAGCATTGGGGGCAAATCCTTCCTCCAGATCTTTAGCTAGTTTACCCCTTCTGTGGGGAGAAGTCTAGATTTCTTTCCCAAACCCTGCTGTCTCATTTTCTGGTGAATATACCTCACCTTATCCTAACTACAAACCAAGCCTGTGAGGAAGATCCTGTTATATTATTATACCCAGGCTTAGAGAGTCATGTGGGCTGAGATTACATTGGAACCCAAGTAGTCTGACTTAAAGTGCGTCAGTTCTTAACCTCCATGCTATACTGCCTCCTAGAAGCTCAGGCCTAGTGAATTTTTACTCCTGGTGGTGGTTCAAAGCTTACAAAGTGCTTTCACATCTTGATATGATTTGGTCCTCACAACAGCTCTGTGGAGCAGAGCTGAGGCAAGTATTGTTGACCCCCAATTGGAGATGAAGGTACTAAGGACTGGAAAGATTCAAGGACATGCCCGAGGTGACCTGCGCATGAATGGCAGAGTTGCATACAACTTTTGATCTTCTGGTGCCCTACAGAGCACTTTTCCCACAGTACCATCTTACTTCTCTTTATTAGTATCTTTGAAAAAGGTATGGCCTTTATTTAGGCACTCTTAGCGTCTCAGAAGCACATAATACCATAAGCTGACATCGTAATACTCATTACTTTGTTAGAATGTACCCAGGATTTTGGTTTTATTCCTGTTTGGTGAGGCCAGCAGATCAGGAGATGATTGCCATTGAAAAGATATTTTGTTACTTACAGTTCCCAAGAGGAAGGGGTGTGCTATGCCATGCAGGGCCACGTGGGGAAGTCCCAGGATCAGTCAGGAGGCAGAAGGAGCAAGGGGAAAGCATGGGCCTGAGCATTTATTGTGGTTTCCGTGGGTGAGATAGGGTAAGTATCCTGAGCAAGTTCAGGATTGGATAATCTGAGAAATTTGGCAGGCTCTGGGTTATAGGGATGGTTGCTAGTTGTCTGATACCTGGCCCTGGTGTGATTTAGGGCAGAGGGATAGTGTCCCAGACTGTAGGAGTCTGATAAAAGGAGGTAGATGGGGGTGTGGACTGGAGATTGGTTGGTTTGCAAGTCAAAGGCATGTTCAAAGTCAAGTTGTCTGCTGTCTCTAGGAATTAGCTAGCCCTGGGAGGGGCAGTCCTTCCCTGAGTCTGGAAGGCCCCCAGATGTCAAAGCATCGTAAAATATAGAAAGACAAAAAAAATGATGAATAGAGTTTCACAGATGGGAAGTGGAGGCTCAGTAGATAAGGGAATTGGCCTTGGTTGTCTGGTGTCTACCCTCCCCGTGGCCGTGGTGTTGCTGATCCATAACTCAGCAGTGGCAGAGGCTCTGTGTACAGTGAACCTCTTCACAGCTGGCTAGTTGGGGCAGAGGAGGGTCCAATAATCGAATCCCCCCAAGCAGGGAACAGTGTAAACCCAGACATTCCCCCAAACTGGGAATTATCAGGAAGACAGTAAAAAATGGAAGGAATTACAAAGGCATTCCACCATGGTTCTTACAACAGATTGAGCCAGTCTTTGTAACTTCAAATTCACAAGGATATTGCAGAGAGTTCCAACTGTATTAATTAAAATGGCTGGCTCTTTGGGACAGGGTCCTACTGACACCAAGAAAACTGACTGTTGTTGCCTGTCTTCTCTGGATTGTGCAAGGATTCAGTGTCATAATAGACAACCTCAGCCAGGACTTTAAAAAGCAGGAAAACTGCAAGTAACTGATCTTCATTAATTGGAATTGCATGTTTGGTGAAAACATGCTGGAGATTGTCTTTATTTCCTGGTCAGTCACTTGTGCTGCTCTAACTCTGAGATGATTTTTGTTACTTCATGGTTTGTAGAGTTAGAGGCTGTTCCCTCCACCCCCCACCCCGGCCCCCCACCTTCTGGGCTGGAATGTAAGCTCCATAACAATAACTTTCTAAGTGTTGCTCAAGATCATATCTTCACTGGCCTCCATAGTGCCTGCTACGTAGTAAGTGCTCCACAAATATTTGTTGAAAGAATTCATGACTCCTTATTTTACAGATGACGTGTTGGGGGCACAGAGAGATGAAACAGCTCTTTCACAGTTACACAGGTAGTGGATACTCCTAGTGCTCCACCCGTATCTCCCAACTCTTACCTGTTACGTGTGCACTGGCTAACCAAATGCATTTGTGTTTCTCTGCCTGAAGACTTTCTCTGGTTGTAACCTTCTTTACTCACTTGAGTAACAACATGGAAGAGCTGGGGATTTTACACCACCCTCCCCGGAAGCATCCCTCCAACAGGGATGGGTGGGAGTAGGTGGATAACTACACCAGCCCTGTCTCCCCACCAGGAAAAGTCCTGACCCCTGGGTGAGACTGCTATGAGACGTGCTCACGTGTGCAAGAGCTGGCTGTGTGCATCTTTCCCCAGCTTCGTGTTCAGTGACATCATGCGGGTGGTTTGAAATCAGCCACGGTGGGAGGATTTACACCATGGTGATGGGCAAACACTACACATCAGGGCTTTTCGCTTTTTTCCAGAGAGTCAGTCATTAAACGCTCATCAGCACACGACTGGATGTGTTCCACGCTGCCTCCCAGACTTTCCCATCAGGATTAAGCTCCAGTCGTCCAAAGCGGTCACTTGCTTGATAATTTACCCTCTCAGGAGCTTTCTCTCCCCTGTCTCATTTCCCCCTCCTGTTTCATTTACCTCCTGAATAGACTACTTGCACCTGGACCTCAGGGTCTGTTTCTGGGGAAGTCCAAACTAAGGTAGGATTTAAAACCAGGCCTATCAGACTCCAAGTCCCTGCTTGTTTCACTAACACCCACCACCTCTTGTGTCTTCCTCATTCTTTCAGGGCAGCGAATATCCTCTGGTTGTGGAGGGGCCTCTAAGGAGTGAGACAAATGCATTATATTGATGCAATTAACTGGCAATTAAGAAGTTATCCTTCTTATATTAAAGGTTGGATTAATTAGATAAAACATGAGGAAATCTAATTTACTTAGTAAATTATTCTTTATATAAAAAATGATTTTAGGGGGCTTCCCTGGTGGCGCAGTGGTTGAGAGTCTGCCTGCCGATGCAGGGGACACAGGTTCGTGCCCCGGCCTGGGAAGATCCCATATGCCGTGGAGCGGCTAGGCCCGTGAACCATGGCGGCTGAGCCTGCGCGTCCGGAGCCTGTGCTCCGCAACAGGAGAGGCCACAACAGTGAGAGGCCTGCGTACTACAAAAAAAAAAAAAAAGATTTTAAAACATAGTCATGGGGTTGCTTTGGTGACGTCACCATTGGTTTTTTTCAGTGGTGAGGGAAAGTCAACATCGGTTACGTTTTGTTGAGGCAACTCTGGCACTGAAACGTTACTAGAGGCCAAGAGGGTTCCCAAGACACAGTCCACCAATGGGTCTGCAGACGAAGGGCCCTAAATTTAGTCTTGAAAGAGAACAAAGAAGTACCTCCTCAGTCTTTGCCCTTTTTCTCATATGCTAATCCCCGCCCCCATGGAACGGTTCACCAGACTCAGCAGGTAGAAAGTAGCTGTTTGGCCCCTCCTAAGGAATGCAATAGCCTCCTTCGCTGCCCCTTGTCTACGTCCCCTTACCTCTTTTTCAGAAGAGGCTAGTGGTTTGCGGCTTCCCTCTTAGGGTTAGCTACAAAGCTGGGAAGAGAGACTGTCTTTGCCCTGTGAGGATACAGTAAGGAGTCAGCAGGCTCTCACTATGCTGGCACCCTGATCTTGGATTTCCAGCCTCCAGAACTTGCTTCTGCCTTTCTGACAAACTCTGACTGATGCAGTACCCCACAGTGTTCAGAGACACGTCTTAGTGTTGCCGTTGCCAACAGCACAGCAAACCTAGGCATCAGTATCTCCATTTTGCAAGAAAGCTGACCCTAGAAAGACAGGGAAAGAAACTGAGGCACCAGAATGCTTGGCAGTTGGGCCACGGTGACACAGTGACCGAGTGGATGAAAGGCTCTTGCTGCTCCAGCCAGGAGTCAGGACTCTGCCTCTGAGGTGGGAGAGCCAACTTCAGAACACTCGTCAAGAAGAGACCTCCCAGCCCCACATAATATCAAACGGCGAAAATCTCCCAGAGATCTCCATCTCAACACCAGCACCCAGCTTCGCTCAACGACCAGCAAGCTACAGTGCTGGACAACCTATGCCAACCATATAGCAAAACAGGAACACAACCCCACCCACTAGCAGAGAGGCTGCCTAAAATCATAATAAGTCCACAGACACCCCAAAACACACCACCAGACGTGGACCTGCCCACTAGAGAGACAAGATCTAGCCTCATACACCACAACACAGGCACTAGTCCCCTCCACCAGGAAGCCTACACAACCCACTGAACCAACCTTAGCCACTGGAGACAGACATCAAAAACAACGGGAGCTACGAACTTGCAGCCTGCAAAAAGGTGAACCCAATCACAGTAAGATAAGCAAAATGAGAAGACAGAAAAACACACAGCAGATGAAGGAGCAGGATAAAAACCCACCAGACCTAACAAATGAAGAGGAAATAGGCAGTCTACCTGAAAAAGAGTTCAGAATAATGATAGTAAAGATGATCCAAAATCTTGGAAATAGAATGGACAAAATGCAAGAAGCAGTTAACAAGGACCTAGAAGAAATAAAGATGAAACAGACAATGATGAACAACACAATAAATGAAATGAAAAATACTCTAGATGGGATCAATAGCAGAATAAATGAGGCAGAAGAACGGATAAGTGACCTGGAAGATAAAATAGTGGAAATAACTACTGCAGAGCAGAATAAAGAAAAAAGAATGAAAAGAACTGAGGACAGTCTCAGAGACCTCTGGGACAACATTAAACGCACCAACATTCGAATTATAGGGGTTCCAGAAGAAGAAGAGAAAAAGAAAGGGACTGAGAAAATATTTGAAGAGATTATAGTTGAAAACTTCCCTAATATGGGAAAGGAAATCGTTAATCAAGTCCAGGAAGCACAGAGAGTCCCATACAGGATAAATTCAAGGAGAAATACGCCAAGACACATATTAATCAAACTGTCAAAAACTAAATACAAAGAAAGCATATTAAAAGCAGCAAGGGAAAAACAACAAATAACACACAAGGGAATCCCCATAAGGTTAACAGCTGATCTCTCAGCAGAAACTCTACAAGCCAGAAGGGAGTGGCAGGACATACTGAAAGTGATGAAGGAGAAAAACCTGCAACCAAGATTACTCTACCCAGCAAGGATCTCATTCAGATTTGATGGAGAAATTAAAACCTTTACAGACAAGCAAAAGCTGAGAGAGTTCAGCACCACCAAACCAGCTTTACAACAAATGCTAAAGGAACTGCTCTAGACAAAAACACAAGAGAAGGAAAAGTCCTATAATAACGAACCCAAAACAATTTAGAAAATGGGAATAGGAACATACATATCGATAATTACCTTAAATGTAAATGGACTAAATGCTCCCACCAAAAGACACAGATTGGCTGAATGGATACAAAAACAAGACCCATATATATGCTGTCTACAAGAGACCCACTTCAGACCTAGAGACACATACAGACTGAAAGTAAGGGGATGGAAAAAGATATTCCATGCAAATGGAAACCAAAAGAAAGCTGGAGTAGCAATTCTCATATCAGACAAAATAGACTTTAAAATAAGGACTATCAGAAGAGACAAAGAAGGACACTACATAATGATTAAGGGATCGATCCAAGAAGAAGATATAACAATTGTAAATACTTATGCCCCCAACATAGGAGCACCTCAATACATAAGGCAAATACTAACAACCAT